>NC_143584.1:108833851-109433851 GCF_048544385.1 Mastigoproctus giganteus | reverse complement strand
GCCTGGTGCTCTCCCTAGCCACGAGGAGGTGGGCTTTAATCACACTAACTGTGTATGCGAAAACACTAACCACACCCACATGAGGTGGGTGAGGGATTAGGGCAATACAGGTGGGTGCCAGTTTGTTTGTTTTAGTAAGTTGTTGGCGCATCGGCTTCTGTGGCCATAATGCACCTCCCAAGGTTTTTGCAGTACTGTGATCCAAGCCCGAGGCGGGATTCGAACCCGCAACCTTTCGGTTGCCAGGCAGGCACTTTACCCACCCGGCTAGCCCAGTCGGCTGGTGGGTGGGTGCCAGCATTCCACACTTGGGCTGTCCAGACCCAATGCAGCAAAAATAAATAATAAAAATGAAATAAAATAAATAACAAAATAAAATAAATACTTATTGTTTTTATCTATTGACTTTTTTTAATGATACAAAACAACTAATTGACACATTTTTTATAGTTCACGATAAATGTTCGAAAATCCTACCGCCAACCACAATGCACTTTGCAACTGTTGTGGTAATATGACGTATTGTTCTTCTGAGGTCGCCTTGGCATTCCTTTGAGGGTAGCAGTATCCAAAATGCGAGCGAGCAATTAGTCTCGTATTCACCTTTTGTTTGCATACTGCCTTTTCATCCATTACCACAAACAAAAATCTAACGGGGTGAGGTCTGGAAACCTTGGTAGACAATGAACGGGCCCACAGCAGCCGATCTATCGTTCAGGGAAAGTTCGATTTAGATATTGCATCGCCAGACGGATATAAATGTTATTATTATTAGCTATATGGTGCAAGGAAGCCTGCGGTTTATGCTGCACCAGCAAAAAAAAAAAAAAAAAAAAAAAAATTCTCGAGTTACCCTGAGAGACAGAGAGAGAGAGGAGAGAGAAAAAATAGGAATCACCAAGAAAGAGAAGAATGATGATATCCAGCTCAGGACCCTGGGTATGTGCAGGAGCTCCGTCATGCTGAAAGTACATATAATCCTTTTCCCAAGGGAACATCCTCCAACAGTCGTGAAAGTTTGCCAGACGTTATTGTCCATTAAGATAATTATGTAGTAGTAGTGGCATGTGATGCAAGAAAGCAAGCGTATGAGATTATGCAGCATCAGCCAAAAAAAATTACAAAACAACCCCTCTAAATATTTGTCCAGTTCCTCCTTAAATTTATTTAACCTATCAACTTCCACAACGACAGATGGAAGTTTATTCCATTCTACATCTGTCCTACCTCAATTTATGTCCCCTTAGGTTCGTAATCTGAACAAGTGGAAGAATCCCATCAGAATTCAGCGTGCTCAACCCATTCAAGGCCTTATACACCTCAATCAGATAACCTAGCAGGTGCCTAATCTCCAGCTGCTGCAATTTGCAGAAGTTAAGCCTCTCCTGGTAAGAAGATCCCTTCATTCCCCTCACCAATCTTGTTGCCCTTCTCTGTACACGCTCAAGCAAATCTACATCCTTCCTAAAATGAGGCCTCCAGACCTGCACGCAGTACTCAAGGCGTGGCCTGACCATTACCTTATACAGAGGGAAAAATCACCTTTTCCCTGCAAACAAAATTCCTGTATATCATTGACAACACCCCATGATCTGCCCTGGCAGGCTGTCTGCATTGCTCAGAAAACTTCATATCTGACTGCACAATTACTCCCAGGTCTTTTTCATTTTCTAGCACATAAGTTTAGTATCACACAGTTGGTACGTTCTTCTGGGGTTACTTCTACCCATATGCATACTTTGCATTTGTCAATGTTAAACTTCAGTTGCCTCTCTCAGCCCATCTTCCCAAATTTTCTAGATCCTGTTGCAGTAGCACGCTGCCATTACTGTCATTAGCAACCCTGCCAACCTTTGTATCATCTGCAAACTTCGATACTAAGCCTGATATACCTTCATCAATATCAATTGATAAATATACAAAACTACAGTGGACCCAACACCGAACCCTGTGGGACTCCACTAATAACATTAGTCCACGAAGAGCAGCACCCACTGATTACCACCCTCTGTCTTCTCCCACTCAACCATCCTTTTATCCATTGTAGAAACTTACCCTTAATACCATTCTGCTCCAATTTGTACAGTAGTGTTCCATGCGCAACAGTGTCTTTTTGTCAGTGAAATCCAAGTACTGTATATGATATCAAATTATTTTTTGCTTGTTTGTTTGTTTTAGAGTTTTATGGATTATTTTTTGCATCCAGTCGCATTGTAACCACATCAGAGTATTCAATCAAATTTGTAAGACAAGGCTTTCCCTTAACAAACCCATTCTGTGTCTGAATTATTGCTGCAAGTCTTGTCTAGATGATCCTGCAATGCATTTTTAACCAGTCACTCCATTATTTTACTCGGAACAGAAGTTAAACTAACTGGTTTGTAATTACTCGTGTCACCCTTCGATCTCCTTTGTGAATTGGGGACACATGTGCATATCTCCAGTCCGTGGGGACCTCCCCGAGTCCAAGGATGCTCTCATAATTATGGATAAGGGTTTGCTTACTTCCTTTGCCGCCTCCTTTAATATAACTGGTTAGATCCCATCCACCCCAGGTGCCTTCATTATGTTTAACTTCAACAATTTCTCCTCCACTTTGTTCTCAGTTATTACAAAATCATTAAGCACCCTGTTACAATTTGATAACCTTGTGGCATTTTCAAACCTTAACTCCTCATGTGTGAATGTAGATGCAAAATACTCATTCAGTTTGTTTGCTATCTGAGCAGGATCATCAACAGTCGAACCATCGTTATCAAGTGGACCAATCAGATTCACCCCCTTCCTTTTAGAGTTTATATAAGTAAAGAAATCCTTGCTGTTTTTCTTAGCATCCTTTGCCAAAGATTTCTCGTAATCTGCCTTCGCCTGCCTAACCTCCTTTGTGACTTGATTATAGACTAGTTTATATATATATCTCATAGGCTTCTGTGTCGCCTGATAATTTATATGCATTTTTCTTCTCTGCCACGTGTCTCATTAGTTCATTTGACAACCATTTAGGCCTAAACTTTGAACAATATTTCTTAATAGGTATTAAACGTTTAGTAGCTCCCACTATTAATTCCTTGAGTGCTTCCCACTTAGAATTTGCTGTTGGTAACATCAGCAGTTGGTCACCTTTACGGAAGCAAAAACACCTTCCTTTACCCCTGATGGTAATCTTATCTTTAAGTAAATCCCACATCAGTACACTGTGATCACTGCCACCTAATGGCTCCTTTATCTGCAAATTCTTAATACACGAATGATCACTGCTGATAACCAGATAAAGAGCATTACCCTCTCTGGTTGCCTCTCGAACATGCTGCTGCAGAAAATAATCATCCAATAAATCCACAAAGTCTTACTAGTGTGCGAGTGACCAACCCATAAGTTCCAGTCTATATCTGGGAAGTTAAAATCCCCCATTATAAGACATTCTGATTTAGTAGCCCACTATTTCTCTGTACAATTGTTCATTGTACTCATCCGAGTCATTAAGGCCTATAACACACTCCTACTCTTATTTTTGCTTTCGCAGTGCTTATGTCATCAAACTGACTCAACAGTGCACTGTTCATCTATATCAACTGGATGCACTTCTTTTGATTTCATGTTGGTTACTATCTTACTATAATGCCCTACAACTAATTGCAGGGACTCTTCCATTAGATTTAGTTACAACTTTTAGAGCTTTGTTATTTTATGCCTAAAGGTAAACATTTCTTTTATGGGCATTGCTAATAATCTCCCTGTGGGAATTAAAAAGGAAAAGAAAAATATCATTAAGAAATTAGTGGATCAGTGGCAAGTTAGATGGAATAACAGTGTATGTGGTAGGACAACGTATTTGTTTATTCCAAAAGTAAGCTATAATTTCAACGATAAATCAGAAGTTTTATCCATACATGGAGATTTCCTATGTAATCACTGGTCATGGCTCATTAAAAAATAAATTATTCCCACTGAGAATGAAAATTTACACTTTAATGAAAATTATTTTCATTAAAGTGTACTAGTAGAACAACCATGTTGTATTTGTGGTATGCTAGAAACGTGGGATGGTGTACTATATGACTGTTCCATTTATTTAGACCTCTGATACCAAATTTTGGTAGAGGGTCTGAAACTTTGTTAATGTTAACTCCAGATTACTTTTTGGCCTTACAAGAATTTTGTAGAAAGGCTTTTACAAAATGAAAGCGAATTCCTATAATAACTGATGTTAGCTAATTAACTGTACATTTATTTATCATTTTTTTAATTGTGTGCTGGGGATGCATGCTATAACTCTCCCTCCCACGCACACTTTTTTTATTATTAATTTATTTTTTTTATCTTATTTATTTATTATTATTTTATTTGCAGACTTCCAGGAGTGGGCACCCTGCGAGCGGGATTGCAGGCACACTTTGGTCTAGTACTTCTACCACTGGGTGAGGGATTTTTGTGCCGTTAGCACACATAATGTAGTAGACCCATGCACTCCACGTGCCTTTGGACGGGCACCAGCCAGTTGCCCAGGTGTCGGCTGCTAGAGGGTCCTGGATACAACATAAACACACACTATACACAACATAAATTTTACATTTTTGTTTTCCCCTTTTTTCTCCCAGGCCTGTGGTAATTCCGATTTGGATATTAGACAATAAAATAGGCGGATTTAAACTAAAGTCTAGGGGCAACCAAAGCCAATATCAAACAAAAATCATCCCCACAAACTAAAAATCTAATAGTGTGAGGTCTGGAGACCTTGGTGGCCAATGAATGGGACCACTGCGGCCGATCCATCGTTCAGGGAAAGTTCGATTTATTTTAAGAAGTATTTTAAGGCAGGCATGTCAAATTGGCGGACCTCTGTTTGAGTGTGATCACCCCCTAGGACTGGTGACCAACCTTTTCCTGGAGCGCACCACATATGTTGAAAGTACGTCGCAGGCCACTTAAGGACGGGTTCAAAAGCCAACGGAATCAATAACGTCTTCTCCCCTACTGATCAGAGCCTGGTTCAATCAGATGTTGTTGCTAACTACGTAAAGGAATTTTATGCTTAGCGCTAGAAATAAAAAATTAAAACAAATTGATATTCATAAAATAATTTTAATATAAGTTTATAAATAAAGAAAACCGCTTGCTCGGCCCATGAGCACGTCAGAGTGATTCTCCTGCGTTAAGGTATGAAAGAAAGAAAAAGAAATGGACTATTACGATCTCTCATCAGATTAACGCACATAAGGAATTTGCTTGAAAACCCTGTCGATTTTGGTTTGTATTATTAAAAATTAACAATAAATAAATAAATAAAACAAGTTTCTTAAGTAGTCACCAAATGGAATTATTGGTTTCTCTTGTACCGTTTAATTCTGGGCAATAATAAACTTTCATTTGATGCATGCAAGCACTGTTTTCATTAAAGTGTAAAAGCACAGTCAAGTACTTGTATGGGCAGCTGTGAATGGTAGCCATAGTAACTGACATACAATTTATTTCCTCAATTAATAAATTACTCACTGTAAAAATTACTGCTATTTATAGTTCATTTTAGTATCCATGAGGTGGAATTTCCTTTCTCCTTCATGGAAGTTACATACTGATGAATGTAATAGACCCTCACACTTCCTGTTTAATGAGGTGAACAGCCTTATTTGATATTAGCATGCTCATTTAACTAGTAGCACCGAGGAAAGGCTCAGCAGTAATTATCACTACTGCATACTCAAATTAGAAATATTGTTTCTTTGCAATTCAGTAATGATCCTTCGAAGACGGTACATTGCCAAGTTAATCCGAAATGATGGTATTACATGCATACTCCACAATGAAGAAAGTCTTAACTGTTCGATTTCCGCTTGAAATGAACGAAAATACTTTAATGTGCTTGTATAACATAAAATTCAGAGTGAAAATACAAATACCCACATATCAGTGATTACCAGCGGTTTTGCATTAGACATTATGTGAGTAATTTATTTATGTACATGGTGACGTACAGGCGAACCTTACTAATCAGCCAAAACTATTTAGTCAGAAGCACAAAACAATGACAATCCAGCAATTATATCACACTGGTTTAAAGACTGTTTGCACCACGTAATATATGTACAAGAATAAAGCAACGGTGAGGGGCAGAATCTGAGCAGCTTTTAAATATTAGCATATTAGAAAAATATTAAATTATTAGAAGTATGGAATTTAGAATAAGAATAACAATATAGAATAATCAGGCATTTATCCCTCTTCTTTCAAAAGAACCTTTAATCGCACAATGTACATTTAAGGGTTCTTTTGAAGGAGAAGTTATCTTTGAAGTCAAGCTGCATGGAATTCGCTTCCTACATCATACGAGTTAATGGACTGTCTCGTCCATAGTTAGTGCTCTGTATAATAACCACAAAAATGTCGAGGAATCTCGTGGAGTTTGTAAAGAAATAAGTCTATGTTTTCTATTGTAGCAGGAATTGAGTTTGAAGACATCGCGTGTGTCTGCATAACCTTTAACAGTATTTGATGAGACACTTTTCTACATCTTCCACTAGGGGAAGGGGGGAGAGAGAGAGAGAGGGGGAGAGAGAGAGAGAGAGAGAGAGAGAGATGTTATAGGGTTTCAGTCGCATTAGCGACTAAGACCATATTGAGCCGTGTATATTATGTCTATAAATTGCGTGTGTTCTCGCCTGAGACCAACTAACTCAGTCACGGTTGGAAGGAGAGAAAAAGATGTGGATTCCAGATTATGCTTCAGCATTTTCATTCTGCATGCTGAGTTGGTGATGTTGTAATTATGATTATGAAATGATCCATCAGATTCTAAAGGTAACTCTCCAAGGTCAGTGTGTTCGAGAAATGGAAAAAAAGTTTTAGTTTTAACCCGTACTTGAATAACTGCCTTTTATGCCTGTCCTCGTAGGTAACAACACAGCTGTTATTGTTGTTATTTGGTTTTTAGGAGCATTAGCAACTAAGGCCATATTGCTCCGGGATATGCGGTGGTCATTCCCTGAATGACCTTTCCGCATCCTCCGTATTTGGTGGTGACGGGCTCGAACCCCGGTCTAATCAAGAAGCGTGTGCTACGCACTGCTGCTCCTTCCCACCTGGCTACGGAGGCGCCGGTAACAACACAGCATTCGTTTTTGAGGATTTAACAACTGGTTACATAATTTTGCAAGTTTTTTGTGACCTTTTGTTGAGTGGCGCAGTCTTTATCATTAGCTACAGCTGAGAAAAGTTATGTCGCCAGCGTAGATCAGACATTTCACCTTCCGATGGAATGTCATTAACATAAACTGTTAAAAGTAAAGGACTTATTAGATCCATGAAGGATTCCCCCCCCCCCCGAATACAACGCGTATGGATGTGATAGTTGATTTTTGACTGCCGCATATTGTGGTCTACCCTGAAAGCTTTCAATCAAGATTATTAGAGATCCCCCAACGCCATACGATCCTAATTTATAAACCAATAGATTGTGATTCAATGTCAAAGGTTTTGGAAAAGTCTGTATAAAGGAATGACATCTGTTTACCAAAATAATTCCAAAAACCATGACATTAGTTGAGCCCACGAGTAAACCCATGCTGCTCAGTGTAAATCAGTGGTTTAAGATGACTGTATAATTTTTTTTTTTTTATGTATTACCTTTCTTTTGATATATTTTTGAATATGCACTTAAAATTGGTCTGTAGTTGTAAACATTGGTGGAGTCACTCTTTTGAGGACAGATATAACTTCGTTTTTTTTTTTTTTTTTTTTGTTTTTTTTCAGGATCGGGGAATTTTCCAGATTCTAACGACTTCCTGTAGAGCAACTGAAGAGGATGCAGGAACGGAACTGATCCTTAATAAATAAAGAAGTAACGCCATCGAGGCTAGAAGAACAAGCTTTCCTGTTTTGATTACCATTTGTCAAGCTCAGATATAATTCAGCGTGGCGTGGAGTTAATATATTCACTGAGTGCTGGATGACCATTTATTTTCGGAAGTCAATTTGGAGAGAGAGAGAGATATATCATTTTAAATAAGTCAGCTTGATTCTATTTCGTCAGCTATTGTGGAGCCATTTGACATGGACATGTGTTTTTGTACGGGGTAGCTCCTAGAACGCCTATTCAACTCCGCTTCATATCTCTGTGACGAACAGTACCGAATGATCTTGTAAGAGGGCAAGAAATGTGAGTGGTGTAGGTTTGTGTGTGTTCTGTTGTTATGTTCTGGCCGCTTGGTTACCCAGAAGCATCAGTCACCTGAAGAGATGATTCTGGGTACTCGTCCACACCACAGGAAAGTGGGCCAGTCCCAGTAAAACTCTTGCCGTCTCAATTATAGACTAACTCACCTGATGTTGCCAAAAGGTTGGCCAGATTCTTCTGGAGGGCCCATTCCAGAGGGGAAAGAAGAGAAAAAGAAAGAGAAGGAAAAAAAAATCTCGTGGTGTAATAAAAAAGTACGCTAAGAGAAAAAAGAAAAATAAGTGTAAGTAAATAAAAAAAAAAAAAAAAAAATTTTAAGCTGCTGTCTGGAGATCCCCATTCACAGCCTGTGTTATTCTGTAGGGGGGGGGGGGGGTTCCTGCGCGTGAATACCTGCGTCGAGAACTTCTGGAAGGCAGCCAGGCTCCCTGGTGTCTGTAGCAGAATGTCCAGTTGGTTTTCAGTGACACGGATGGTATTAGCTAGGTCTTGCCTCAGGTCCTCGTAGAAAGTGCACTCGAAGAGAAGGTAGAACCAATTCTCCTTGGCGCCGCAGTAGCAAACTTTTATAGGTATTAGGCCGAGTTGGAAGAACTTCTCGTTCAATGAGCGAGGAATGATGTTTCAAGAGTTAGAGAAAGCCACTTCTGTGCTGACTTAGAGGAGGGGAAAGTCACATCGGGAAGGAATCTCCTTGTAACTGCTCCCTTGATGGAAGTGTCCCATCTTGTCTGCCAGATGTTTATCATCTCATAATAACAGCACGTTCTCTCTACATTAGGGTCAGTGTCCAAGTTCAGCTTAATGTCCAAGATCTTGGTCGGAATTTTCTTCCTGATTCTAAAGGTCAGGCTATGTAAGGTTACATACAGGTCCAGTGGAAGGGTCCCAGCTAAGACTTGGATGGCAGCAATGGATACTGTCCTGCATATCCTATGGGTATGCCAGGAGCACTGTCCCTTATAGACAGCCTAATTCGCCTATAATTTTTACCAATCTAGATCGGTGGAACCAAGCACCTGTAACATACCACACGATCGGAAGGAAGACTGCTTTATAATATAGCTGGAGCGACCGCTTGGACAGGCCCCATTCGTTCCTGGTGATTCTGATGATTGAGCCTGAAAATTTTTTCACCTTGGAGCTGAGATGCAGGAGGTGGCGTGAAAGCTTAATTTATGATTAAGAACCACCCCTAGCACAGTGGTCTGTTGACGATGGGGAGTTTTACCCGGGAAACTAACTTGCGGAGGCCGCCTGAGGTCCAGCTTATTTTTAAAGAGCTTCATTTTGGTCTTGTTTTTATTGATCCGTAGTTCTATTTAGTGCAGTCCAGGATGAGAGGTCATTAAGGACCCGATTATCGTTGTCTTCTATGGCTTTGCGAGAGCGCCGGACACCACGATCGTGAGGTCGTCCGCAAAAGCCACAATCTTGGTATTGTCAAAGGAGCAGGAAAGCCAGTCTAGTAGGATCATAGTCCGCACAAGAGGTCCCAGGACCGAGCCCTGAGAGCAACCCCAGGTGATTGGCCTGGAGACGGTGTTTTGACTTTAGAATTACTGTTCTATCTGAAAAGTAGCTTTGGAAAAGTTTATAGAGGTGGCTGAAATAGGAAGCTGTCCGGAGGTACGCCAGAGCACTGCCCCCACCAGACGGTGTCAAACGCGCCCTCTAAGTCAACGAAGATGGCAAGCTCAAAGAGAACTGTAGTCACTAGTCGACCAGCTTGTATGCAAATTCCAACTGCTGAGTCTGGGGGCAACACTTGCAGTTGCCAGAATAACATCAATATACGAGTGACCTAATGGCGTCACACAAGTTGGAGGATGACCTGATATGTTCAAGATAGTTAATCGATGAGCCAATAATATCTTCCAGCAAGTCACCTTTTTCATTTGTATGAGCACTATTCCAGAGCGTAGATTCAGCATTAACATCCATCATTATGATAACGTGTTTGTCTTTAAGTGACTGCAAAATTGTATCAAGATAATCTACAAAAGGCTGTATAGCAGGGGTGGCCAACTTAATTTGTGATGCGATCTACTTTTCTTCAAAATGTGCCGCGATCTACTATCTCAAGAATTTCATTGCACATGGTTAAAAAAAGTTAACACATATTGAAAAATGTTGTTTATAAATTTTAAAATTAAATAAAATTCAGAATTCTTGTTTTAAATTCATACCTATTTAAATTTTTAATTTGTGAAGTTTGTGTCTTAATGTCATCTGCCAAGCTTTCAAAATCGGGGATATATTGTGATAAGGCAAACTGTAAAGAATCTGCCGTATGCAAGTCCGTAAGAGTAGAGCGATTCTTCGTCTGTTTCAAATACGAAAAGGCCTATTCACATAGATATGTGGAACCAAAACAGCAATTTAAAAGTTCACTGCATTTCTTTTACATTTGGGTACTTTTCTCGGCAAACATATTTCCAGAAGTCTTTTTCTGATTACCTGGCTTTTAGGAAGATATCGTTTCGCAATGTAATAATTTCATTTTCAAGCAATATTTTCCTCATGTGAAAAATCTCGGCGATTCTGGTTTCAAAATCATCCACAACTTTCTCAATTTCAGAAACATATTTCTCACTATTAAATTCAAAAACAGGATATTTTTGCAAATGACCTTGCATATTTGCAAAATGATGGAATTTTTTTACTTTTAGATCCTTAGCCATTGCCAAAAATTTATATGCAGAAATACTACTAATCATGTCACCCACATTTTTATTTTTTCCTTGTAATTCCAAATTCGGATCACTTAATTTACTGGTAAAATCTGCCAAAAAAAGCCAGATCACACAACTACTCTGCATCTTGTAGCTGCTGATAATCATCTCCCCTTTGATCAACAAATTTTTTAATTAATTTCATTCTGCAAATTTCAAATTCTCTGTAGAAACTTACTCCGACTCAGCCACCTCACATCTGTTGTATAATATCATATCTGGCTCATTTTCATCGAGTTGCATTTTGAAAAGTCTCCTTTAAAGAGATTGTCCTCTGATGGAATTCACGATTTTGAAAGCTATGTCTATAACACTTTTAGTATTCAATCTTTTTCTGGCTAACACTTGTTGGCGGATGATACAGTGGGAACTCAAAAAATCTGGGAATTCATCATCCTTTTGGCACAATGCGATGAATCCGTTAAGATTCCCTGTCATTGCTTTAGTTCCATCTGTTGTTATATGAGCTTAAATAGTGGTAAATAATTTAATTTTTTTAAATAAAATTTTTGAATTCGTTAAATATATCAAGACCTCTAGTTCTTTCTTTTAACGAAACCTACCCAACAGTTCTACTCTAGTGGCAGAATCATCGAAAGCCATACGAATGAAAACGAGCAATTGAGCTGTATCATTGACATCTGTAGAATCATCCAGTTGTAAAGAAAAGGACACACAATTAGCAATATCAGCACGCAAATGTTCGCTTTCATTTTTACTCATTTTTTCGATGCGTCGCATCGCAGTATTTCGAGATAATTGCAGATCCTGAAGAGCGCTTTTAATTTCATTTTTGATCTTAAAATTTTCAAAAAGGGAATGTTATTTCTAAAAATGCGTCTTTGATGAATTGACCATCAGAAAATGGTTTGCATTTTTTTTGCAAGAAGATGACTCACTTGAAATGATGCTACAGTTACTGCTTTTGATTGTTAATTAGGTGTCACGAATAAATTGTGTTGTGCGAATAATCTGGATTTAAGTTATTTTAATTTATTATTTCTAAGGTCACTATTAGGAGGAAAATTCGATTGGTGTGTTGAAGTGCTTTTCTAATTTTACTTTTTTTTGGGTATAGCATTGCAAATCAAACATTTTTCTTTTGTCATTAAATGATACGTTTACTCTTTTTCGTAGTATTCATTTTAAATCAAAGGGTATTAAATTAACGTATAAATACTATCCAGTTATTACTATTAAGTAAGCTAAATAAGAATTCGACGCATACATATGCCGTCTACAACGTAACTGCGCGAATTTTCACTGGACAAGCCTAGTCATGTGGTTAAATGGATTTTAATAAGCGTATGCAGTGGGGCGCATAATAATAACATTTAGATTTTGACTAATCTATTTAAAATTCGTCGTGATCGACCGAAATTAAGGCCGCGATCGACTTGTTGGCCACCTCTGCAGTATAGAACCACACATTGAGAACACTGACAGTACAAATTCAAATTATTATATTAGGGCCACTCGTAATTTCTTACATCATCAACATCAGCCATTTTCAATCCACTGCAGGATGAAGGCCTCTCCAGCAACTTTCCAGTCACTTCTGTTTTGTGCAATGACCATCCATTTACTACCTACAAACTCATGAATTTCATCTATCCATCTCCGCCGTTGTCTTCCATGTTTTCTTAGTCCATCTGTCATCATGTATTCGAGCTATGTGTCCTGCCCAAGACCATTTTAGTTCTTTAGTTTTGATAAGCAATTTCTTGATATTTTTTATAAGTATCAAGTAATAAGTAAAGGGGTATATGAAATTTCTTACATATACCCCTTTATATATTATGTCTGTTAATTTCGTGTGTTCTCTGGTTGATTTGCCTGTTTTTCTGGGCGAAAAAACCCCTTGCTATCTACGCCTGACACCGACTAACTTAGCCACGGAGTGAAAGAGCCCATTAAAGTTCCTTGGTCATCGACGGTATTCGAACCCGGGCCTTTTCCACCGAGTGCGGGGAGGAGGGATGATGATACCACTGTGCTACCGCGCAGTAGAGGGAAACTACATAAATCTAGCCAAACAAACACACACACACAGCATGTGTAGTACAAACACTAGTAATTTTTGTAACAGTTAAGGTTGATCCAAAATGGCAATTGCAGCCCAGAGTCTACATTGAGCATTTCCACCAGTTCGAACTGTAGTGGGATTAGACTGGATAATGCGATAGCGGATTATCCAGATTACCATATTTCCAAGTAAACAACCACAATGCTAAGGTACCACCGTCGCCAGCGTGTTTTCATCCATCCATGCAGTTTGGTTGCAGCTGTTCACCTGCTCGCCGTCGAATACCTACCCGTCCATAGGCATATGGATCTGGAACCTTGATTCATCAGACCAGACATCTCTTTTTCAGTATAATGTCCTAGAACGATGCTACAGTGATCATTGCACGCAGAGATGTCGATGAACGTGGACACAAACACGTCGCCTACTCCGTAAGCCTATTTGCAAGGTGGTTGTAGTCTGCTGAGGAATTAAGAGTTAATTAATTAATGAATCTAGCCAAACAAGATCCGTCAAAATCTGTTTGACCCACTTCGGTTCAGACCATTCCCGCCACACCACTAGGGGCCCTCGAACAGCCGACAATGACTGTGGTTGCTGAGATGCTGGTCCATCCTACTAGCGTAAATGAGTCCCCGTTCAAACTGTCAGATCATTCTCTTTCCTCATTGCATGGACTTCGTACTGATCGGCACTACACTTGTAGTCACTCTATATACTGCATCGATCGGTGACGTCCGTGTTACGGGATGCGTCCACTCGTGGACACATCCCATAGCTCATTCCACAGACATAGTGGATGCGTCCACTCGTGGACACTTTGGCTCATGAGTGTGTGTGTGTGTATATATATATATATATATATATATATATATATATATATATATATATATATATATATATATATACACACACACACACACACACAGTAGACTCTCGATTTTCCGGGATAGATGGTAAAAACAAATCCCGGATAATCGATTTCCCGGTTAATCCAAAAATACAGAAGTCCCCGACATACGTTCCAGAACTTCTTACTTCAAGTTTTACGTAAACTGGGAATACCTAATAATGCTACTATATTATTATTGACAAATCTGAATTGAGCGCAATACTTGTTAATGTTTGACTATTTTCATACATCCTTATTAGTTTAATTTTCTGATCCAAATCGATCGCTTTCCTTTTCTTGGTAGATTTACTAGTACTGTTGTCGCTTATCCTCTTAGTCGGTACCATGATAACGACCAAAATGAAATTTTCTGTAAAAAACGTCACCGGGTTTAGGCGAAAACTCACTATTCGCGCGAGCTCACATTTTGCTAAAGCACGTTTCTGGAGGTCATTACCATAAAACAATTTGCACTTTCCGTGTTATTGGGCTTTTCTGTTCGTGCAGCTAATTATAAACAGGTAGTAACCTTGATCTTATTGCATTTGCAAAAGTACCGATAGCTGGAATTTTCTGGGTTTTTACGTTATTATGGTGAAATGTGTGTCCCCCTTCACTGAAATCTTCAGTCATATAAAAAATAATAATAATAAATAAAAATAAATTGAAAGAAAGTTCTCTTCTTTCTCCGTATCTCACTTATTATTGTCATTGCTCTTATATTATTTCTCCCTGATTGGGGAATTGCATTCCGTGACGGGTATACTGCTACTAAGTACACAAGGTGGTTGTAACGTCTGGTGTTACTATCGGTCGAGAAAATCTCTGACTATCCTACAGGTGTTCAGGATTGCGACTTTCTGGAGTTCCTTGTAGGTGGTCTCTGGGAGACCTATTGCTGCTATGTAGAGTCTTAGGCACCATACCGGTGGTAGACACGATGATTGGTATGGTTGATACTTCTTGCATATGCCACATCTCCTTGATCTCATGTCTCAGATTCGTGTACTTTGTATTTTTTTTTCCTCATGGGTTTTCTGGACATTGCTAGTGTTCAGCACCGCTATGCCAATCAGGTAGGTAGCCTTTTCCATCTTGCCTACAAGGGTTATGCCCAGTCTGTTGTGCGGGATGGTCTTATCCGTTATTATGGCGCGGTCCCAGTACAACTTGTGGGTTCGGATCTCTAGTACTGCCTGGGTTTCGTACTTTTAGTATGGTACACTTTTTTGGTCAACTGGTATTTCCTTGCTAGCTTCTGATGTATTATCCTGGCTACCTGGTCGTGTCTATGAGTGTATGTACTCAGTCTGGGTGATCACCTTGCACCGCGCGGTGACGTGTTGGATCGTTTCTGAGGCCAGGTAGCATCGTCAAATGTGCCATCTGACATTCCCAGCTCCTTTGCGATGGATTTCTATAGTTTCTGGTGTTGATTATTTGGTCTTGGATGGCCAGTATGAATCCTTCAGTCTCGGGGAAGAGCGTCCCGCTTATGAGCCATGCATTGGAAGCAATGTTATGGATGTGATCTTGATGGAGGTCATTGTAGCGTCTGTCATGGAGTGTCATCTTTGCGAGGAAACCCCTCCCACCGTTTGGGTGGGAGGTGTTTCCTCGCTTAGGTTGAGTGGGGTATACCACTTATCTATCTTCCTTATGGCCTGGTGGAGTGGTGCTGTTCTCGAAGTAATCCTTCAGGTTAACTATCGCTGTTTTCTGTTGTTCTGTCAGGTTTATCAGGCTACTTCATCTCTCTTTCCGAGGTATTGTTATTCTCTCCACTGCTGACTTCGGGTGGTGTTGCCGACTCTTGGTCATCACTGTCCTTGTCTTTCGCATGATATCTTTTAGCTCGGTGTTAAGCCGATCTATGACCCCCGAATGTGTATGTTATTACTAGAGCTGCATAGGTGTTTATGGTTTTAACTGTGTTCCTTGCGTTCAATTTTGCTTTCAGCAGGCTTCTGAGTCTCTGATATTATTCGGTCAAGCACTTCTTGATTTCCTTGTGTTCCAACTGCTCAGCCTGCATCATCTCTAGGTATTTGTAGGTCTCTCCTGTCATAGCTTCGATCTCTTTATTAGTCAGCAGCTGGCAGTTTCGGCCAACTAATTTTCCCTGGTGCAGTGTGTGGGTCTTGCATTTTTCTAGACAAAATTCTATCCTGATGTCCTTGCTGAATTCTTTGGTGATCCGGAGTAGTTGATGGAGTTGCTTCTCGGTTGCCGTGTAGAGCTTGATGTCATCTATGTACATCAGATGGGTGATGGTGTATAGGTTCTTTCTTCCTTCTTTGAGGTTATATCCATACTTGCTGCCGTTGAGCATGGTGGACAGTGGGTTGAGTGCTAGACAGAACCATAGTGGGCTCAGAGCATATCCCTGAAAGATTCCTCTTCTGATGGGGATTGGCCTGGTTGTGATGTTCTCGACCTTAATGGTGGTATTCCATTTCGCCATTGTTGCACCTAGGAAGTTTGTCACTATCGGATTGACCTTTTAGATCTTCAGGGGCTCTATTAGCCAGCTATGAGGTAGGAAGTCGAAGGCTTTGTGGTAATCGATGCGGGCTGTGTCTAGGTTGCCGTGCTTCTTGAAGGCTTGCTCCATAACTGCGGCATCTATGGTTAATTGCTCCTCCGCTTGCATTCTTTCTGCTGTTCAGCCATTATGTTCTGACTCTCTAGGTGGTCTCAAAGCTTCTTAGTTATGCAGCTGGTCAGGATCTTGTACATCGTTGGGAGGCATGTGATTGGCCTGTATTTCGCCAGGTTTCTTGTATTTTCATCTTTAGGCTTCAGATATGTGACTCCTTCAGTGAGAAACTTCGGGATTGTCTCCGGGTTGCTTATCATTCGAGTGAACTGCTCTGCTATGTGCTTGTGGTGCATGTGAACTTCTTGTACCAGTAGTTGTGGATGTTATCAATTCCTGGGGTTTGACAATTGGGGGTGTTCCTGATCGACTGTTTTACTTCTTCTCGAATCTCCCATCTGTTGTACGTCCTTCTTTTTCTTCAATTCTACTTCTATCCAGGGTGCTCTGCTGTTATGTCTTACTTTACTGCTGCAGATATTTCCCCAGAACTCTTCGATCGTCTTCTTCTCGGGTGGTCCTTTCCTGCTTTTTCATGTTCACCCAGTTTCCTGTAGAAGGCTCTTTGGTCGTCATCGAAGATTGAAATGTCTGGGAGCTCTCTTTGTATTGGTGTAGTCTTGCTGAGTGCAAGGAGGTTCGCTTCAGTGTGTCCAAGTATTCTACTATTCTCTGATTTTATGTTTGCTGTCTCTCTTGAGGATGCCCTTCACCTTTCCAATCAATTTCTTACTTCTATTACCCTGTTGGTACTGGGTCAACTGACCTATCTTGACTCTTAATTCTTGTATCTTCTGCTGAAGTCTTCTTTCCCAAGCTGGCGGTTCCTTCTGTTTTCGGTTCTTCTGCTGCTGATCTCTCGTTTCTTTTCCATTAATCATAGTGGCTGCTATGACAGCACAGTATACGGCTGTGTGGATAGCCTCCAGCGTTGCACCATTGTTGTCAATCTAATGTGGCATTATTTGCCGATTGAGGTGGTCTGTTACTCTCCACAGGATTTTATTTGACCTCTGCTTATTATATCAAGTGGGTTCTTGTGGAGTCCAATCCTTCGAATTCTGTTAGGGCCTTTTTCCATTCGTCTTCTATTCTGGATAGCACGACTTCATCTCTTTCTACTTCAGCTACTCTGGGTTGTATTTCTTCTTGCTCTTCCTCCTCTAGTTCCATATTGACCATATTCTTTGTGCTTTCTAGGAGATCGCTGACATCCTGCTTCATTTTTTCCAAGATGGCAGTAGCTATTAGGTTCTTCATGACGATGGTCCTTCTTTGATCTGCCAATCGCTGTTCGGTGATATGAATATCCGGGTATCGTTCTAACCACTTAGTATGTAGTCGCGATCTGTACATTGTCATATCTGTCTCTAGCCTGGTTATTTAATAGTATGCTCGCATGATGTATGTATTCATTTCAATGCTCCACTTCATGCGTTGGCGTTTTCTTCCTTCCTGGGTGGTCACTAGCACAGGAAACACTTCTAGTTGGTGAGGCTGGATGGTCTTGCCCTTCTCTTCTGGTAGCCTTACGGGGGACAGCGCCACTTGCTCCACTGTCTTGCTCGGGAGACAGTCTCCAAGTTTTCGAACCGACCCCTCTGCCTAAGGCCTGAACCCGAGTGACTTTATCCTACACTACACTCGATGCAGTATGAATAATATTTATCTGAGACATCATCCATCTATAGAGGTGGACTTGTTTAGCTTCGGCTTATGTCCAGTAGTTTATTTAGTTCTCACGAGTGACACCAGATGGCGCCACCGTCTGCCCCAGCCATCACTCCGACATTGAGTAAGTCCAATGAGGTAACTTTCGCATGTTTTTTTTTTTTAATTTATTTTATTATTAGCCATATGGTACAAGGAAGCCTGAGGCTTATGCAGCATCAGCCAAAAAAAAAAAAAAAACCCAAGTTACCCCCTATATTTTTTTTACGATATTGCATATGGTTTGGTCATCAACATTATAATGGTTAATTAGAGATATAATGGATGAACCGTTTTCAAACTTTCGAATAATTTCAAGTTTTCGTTTAACTTGAGTAAGTCCAATGGGGTTACTTTCGCATGTTTTTTAATTTATTTTATTATTAGCCATATGGTACAAGGAAGCCTGAGGCTTATGCAGCATCAGCCAAAAAAAAAAAAAAAAAAAAAAAAAACCCAAGTTACCCTCTGTGAGAGGATTCACAGAGGGTAACTTGGGTTTCTTTTCCAGGGTTCTGAGCTGGAAATTATTTTTCCAGCTCAGAAAAATAATTTCCAGCTCAGAACCCTGGGTTACCCAATCCCATATTCACCAGATGTGAGCCCCCAGGGTTAACCTGTGCAATTTGTGCGTGCCGTGATCGTCGTTATTGATTGCTTATTTTATTTATTTATTTTTTTGTTCGTTTTAAATTTTACAATACTAAAAAAAAAAATTTGAGTGAAAAGAAATTTACGTAAATCCGTAGTTGCGTAAGTCGGGGACTTACTGTATCGAAAAATGTTCAGCAAATTACGTAAAAAAATACGGCAATAGATAAAAACACGATAATAAACTTACCACCCACTCCTCGCATGTCCAATAACGATGCTTCCCTTTATTTTTTGCTATGTTGAGTTTGTCTATAGCTTTCCTATATTTTTTTACGATATTGCATATGGTTTGGTCACCAACATTATAATGGTTAATTAGAGATATAATGGATGAACCGTTTTCAAACTTTCGAATAATTTCAAGTTTTCGTTTAACTGAAAGAACAACTCCTTTGCAACCCATCATTTTCGCGATTTCTAAACAAAAAAATTACTATAAAAAAAAAAAAATTTCGACATCCCTGACATACATAACGAAACAAAATGTCTTTTTGCGGTGCAACGGAACACAACAATCGATGCAACGCACTAAAACAAACTAAACATTTGGTCTCTTTTTCGGTTTTTTTTTTTTTTTTTTTTTTTGAGAGGCGGATGTGAAGACAGCGGGGATTGCAAGATCATAAGTACACTAATCTCCCAATGACGACTTATAATGCCGCTTGTCGCTTATTTACGACTTGCAAAACATCTGTTTATACCTATCCTATTTATTACTTTTGATTTCTTTTTTTTTTTTAATTGGGAACCTTTAAGTGTCCTGGTTAGTCCTGAATATATATATATATATATATATATATATATATATATATATATATATATTCAGGGTCTATCTTGTTATTTTTTTTAGGATTAGGTTATTTGTCATGGGATTTTTGAATTTGATATTAAAATAGGACTAAGTATTACGGTTTCAATTTTACGATTTCTAAAACCTTGAAGGCGCTGCTTACTTGGCAGGGTTGGGACACTTAAGCTAAACCGCTGTATTTGTAATTTCGTTTCAGAAATATAATTATGACGTTTTTAGACTAAATCAAAGACCGGGAGGGTCAAAAAAAAAAACAAAAAAAAAAAAAAAAAAAACAGTTCATTATGCAAAATAAAGTTTAGTTTTTTTTATTTATTTACAGGAAAAAAAAATGGTGCAACTGCTAAATGAAGAAGCTGGAGAATCTTTCCAAAAACTGTCCTTTTGGAAAGATTTTGGCATAAAGAGCGCTACTGACAATATACAATAATGCACGGAAGAGACACTGAAAATATACAACACCGCAATGGAAGAGACACCGACAATATCCAATATGAGTTTGAAATCCGTCTGTCAATCCGAAGGTCCTGCAGATAATGTCACCACAATAACACAAGATTTTACAGCTTGCCCGAAAAGCAGAATTTAATGAAATTAAAAGACGACATCGATGAATTTTTGACAAGCCATGGAAGACTTAACAGTTGAAGATTTAATAGAAATGCACGATGATTTGACAATCGATGACGCAAGCAATGAACAATGAGGAAATCCATCATTTTTTTTTTTTTTTCTAAAAAGGAATAAAAACAATAAGCAAGCTAAACAGCTCATCGTTTTGCGAAAATAGTGCCCGACATGGATCCGAACATCGAAAGAAGCTGCACCTTCAAAAAAAAAAAAATTGACTGATCTGATGAGCGGTTACATATATATTTTGGAAGGAGGGAGGAAAGAAAGCAAGCTAGGCAACCAACCTTACATTCATTCTTTAAATAAACCGACCCAATACGAGATCATCCCTCTCCCAAATCCTACATTTGAAAAATTAGCCACCAAAAATAAACAATAATAGTCACTGTGCACTTCATTTCAATACATTTTAATTTAATAGCTTTAGAGTTTTAATATGTTATTTTCCAATCGGAGCGCAGTGCCGTACCTGGGTACAGACAGCGCCCGGGGCATATATATGATATATATATATTTTTTTTTTTAAATATTAAAAAAGTTGTTTCTTAATACAATACTTTGTATAATCAAAAATAAATAAATATTGTAATAAATGTGTTTATTTTATAATCAGATGTTAAAAGAAATTAATTTTTGCCAATTTTTATTAATTAAACCTAGTTTTAATGCAACAAAAACCCACAAAAATGCATATTCACATTTAAAACTTCGCTTTGCTCTGAATATTATATTATTAGCCATATAGTGCAAGTTAGCCTGAGGCTTATGCTGCACCAGCCAAAAAACATTCCTGAGTTACCCTGAGAGCGAAAGAATAACGATATCAGTTACGAGATATTACAATTGCATTAAATGAAATCAAGAAACAGGCCAGAGAAAAATATGCAAAATTGCAGTCTGAAATACAAGGTTTGTTAACAGAAATTACTTCTTTTAAATTTATTAAAAGTTTACTTGTTTGGTATGAAATATTGTAAAGCCATGCAACGTAGTGAAATTGATATGAACACGGCAATTATATTAAAAGAAGGTGCTCTCAGTCAACTAAACGAATTTAGAATATCAGGATTTAAATTGTGTATGGATAAAGCTATAAATTTTGCAAATGAGTTGTAAATACCATCAGTATTACCAGAAGTGAGTTTCTAGAATAAAGCGCGAGTTTACCTATGAAACCATCAGATGAACACTCTATTGATCCAACCAAAAGGTTTGAAACAAAAATTAATATAATGATCGATGTAGCTATCGTTAGCTTACAAGAAAGATTTGATCAGATGAATAAAATATCATCGGCTTCATCTTATTCTAAAACCAAAAAACTTCACTAACTTATCTCAAAGTGCAATAGAAACGAAATGTCAACACCCTGAAAGAACTCTCACTGGCTAAGACGAGAGCAGCAACATCGATGCCAAAGAGTTACGTCAAGAAATCCAATCTTTGCAGCATGTTTCAAAAGGAGGGAGAAAAAAAAAAAAAAAATGGTTGCTTAGAATTATTAACATTTATTCCCAACATTAACATTTCTTTTCGGATATTATTAACATTGCCAATTGCGGTTGCGTTTGGAGAGAGAGGAGTTTTTCAAGAGTCAAAATGATTAAAACATTCACGAACATTTTCTTGTTCCTTTTTTTTTTTAAATTTTATGAATTCTACCTTTAATTTTTGCGAAGCGGCCCAAGACGAATTTCGCCCGGGGTCGACAGAAGTCTAGGAACGCCACTGTCGTAGCGTAATAAGTATTTATAAAAATAAGTTTTAAAAAAAGGGTTGGTATCGACAGCGCTTTTATGGAATACCTATCCCTGACTGTTACATGAAAAGGTGCATGCTACAGTACGCGTTTTACTACGCACTGTTTTAACGGAACGTGCGTCGCGTATTTATATCAGGATGAACTGTGCGCTCAAATACAGTACTGTATATACATACACATATATAGAGCGATTACAAAAAAAAAAAAAAGAAAGAAAAAAATGTTAAAGAAAGAGAGGGAGACAGAACTGACTGCATTAGACTACTTCCTCATTTTTCTACCTTCTTATTTCCATTTTATATTCAACCCGCACTATATATATATATATATATATATATATATATATATATATATATATATATATATAATTTATTTATTATTATTTTTGTGTGCTCGAAAGGAAAAAGAACAAATAGCAGAAACCGCAACAGATCAAGATTACCAAATGTAGCGTAAAGCATATGGTTGACTACCCAACCCTAAATTTCGTTTCCGTGCTCTCTTTCTGAAGCAATCACGCATTACGATAAGTGGAGCTCGAGTAGCCTTATATAAACAACTAGAACTGTGCTTACTGCTCCGTAAAACACAACATAAAATAGGTCTCGCAGGTTGCGTCACTGCTGTTACATGGCCATCATTAGGCTATCGATAAGAATATAAGGCAAAAGGCAGATTAATAATATTAACACTTAAGTGGTTACATAACATATACAGTCGAACCAGTTTATTGCAATTCATATAGATCGCAAAATGCCATGGACATTAGTTATAAAGGTCAAAACTAAGGTTCTCGTTTAATTCAGTGGTTAGTTTATTAATAAGTAAATTCCCTTCCTGGTGACGACTTTTTATTTCTCCGTTCTATTTTTCTATCAGAGAAATACTTTGGTGGTGAAGAAGAGAAAAGAAAAAGCGCTCAAGTCTGGATTTGGCATTAGCAGTAGCATATGATGCAAGAAAGTAAGCTTATATACAGCATAAGCAAAAAAAACCCACTTCCCATTTCGCCTATCCGTTCGCTCCAAAAGTTTTCCCAGTTCTTCCTTGAATTTATTTAAGCTATCAACTTCCACGATTCCTTGCACCATAGGCTGCTAATAATAATCTATAATTTCATATTTTGAGGCCTCTTCACATTGCTTTGGTTTACGCCTCATGTTTAAATCCATTCCGGAGGATTCCTTTCCAGATTCAGAAGTGGGTTAACTATTAACCACTCTTCAGCAATAGCATTTAAAATTATGGCTACATCTGGTGGCGGACTCTTTGAAGTAGTGATCTAGGACTAAGCTAATTTCACTCTAGTTAACTATTTCAGTGATTCAGAAGCGGCCCTAGACTAGCTGCTAGCAACTGGCACCCTAATTGTAAAATGTAATTCCACATTCATCCAAATGCCAAGAGTAAGCATAGGATGAGTTTCTGGGGCCCTAGGCGTTTGGTGTATATGGACGGGAAACTCCTGAAGAGAACGTAGGGTACAGTAAAGTTGCAAGCATCACCAAAACTTCACCTTGCAACCATTTCGCAATTAACTTCTATTAGTGACTCACTTAATATGTTGTGTTATGCATACCTGTTTGTTAACACAATATGTAATGCAATCAAGTAAAATTAATTCCATTTGAAGCCCAGGAGGCTTTGTAGACTGCATGACGAGTGGCTTGTCATTGCTGTACATATTAATGCTAAAAAGAACCGAACATTCCAGTGGTGTATGGAATGTTCGGTACTATGGTACACTTGCACCAAAGTCCATAAGGTAAAGATGAAAATGAGAAAATTGCATAAAAATAAAATTTCTGTTGTACCAGTGGTCAGGAGCGAGAATGCATAGCACGCGTTCCTTGAGTGGACCGGGGTTCAAGCCCGTGACTACTAAACACGATAAATATTTGTATTGACGATTTATTGTAAACTCTACTGACTTGGTTGTCGTGCCGGAGTATAAACAGAAAATTTATTTATTTTTATGTAACACCAACCACACAACACCCTAGCCATGCGACTGTCACCTTTATGGGATTCCCTTCCTTACTTTTGCCAGGCGGAGCACCCTGTTCCATCTCACATGGAGGATGCCTTCACCTACATCCTCCACGCCACCCTTTACTCTGTCCTCTTAACTTTTTTTGTACCCGCCATGGAAAACCTAGACGATTCTGTGGCAGGCCCTGCCAGATACTCAATCAACTGCCTGGCTCACCTCATTATGGCTATGGACAGCCAATGGGGTAGACCTTTGTTCTCCAAGGACCACTGAGGCCAGAGAATACCCCACAACTCTAAATAAGCACACACCTCTCACACACTTCTAGCCTCTACAGACTGTCAGCAAAACGTTACAGCAACACAAACACGGGGTTGTGCGAGACCCCTCCCCGCAACCAAGGACACTATGTACCAGTGTCCAAACTCATGATGATATGCAGAAGCGGATTGTGCCACCAATACACTGGGAAATTTCCAGATGAATTCCAAGCGGCAAGACCTACTGAATATATAACTGCACACAATTGCTTTTGGGGTTTTTTGCTGATTCTGAGTGTTTTGGCCATAGTGCACTGGTTCACATGCTTTTATCGTTTACAATGTTTTTGCAAGCATGGGTGGGTATGTGTTCATACACACTCATGATGGCTAAAAAACCCCGAAGGTGCACCTTATAAAGCGCTATAAATAAATTAAATAGTAATATAAGCAACTTTTCAAACACTCAGTTCTTGAAGCCTACTTCTATCCGAACAACACCTACTTCTTTATCATCTAGATCTTTCATAAAATTAAAAAAAAAAAAAAAAAAATTGCCACATCATCTCCCAAAGTGTGAAACCTCATAAGAGGTTTTCAAGCTTCTAAAGAAGTTTCACTTCTGGCAGTTTTCATGTGGCAGCAACTTGCACTCATTGGTTGACAAAAAGCGCAATGAAAATGCGACACAGCAAACTAAGCCATAAGTAAATGCATTATGGCACACTGAACAGCCAACTGTCATACTACGTTTAATACACTGGTTCTCGTCCAATCACCTAAGTTAAGCAGCGTTTGGTGCAGTTAGTAATTGGGAGGGTGACCACCTGGGAATACTGGGTATATAGTTGACTTCTTGCCTTTTTTTTTTTTTTTTGTTTTTTTTATTTCTTGTGTTAACCTGTGGAAAATATTCTTCCGATTTTCACGTATCACTCAGTTTTGTTAATTGGTAAGAGTAATAAAGTATAAATATGTCCTTTGTATCTGAAATACGTTAAGGGCTTTAGCCTCAGGCTGCAAGAGATTTAGACAACATACAAGTTAGTGCAAACGCATCAAATTAGTACGCAACTAAACTCTGAATTAGCAAAAATATGCAAAGGCGGCATCGTTTAAGTTATATCTCATATTGTAAATACCTTACCGAGCTGCCATGATATCGCACTACTTCGAAGTAATGCTTCAAAGGAGAAGACTTGTTACTTATTCTCAGCGGATACCGCCACCCAGACGGCACCATTTCAGGGTTATTTGGCCCTTCTTCGGTGGGTGGGTAGGTACCCTAGTGATCCAATGATGACAACAGTCTTCTCCTTTGGTGAAGCGTTACTTATTCGAAGTAGTGCAATATCATGGCAACCCGTTGTGAAGGTATTCACAGTGTTAGATATAGCTTAAACGATGCCGCCTTTGCATATTTTTGCTAATTCAGAGTTTAGCTGCGTACTAATATGATGCGTTTGCACTAACTTGTACGTTGTCCTTTGTATCTTTAATTTTATAGCCTGTGGATAATAATATTCTTCCTATTTTTTCTTATTAGAATTGCCGTTATCAATTCGTAAACGTGATCACAATGACCGGCACTTACTATATGCCGTATAGTGAACAGTATTTTGTTATGGGGTGTCCATCGTAAAGTGATGTGATTGTATAGGGAACCAACCGTAAAGCAGAGGTCCAGTGTAGCGAGTGTTGTAAGGCGTATAGAGCACGTGTACATGTAACGCATCCGTGGATCGACAAAAATCGCCAAGGAAATGCAACACGATATGAATCATCCCACCCTTGTACCAGGCATGAGCGATGCATGACCCAATCAGTACCCCCTACTGATTGAGTCATGCTATTTCTTGTCATTCTCCACAGTATTTAATAAAAAAAAAATTATGAAAAAAAAAAATTATAATTCGATGTGCCGAAGATAATAGTGAGCGTTGTAAGGCGTATACATGCAGTGCGACCACTGAAACTACCTCCATTGAGTACAAAGGAGAGATCTAAGCTATTTCAACAGTGGAAGAAATTACAGCGTGCGATGGGGTTGAACAAAAAAACCGGAGAAAGTCCATCCACATCTTCAGAGCTGTACATCTCCCCAGAATGGTTAGAAGTGAATTTGGAAGGAGTCATGGAAGTTGATACTGCAAATGAAAACGATGAAAAGTCCTCGAAGCCCTGTGCAGTAGCACATCCATAGCTTGGATCTTCTTTCAATAGCAACAGTGTTTAAGAATTTAGAATTCTGTTAGTAATATAACTCAAATTTGCAAAACAAGCTAAACACAAAGGCAATTTGCCTATTCTTAGAAATAATGTTTCGAACAAGTCTACATATCTTAATAAGAACGGTTTCCATCCCTGCCTCGTGGTGGTGGTGGTGGTGGGCTACAGAATTTTCTAGAAGCCCACCTGCATTTTCTAGAATTCTAGAAAATGCAGGTTTCCTAACCATGCAGGTTAGGAAACCATTTCTCCAATCAACATATTGTATACAATGTAACATTATATGCTCTGAAGTTTCTACATTGCCACAGGAACAAAGATCAAAATCACTTAGTCCTAATTGGGACAGTTTATAAACCAAGACATGATCAGTTATTAAGAATGTAGCTTTAAGACAAAATTGTAACCATGGTTTGGTATTGGGGTTCACAGTTTCCACAAAAGGGAAAGAACGGAAAAGTCTGTCTTCCTTTTTCAAACACATGCCATTTTTCTTGCCACAGACCTGTAACATCCTCTTCTTTTCACTTTTAAGATCTCCTTGAGAATATACAGTGGCAGTAAAAAAAAACTGCATCACTTGTGAGTTTTGCACTACGTTGTGGATTTCATTCACAGATATATATCTGTGAATGAAATCCAATAAAAAGACTCAACCTGATATACCTAATTGCCATAAATATCTTCCCAAACGGTAAAATACGTAATTAATGGAAATATGAGAAATCGTGCAAATGGCAATCAACCAAACATACACTGAATGATGACCACCTAACTAATACTTCGTAGGAACTCCTTTTGCCCTCAGTACAGCAGCTATCCGATGTGGCATTGATTCAACAAGATGTCAGAAGCGTTTGGGAAGTATGGCCTACCATGCTGTGTGTAATGCGGTCAACAATAGTAGTAGTAGTAGTGGCACTTGATGCAAGAAAGCAGTGTAGGAGCTTATGCAGCATCAGCCAAAAAAAAAAAAAAAAAAATCACACCATACCCTCCAATTGCCTGTCCAGTTCCTCCTTAAATTTATTTAACCTATCAACTTCCACAACGACAGATGGAAGTTTCTTCCAGCAATTAACCACCCGCTGGCTAAAGGCAAATTTCCGCACATCTATTCTACATCTATCCTTTCTTAATTTGAACTTATGTCCCCGTAGGTTCGTATTCTGAACAAGTGGGAGGATCCCATCAGAATTCAGCGTGCTCAACCCATTCAAGGCCTTATAGACCTCAATCAGATCACCGCGCAGGTGCCTAGTCTCCAGCCACTGCAATTTGCAGAACTTAAGCCTCTCTTGGTAAGAGGATCCCTTCATTCCCCTCACCAATCGTGTTGCTCTTCTCTGTACACGCTCAAGCAAATCTACATCCTTCCTAAAATGAGGCCTCCAGACCTGTACGCAGTACTCAAGGCGTGGCCTGACCATTGCCTTATACAGAGGGACAATCACCTCCTTTTCCCTGCTAGCAAAATTCCTATATATCATTGACAAAACCCCATGACCTGCCCTAGCAGCCTGTCTACATTGCTCAGAAAACTTCATATCTGACTGCACAATTACTCCCAGGTCTTTTTCATTTTCTACCACCTTAAGTGTAGTACCACACAGTTGGTACGTTTCTCTGGGGTTACTTCAGATATGGAGTCACAATGCAGGTATGGAGGTGGTGTATCCAAATGCCTGATACGCCTTTCCATAGTGTCCCACAAGTGCTCTCTGGGATTGATATTGGGGGAGTTCGGAGACCAATCGATATGCTGGAAGTCAGAACTGTGTTCCTCAAACCATTCCTACACAATTGCCTGATGGCTCGGTGCATTGTCATCTTGGAAGACACCATCGCCATTCGGGAAAAAGTGTAACATAGCGGGGTGTACAGTCAGCAAGCACGATAGCAGACAGCAGGATAGAACCACTGATACGTTGTTCCACATGCACCAGGGGTCCAAGTTTCTGCCAGTGAATCATTCCCCACACCATACAACCGCCTCCACTTTTGATACAATGCATGATGGATCAAGAGCCTCGTGTTGTTGATGCCAAATCCGTACATGACCATCCACGGTGTGGAGTAAATAACGTGACTCATCCGACCAGCACACCTTCTTCCAGTCTTCTAATACACAACTTCCATGCTCTTTGCACCAGGCAAGTCTTTTTCGCCGATGAAACTTGGTTAGGAGAGGATGCCGTAGAGGTCGTCTGCTGGTATGCCCATACGTGCGACACATAGTCATACCAGATATTGTTCCAGGTTGGCCCATGTTGTATTGGGTAGTGAATTCTTCCAACACTGCTGTGCTGCATCTGTTTGAGTTGTCGGACCCGGCACTAACCTCTAACATGAACCTTTCACTGACCTTTGCAGTTTTACCGTTGTTTGACCATTTTGACGCCAGTCCTGGAACACCAACTATAGCGGATCTCAAACACTCCACCAGTTCAGCCATTTGGGAAATCGAGGCACCAGCTAGTCGAGCACCCACAATCTATCCTTTATCAAAGCCCGATAAATCCTTCCTTTTACCCATCACACTCGGAATTTTACTACCTACTGAACCACTGACACTTTATCTATGCTACGTAGATCGACTAACTCCACACTCTCGTACCTCACGTGGTCAACGGGTCGCATTCAGTTTTCATAGGGGTGGTCATTCAGTGTACATTTTATTGCATTTACGTGTACAAACTGAAATGGCAAGTTAACGTAATGGTATTATGTACTGTAAAGCAGCAAAATAAGTCCTCAATATTTTGTTGTTCCTCCTCGAGCTGCAATTACAGCCTTGCAACGATCTGACATAGTTTAACTTCTGGATTTACGGTTGCCCAATTTCGTCGTATCACACCTTTACAATGCTTACCTGTAGCTGAATCCTACTTGTTGGCTTCTTCTGAGAAAATTTAGATAACATTATGTACCAGCATTTTCAACAGGATTCAAATCTGCTTGTTTTAATGGGGTTCAAATTTTGACTACTGCCGGGCCAGTCCAACACTGTAATGCCAGCATTTCTAAGGTATAACTGCAACTTAAGGGAGAAAAACATTGGTGTAAGTACAAAGGGTACTAGGAAAGTTTTGCAATATGACGCAACAATGAATCATAGGAAGCTGCTTGTTGAGACATGTTCATACGTGCATAGTAGCCGCCGCGCCAAGTCGATGGGCTCAGTTATTCATTAGTAGTGAGAGTGTAAAGTGCTTGCGATGGCATCGTGGTCACGAAATGAGATAAGGACAGTTTTGCGGTATAATTTCGTGCGTGGTTTAACCATAGACCAGTGCTTAGAAGAAATGACTCTTGCACTAGATGATGATTGTCCACATCGTACAACGATATTCAGGTGGTATAGAGAATTCCAAAGGGGAAATTTCACTCTGGAGGATTCTGAGAGGCCGGGAAGGCCACGAACGTCAGTTACGGAGGAAAACGTTACTGCTGTGAGGAAAATGCTTGACGAAAACAGGCGAGTGACCTACCAACAGATTGAGGATACTTTGGGCCTAAATGCACCAGCAATTCGTTCGATTCTGCAAGATCATTTGCACATGAAGAACTTTGTTCTCTCTGGGTGCCGCATCAACTGACTGAAGAGCAGATGACACGAGGTGTGACTTGGTGCCGGGAGATGTTAAAAAAGTTTGATAAGGGACAATCTCGGTATGTGAACAACATCGTGACAGGTGACGAGACTTGGCTGTACTATTACGATCTGCCGACCAAGGCTCAAAACAAAGTTTGGGTCTTTGATGATGACGACACACCCGTAATTGTCAGAAAATCCCGATCTGTAAAGAAGAAAATGATAGCTGTATTTTTCAAATCGAGTGGAATTGTGGAACGTGTCGTTTTGGACACGCAGAAGACAGTCACAGCTAAGTGGTATACTGAACAATGCCTGCCTAAAGTCATTGGATCTATGAAGAACCTGCGGCCAAAGTCAAGAATGGTACCTCCATCAAGAAAATGCTCCAGCTCACCGCGCCAAAGCCTGCACCGAATATTTTACCACGACAGGACTGAAACTTCTCGAGCACCCTCCCTACAGTCCAGACCTTGCTCCCTGCGACTTTGCACTGTTCCCGCATGTGAAAATGAAGCTAAAAGGGAGGTGGTTTTCCAGTGATGAGGACCTTCTACGGGCTTGGGACAACGAGTGTGCTTTACTCCCTAGTGAAACTTGGCAGAACTGGTTTAAAGATTGGTTTCGGAGGATGGAGAGGTGTATTGAATGTAGAGGAAATTACTTTGAAAAAATTAAATAAACAAAGCTGTATTGCAAAACTTTCCTAGTACCCTTTGTATATTTTAAACCTTGTAAGATGAGACAAACTAGTCATTAAATCTAAATAGCATAAAATTTACCAATTTTGGTGTGTGGCAAGGTGCTGAGTCCAGTTGAAAAATGCAGTTTTGGACATTTGGTTGGTTTTTTATTTTTAGGAGCATTAGCAACTAAGGCCATATTGCTCCAGGAATATGCGATGGTCATTCCCTGACCTTTCTGCATCCTCCGTATTTGGTGGTCACAGGCTTGAACCCCAGTCTAATCAAGAAGCGTGTGCTACGCAGTGCTGCTCCTTCCCACCGGGCTATGGAGGCACCTAGTTTTGGACATCTTTCTGGTGATTCTTAATAATGGGTTTAGAGCGAATATGCCTTCCCAAGGTAGCAGCGTAGGTTTCTGCATTCACCGTTCCGTCAGTAAACTTAATTCACTGCACCCTTTGCTTGTTATGCATCCCCAGACCATCTGACCGGTGGGGAACTTTACAGTTGGTGTTATGCAGTCAGCATGGTATGCCTCCGATTTTCGTCTTCTGATGTATCGCTTCCCATCCGAGCCATGCAGATTGAATTTCGATTAGTCAGAAAAGACTGTGTCCAATTGCTCTTTTGTCCAGGAAACATGAGTTTTAGTCCAGGGAAGTCGCTTCTTCCTCATTTGTTGGGTCAACAAAGGCTTCTTCTTGGGCCGATAGGCATGCAGATCACATTCGGAAAGCAGTCTGAATGGTTTGACAAGTGCAACTATCGAACGATCGTGCATATTTTTCAACACCAGAGGCCATCTCAAAGTCCAGTTTTAGATCAGAGCACTACCATGCATAGCTGTTTCAAATATCGATCTTGAGAAGGCGTAGTCACTCTCTTATGGCTTGATTCAGGTCTTCTCTTCATATCACTGGTTTCACACTTTAATTTCAGCACCAGGGAAACTGTTGACAGAGTATTTTATCAGCGATAGCTTGTGTAGAAAGCCCTTCCTACACAACAACAGAACAACAGCTACACTTTTTTTTCTTGGTATCAACTGAACATATGGAGCCATGCGTACACCTCGCAAAACAGGATACTAATGAGCATGTATACCCTTCCAATGCCGTATTTATAGAAACGGCTGATGCAATACCTTTGAATTACTGTCTGATGCAATAGAGGCATTATCTGACGCTATACCATTGCTTTGTGACAAACAAAATGACTGTAATCAAACAATATCTTATACGTTTCACTACAAATGTTACTTTTTTTTTTAAGGTGATTCAGTTTTTTTTTTGTCTGCCACTGTACATAATTCTCTTGTGGACATGAATGCCAAGGATTGCCTTTCTTATGTTGTTTTTAGTATAATATAACAAACCTCTAAGCAAAACATTGTGTGCCATTGGGCTTGAGTAAGATACTTCTTAACTAATGTATTACTTACTCTGTGAAACCAAGTTAGAGGTGTAGGTCACAATTAGGACAAACAGACAATTATAAAGAAGTTTATCAAGCATACTTTAATGCCCCAATCAATCCTCACCACTCTCCAAAGCTTGGCATACAGAAGTCTCATTTTGTTTTTAATATATATGATATGCTCCGTAGAGAACAGCCTTTTTTAAAGTTGAAGCCCCAAATATTTTGTCACCCTAGCATATCGGGCCGTCTCTCCAGACAACCATACAGTGGGATATCGATTCATGCTGAGTCTGCCTTTCAACAGCATCTGCACTGTCTTCCCCATTGATATTTGCAGTTTATTAGGTTCACTCCATTCATGCGAGCCCAAAGCATTTTCTGCTCTAGCTTCAAGATACAAAGGGAATTTTCATGTATTAAAATGGCTAGATAATCAGCATAGGCAATGTACTCTGTACCGCCTAACTGTATCTCAAGGAATTCGTCCATAACGATGTTCTAAACAAATGGCCAATCACCGAGCCCAGTGGACATCCTCTAAATACCTCCTTTATAACCTCACAATATTTTGTTCTGACTTTAACAATTCTTTTAGAGGAATAATCAGAGTACAAATTATTAGGACGTTCAACTTTCCGTAACCTAGACAAGACAATCTCCCACAACAGCCAGCAAAATGCATCCTTAAAGTCAACAAATATTGCTAGGACATATCTAGCATTGTTGAATTCCACCGTCTGGACAAACTTATGTGCAGCATTCTCTACGCTAAGACCTTTCTTAAAACAAAACTGGCTCCAGGAGCACACAGATTTATTTTTGTATCTAATCATTAAGCTGTTAATAACCAGCCTGTCATACACTTTGGCAGAACTGATAGAAGAGCAATGGGTCGATTATGCCCCAGTCTCATTCTGCAACCTGTCTGTTCCTTTAATAATTAACCTTATATGGGCCTCCTTCCAGCTTCTAGGGAAAGCACTCTGCCTTAAGCACTTATTATACAAGTCCACAAATATTTGTAGTGTTTGAGCAAAAGCCTTTTTCATGACACTAACTTCAATCTTGTTCAGACCTGGTGATTTGTCATCCTTTTCTCTGTTCACTACCGAACTTACTTCTTCCAACAAGAAGTGTTCTTCAACAGTGTCAGAGTAATGCAAATCGTTTCGTTCCTTCATTTGTGCCTGTAGCACATTAACATTAGTAGAGGCATATGATGCAAGAAAGCAAGCTTATGCAACATCAGCCAAAAAAAAAAAAACCCACTTCACCCCTCAGTTCGTTCGAAATACCTGTCCAGCTGAGCTTTAAATTTATTTAGGCTATCAACTTCCACGACAAGGGATGGAAGTCTGTTCCACCAACCAACCAACTACCCGCTGGCTAAAGGCAAATTTCCGCACGTCTATCCTACATCTGTCTTTCCTCAATTTGAATTTATGCCCTCTCAGGTGATTATTTTGAGCAAGAGGAAGAATCCCATCAGCATTGAGACTGGAGACTAGGCACCTCGCTGGTGCCTAGTCTCCAGACACTGTAATTTGCAGAACTTAAGCCTTTCTTCATAAGAATACCCCTTTGTTCCATTCACTAATCTTGTTGCCCTTCTCTGTACTCGTTCCAGCAGCTCTACATTCTTCTTGAAATGAGGCTTCCAGACCTGTATACAGTACTCAAGGTGTGGCCTGACCATTGCCTTATACAAGGGAATAATCACCTCCTTATCCCTGCTAGAAAAATTCCTGTATATCATTAACAAGACACCATGAGCTACTCTTGCAGCCTGTCTGCACTGCTCAGAGAACTTCATATTTGCCTGCACAATTACCACCAGATCCTTTTTCATTCTCTACCACTGTCAGTGTAGTACCACAGAGTTGATACATTGCTCTGGGGTTGCTGTTTCCCCATATATAGTACTTTACATTTGTCAATGTTAAACTTCATTTGCCACCTCTCAGCCCATCTGCTCAACCTTTCCAGATCCTGTTGCAGCAGCACAGTGTCAGTAGTGTCCTTGACAACCCTGCCAACCTTTGTATCGTCTGCAAACTTGGACATTAAGCTTGATATACCATCATCAATATCAGTTATAAATACAGAAAACAATAATGGACCCAACACTGAACCCTGAGAGACTCCACTAATAACATTAGTCCACAATGAGCAGTGTACATAATCTAGTGTTCACCAATTATTGGAAATAGATTGTACAAAATCTTCTTTATGGAATCAGTCCAATGTATGGTTTGATTTCCTTCATCAACAATCGTACTGGTTAATATCAGCTAATCCTTTCTTATTGGTAAGAATTTTAAAAATGCCAAGGATTTCTGGATCCTTTCGCCCTCATAGGCTTCCCAATGGAAGCTTTTTGATTCATTGACAGCTCTACAATACTCTTTTCTCTCTACACATCATTGCATAATTGTTCGATATATCAATATCTCCAAATCTCCTGTGCCTCTGACATTGTCTTCTTAATTTCATAGTCTGTCTATGCAGTTCTGTAAGTTCACTATTCCACCAAAATACCAGTCTGCTTATAGTACATCTTTCTCATGCTCATATTACATGATGTTATTATTACACTACTTAATTCTTGCACATATTCCCTAATATCTATTTCACTCAAATTTATTCTCGCAGCCAAATCCAAGTACTGTGCATTAAGCCTTGGCCATGCAGTATTTTTAACATGATAACGATCTATATCATAAACATTTCATCTATGTTTTTAATTGAGAACAGGTTAGCACTCTGGCCACTGGTTATATAATCTTCCAGTCCTTTTTAACTTATTTCTTACAGCACCAGATGCAAGAGTAAGGTCAATATAGGACTGGCCATGTACAGTTGAGAATGTTGGAGGATGACCACTTACATTCATTATCTCCATCCCCGAAGTAGCTATATATTCCTATCATTGGAATTGCCAACTCACCAGAGTGAAGAATTGGAGTCAAGAGGCTAGTAAGCCATTAACATTTGAGATGTTCCACATCAGGTATAATGGACTGAGTATTGGCAATACAGTGTCACCAGGTAGACCCGTCCAAAGCAGCCAATCACTTCACAACAAATTTCATTCCAATTACACAAGGCATTTAGAAAATCCCCCTCGGACAACACTCTGTACTGTTACGGGTAACATCTTGCCTACTCACGTACAGCATATGGCTCCTGGAGGAGAACTATGGCAATAGCATCTTTCTCCATCATATTACTGTTCTGCAAGGCCACACTTTTGCTCGTTGGGCATTTAGTTGTAATATTTTTAAACTACTACCCATAATTGACTTTCGTTTTGCAAATTGCGAGCACGTCCTTGTACTCGGGACATTCTTTAATAACTGCAACATGGCCCGCTTCCACCATTTTGCTTACAATTACAACACTTAGGCTGTTTATTCTTCTTAACACAACTTCTGAAAGTGTGTGAGACCTCACAACAGTGGCCACAAAGTATCTCCTTCCTGCAATATTTGGCCACATCAAGCACTGCATTACAGTGTATATTTCTTTATATCTGCAAACAGACCAGCCCACTAATAATCTATTTTTATTCTTCATTCTTTTCCATATAGTTGGTATAACATCCAATTTTCTGCATTCGTGTCCTTAGTTCTGTGTATAGACAACACTTTAATGCCTTCTATTCCTTTCTTTTCACTAACACCTAGGTCTTTAAAGTTCTCGGTTCACAATTCTTTAGACAAGTCCTCTCTTTTGTAGCCTTTCTCCATGTCAACCTTCGGATATATTGATCTTGGTATTGAACATTTTAAACCCAACTCATTTAGCTTGGAGCATCCTTTGATCTTATTAAGATCATTGTCATTTGCTGCATATACAACTCCATGATCTCTAATAGGTCTGATATTTTTAACTCCTACATCTCTTAACATTGGGCAAATCTCTTTCGGGATACCTTCCTTGTCTTAAAGTTCTCCGTTGTTGCCTTCAGTATCACAAATTTAGACGGTATTTCTTCACTTAAAATATTTTTCTTCGCTACACTAGAATAACTGTCTTTCCATGGTTTATCTTCTTTCTGTTTTAGTCAATCTTTTAGAAGAATATTCTCCATGTAGACACCATATGTTTTAGATTCTAGTTGATCCCATAAGTCCAAAATAAATTTAACACAGATGGAGGAAACCCCTGGTGTCAGACAATTAACACACTTTACACTTAAAGTCCAAAATAATGCTTATAGAAGCTGTTGGAATCTTGCTATGAACATTCCACATATGCTCTCAATCATTATCTTATTTTCTTTACAAACTGAAATCCTTCATGCTCAGATTGTATATTTACACTTCCATCTTTTTTCTGCCTTTTCCTAGTTTTATTTTTCTTAGTCATGCTAGTATCAGATTCTCCATTCTTTTCTGCATAGACTCTTCAGCTGCCGGTAAGATCTCTCATGTTGTATATGAGGGGACAGGAAGTGATGATGATCTAGACTTCACTGAAGTTCTAGCTAAAGTACAACCAAAAAAACTTCCAACTGTCAATTTCCTGAGTTATCACCTCTTTCATCCTCAGTTACTTCTGAGGTGGCTGTTACAAGTTCCTTATACATCGGAACTAACCCACTAGAGCTAGACATTGTATAAATAAAATTAAACTATTTACAAATAAAAATCAACAGTGACAGTTAGTAAATATATACAACTCCTATTAAGGAACAAGGAGCCGTCAATCTTGACAACTCAATTCCAAATGGAATATAAAAGCACCAATATTGGTCACTACACTAGAATCTCGTTCACTACACTACACTAAATCCTTCCTTGAAGCCCAGTCATAAACAAAACTCGAAGCCAAAAACACTACCAGAAGTACTCCATCAAATCATTCAACATGTAGTGGGTGTAATATACAGCCAGAACAGCAACAGGATTTTAAGAAACACCAAAGCATCCACGCACAGTTTAAATGTAGATTTCTAGATAATGATTTCGGTTCAGTCTATTCCATGTGTGATAGGCGTTGGCTCAAGAACAATGTGAAGATTGTAGCAGCTCAAGATCACGCTCTTCTTCAAACAGCATTTCCAAATGAGGATGTTAGTCAGATGTCAGCTTGTAACAGCTGTTGTGACTCTCTCAACAACAAAATGATTCATTCTCTATTGAAGTAAAATGGTTTTAAATATCATCTGATGCCACAGCACTTGCCGAAACTATATTTGGTAACAGAACATCTCATATCACTGAGAGTACCATTCATACAGTAAATACGGGATCCTCTGTCAAGTGATAAATATTTGCCTAAAGAAGTTTCACTTAACATCCAATTTTATTTATACAAATATAAATTTATTACTAATTATTCTTATTTCTAATATTTAAATATCACTTTTCTTTATTTTCTGAATTGCTAGAAGTGTCATTTGTTTTCTTGTTTTTCATTTATAGTAACAACCTGTCCATGGATATGACATAGTTATCAATGTACAACTTTTCCATGTGCAGAAAAATTTTTATTTTGCTGAAGATATGCTCTCTGCTATAAGAAACTGAACAACATTGCATTACACTAGCTTAGATGTACCAATAACTGAATTCCACGTAATTTCATCACTCCTGGTACCTACATGACAACAAATGGGCCCTAATATTCAGCAGATGCAGTAGTACTAATCCATAACTTTACACCAATGACAATGCATAATTCAAATCTTATTTTCATTTGACTTGTCCTTTTAATTATTACAAGTTTTTTTTTTTTTTCTTTACTTGACATATTTTCTGTTTGTGGCTTTGCTTTCAAAGATTGTCGATCTTGGAATCACTGTACCCATGCAGTTTCTGATTTAAAGTATTCGCATCCAAAATCAGTAGCTTCAGCAGATAACTGCCCCACTCCACTCACTGTTTTTAAATCATAGCTGCTGAGAGTGACTGCAAAAAGAGCCTCTTCATCATGATACAAAGCCATCTTTTTTCACCTTGCAATGCCTATAGATTTGCTAGTTCAGATAAAATTTGAACTGTTTTTAGTTTGCTGATAAGGAGCTAAGTCTAATTTTATATTCTTTTGCCATACCTTTATTTCAATAGGGGAGAAACTGGGTGTTTACAGTAATCATTCATTAAAGTCCTGTTGTTTACAAAAATTACTAGGCAACTGAATATATCGAAGCAAATACAGCCAGTTTTTTTGCTATTTTCCACTCTTAGAAATTTGGTATTTAGTATTAGCAATGGCCACACGGTGCCAGGAAGCCTATGGCTTATGCTGCACCATCCAAAAAAGAAGAAAATAATAATAAGAAAATTTAAAAAATATATCATTAATAAAAGAAAAGGAAATAAACAATCTATGCATTTCCCTCCTCCCGTAGGTAACTATCCAGCTGACCTTTGGATTTCCCCAAACTGTCAGCATCTATCACCCATGTAGGTAACTTATTCCAGTAATTTATAACAACTCACTGGCTAAAATAAAAAAAACTTCCTGGAATCCAGTCTAAACATCCTCCCATAACTTAAATTTATGTCCCCTAATTCTAGAATCATATATAACCATGAAAATTTCATCCTCATTCATTTTACTTATGCCTCTCAGAGCCTTAAACATCAATCAAATCTCTCCTAAGGTGCCTAGTTTCCAAGCTCTGGAACACACATATTTGAAGTCTTTCCTCATGTGGATGCCTTTTTGCTGATCTCACCAGGCAAGTTACCCGTCTTTGGACCCTTTCAAGAAGCAATGTCTTTCTTTATATACAGTTTCCATACTTGAGAACAGTATTTAGTATTAAATAGGAATGTAGAAGAGATATGAGTACCAGAAATGCCTTGTGCTAAAGTGATGCCCAAAAGGTAAAAATGAAAATGGTGGTTTTTCTGCATAACTATTTTTAATTTTTATTATAGCACACCATCCAATCATGGATGAATTTGTAGTAAGAAGAACAAAGTGAAAGATTCTACAGAGAACAGAAAATCCTGAGAAAATATGCAAAGACAAGTAAAGAACACCTCAATATGACAGAGCAAGTGCAATCATGGCCGTTCACCAAGTCTGTCTATGGGTAAATCAGCTCCATATAAGAACAACAAAAAAAAAAAAAAACACCATTATATCACAATATTAAAAAGATTGCTTCTATTACTCTGATGATGAGCAGAATCAAATCCCACTGTGTTTAATATGCGAACCAAAACTCAGCAATAACTTTATGAAACCCTCTATGTCGATGGGACATTTTGAAATAAATAAGACTTCAACGGAAAGTCCACTGCTGATTTCGAAGAGAAAAATAAGTATTACATAAAAAGACTTCATTGGTGAAATCTATATTTCTGAGTTTTCAAAAATAATTATTAGAAGCCTTGCTGAAAGTGAGCTATTGCATTACTTGTCAAGAAGAGGCCTTCACTATTGGTGAAAATTTGATAATGCCATGTGCTATTGACCTGTGTGAGACAATATTCGGACCCAACAAATCAGCACAATAAATAAGAATCAGTTATTTATTGATCGGCTGAGCAAAGAATTTTACTTTGCTCAGCTGATCTTCTCAATTAATTCATTTGTAGAGTTCAGTTGTCACCTTATTTTACCTTGAAACTTAATGAGAGCATTGATACATGTAGTCTAGCTGTGCTGTTAGTATTTGCTCGATACCTGTATAGTGGCGAGTTGTGCAAAGACATTATTAGCGATGATTTGAAAACCACTTATAACAGGAGCTGACATTTTTGAAAAAAATTGACAGCTTTTTTTTTGTGTTCATGAACTTGAAAGGAAGAAGTGTACTGACGGTGCCAAGGATATACAGGGTCCCATTTTAGGCGCTGATACAAGGATCAAGGCAGTCAACAATCAGTCAATCGAGGTATTCAACAGCAGCACACCCATTCTGTTTAAGTAGTCATTGTGTACTCCACAGGGAAAATTTAGCTGTGAAAACATTCCTGCAAAACTGAAAGATATTTTTAAGACACTAAGAGAAATTGTCAATTATGTAAAATATAATAGCTTAAATGTAAGACTTTTGGCAGAATGGGGATCAACTACAATTGCTTACTTTTTTTTTTTTACACCAAAGCATGTTGGCCAAGTCAAGGTAAAGTGATGATGAGATTCTCTGAAATTGATGTTACTTACTGATCATAAAGCTGAAGCCACAAGAAAAACAACTTGAGATAAACTGCAGAAATTCATGCTGATTTTATGTATAGTGATTATAATTTCAACAAAGTATGCAACAAGGGTTTGCATACTTTGATATATTTGACAAGCTGAATGCAAAGTAAAAACACAACATTTTTCATGGCTAATGATAAAATTATGCTTTGGAAAAAGCATAATTTTATCTTTGTCCTTGAGCTGAAGCAGCACAATATGATACCTTCAATACTTTTACTACATGATTTGTAGAAAAAAAATCTCCACAGAGTCAGACTTACAGAAAGGAATTGACCACCTTGCACAGCTGTCAATCTCTTTTGAAGGTTTACCTGTTATTGAAAATAATAAGTGAATTGCTAACTCTTTCTTGAAAAACTGAACTCTGTCCTATCCATAAAAGAAGAACTGATTGATCATTAATATGTCTTATGACAAGTCACTCCAAGAATAGTTGTGTTCCACTGTCTTCATTCAAGGCAAGTTTGTTGGACTCTTTCCCTAATATAGCAGACAAAGCAGTTGGTAAATTTTACCATTTGTGACAACTTATTTATGGGAACATGAGTTTGCTCAATATTGTGAGACAAAAATCAAAAATGAGGAACACACTTGATGCTTCAGCAGACTTTCGCTGTTGATTATCAGCTTTGACACCTAATTTCAACAAAATCACTGAAAGTCTGTCACAGCAGGTCTCTTATTAAAATCACTGAATAAATCTATTTTTTTTTTTTTTTAATTAGGAGCCTTAATAATGAAATTTTTTTAGTTTAAAATTTTAAGAGTATGATTATTTTTTTGGTTCCACTATATTACAGTACACACATGCAAAAAAAAAAAAAAAAAAAGGGGGGGGGGACACCTCTCTTAGTATTCAATACCTACGATAATCTTAGGGTGTACCTGAGGATCTTGTCATACTTCCCAGGCCAAAAAGGTTGAAAACCACTACAATAAAGCATCCATTTCATGTTTTATTTTCATTGGGTCACTCTGAACATGTTCTATCAGTTATGAAACAAATATTTTATCGGTTAATACAAGTTGGCATTTTATAGAGATTTGCACATAATAACTAGCCACTAATTATCCTATTTCAGAGAACATTGGTTAGGTTACCTAAACTAGTTTAGCATGTCATATAAAGTTTGAGTTGCAGCAGCTGCATAGCCAAAATTTTTGGGTCCTATACAAAGACCATTAATAAGTTGCTTTCTCTATATTTATAGAGATGAAACACCAAAAGCTATTCTTAAAAATATTAATTATAACAAAATAAATAATTGAATACTCTATAATGTCATAATAAGCTTAATTCATAAATTTTAGTTCTTATTTAAAAATTCATCATCCTTACGTGTGTTAATAAAATCATTTATTTAGTTCTTTAAGGTCCATTTCAGCAAATTTTATGTTCAATAGCTAGTATAGCAATATCATTCAATCTGGGTTGTCCTTTAGAATTTTTCTGGTTTTTTATTATTTTTAAATTACTAAAAATAGATAGTGGCTCTCTATTATATAATAATATTATTTGATATAATTTTTCCCTATAACATTCATAAAATAAAAATGTAATTGGGACGTACCCATGGGCTTTTACACAGTCTGCATGGATAGCAGAGTGGTATTGTCACCATCCTCCCACACTGGGTGGAAAAGGTCTGGGTTCGAATCCAGTCTATAACGTAAGGAACTTTAGTGGGCTTTTTTTCACTCCATGGCTGAGTTAGTCAGTCTCAGGGGTAGATAGCAAGGTTTCCCCCCAGAAACTGGGGGTTTTTCGTCCAGCAAAACAGGCAATTTACAGACAAAATAAATATGGGTAGATGTAATCATTTACAGGGGACCCTGATCACAATTTGGTTTGGTTTTGGACCCTTACACTTTGCTAATTCTTGCACCATGTAATATGCCTCTGAGTAGCTAGCTGTCAGTAATGATAGCTTGATTAACACAATGGCATAAGGGGCAAAAATCATACAGAAAGACTGCCAAGCATTCAAACTTCCATCAAAAAGCACAAAAAAAAAAAAAAAAACTCTCCACAGTTTGAAAAGAATCACTTTATAGTGGCAAAACTATCAAACTGCCAGGTTTGCAAGCATGGGAAAGATGCCTAACATAGTATGGTTGTTGATCACATGGGACCATCCAGAAATCTCATGGGAAGGGAAAACCCAGAATTTTTAGTTGCACTTCCAACTCTCGCAAATTTTTTTTTTTGCTGTGGTGATTACAGATGCTTTGCTTCATAGTACATCACTCTCTGGTTCAAGACAACCACACCATTCTCATCCACAGTCATAATACTATTTAAGAAATTATTCCTTCTTCACATTGTGTTAGCTGCTGCAGACAATCTTGTTCAACCATTTCTGTTCATCTCTGAAACACTTGAGAATCCACTTAATGCCAACGTATGATTTATACCCAGCTCCCTAGCCACATCAACTGTCATACCTCAATCCACCCTAATGACATTGTCAATCAAGACTTTTCTGTGATAACTGTGCAAGCACTCAAGGCTCTTCTGTGATAATTATCCTATAGGGGTGGAGGGGACCAACTCCAGGATTTTTCCTTTACAGTAACAGCCAGTCCATGGATATGACATAGTTATCAATATACACCTTTTCCACGTGCAGAAAAATTGTCTTGCTGAATAGATGCTCTCTGCTATAAGAAACTGAATTCCGCATAATTTAATCACTCCTGGTACCTTACATGACAACCAATGGGTCCTAATATTCAGCAGATGCAGTAGTACTAATCCATAACTTTACACCAATGACAATGCATAATTCAAATTATATTTTCATTTGACTTGTACTCTTAATTATTACAGGTTTTGCTGAGCCAAGCATAAAATAGTGTAACTATTTCAGCTAGAGTTTCCACCTCCGTAAATTTAACCGAAAGTCTTTAGGTTTAAGCACATGTTTAGATTTAGGCAATTTTTCTATGTTGTTAAATGATAAACAGAAAAATAAAAAAATTTACACTCCATTCTGAGCTGAATGTGATATTATTTTATATTATCATGTGCTTTTAAGAAAGTGTGCAACTTATAAAACTATTTACACTTTTATCATGTAGGACAATGTTTTAAGCTATGGTGTTGATAAATTTTAGTTGAAGACAAAAGTAAGCAAATGGGCTTAAAAGAAAAATAATAAAAAAAAAAAATAAAATAAAAGTGATTTGGGTTTAATATACATAAATGCAAGCTTCTGCATTTGGATAGCCGTAACTCTAGAATAATATATCTTTTGGATAGCCGTAACTCCAGAATAATATATATTTTGGATAGCAACAAACACATGGTATTTGATTAAAAAAATAATAATAAAAAAAATAATAAAAAAACACACTAGCGGTTATTATATAGCCCAACAAAAAAGTTCTCAGATCAGAACAGATAGGTGGAACAACACATGAGAATCTGCCAATGATATACATGAACTTTGCCAGTTGTGGGGAGGGGGGAATACTTGTTATTTAGGAGCATTAGCAACTAAGGCCATATTGCTCCGGGGATATGCAGTGGCCATTCACTGACCTTTCTGCATCCTCCTTATTTGGTGATCACGGGCTCAAACCCCAGTCTAATCAAGAAGCGTGTGCTGCGCATTGCTGCTCCTGCCCACCTGGCTGCGGAGGTGCGGGGGGGGGGGGTACCAAGAGTCAATTATATCACTGTATAAAGCAATGGTTAAGCCACATCTGGAATATCATATACATATCTAGGAACAACATCAGACCTGATGGCAAGTGTGCAGAGAACAGCAACAATGTTACTTAAGATAACAAAAAGATATTCTTACCAAGAATTCACACTAAGAGTTCTGTAATTTACATCTGTAAACTAGACATATACAGTGAAACAAATACATATAACAAATACAATGGAACACATATTTAAATTGAAAAAAGGATGATGCAGAATTTTCTTTCAGACAGCAAGTAGCTGACTGTTGGAAATAAACCACTTAAATGAGACTTAAGTCTGTCACTTTCAACCAGACAGAGGAGCAGTCCAAACAGTGAAAAACACAGCTCTTCCTTCCTACAAAAGAAAGTCAAGTCTATTCCTTCTGTTGAAAAAAAAAAAGGGGGGGGGGAAGAATGCCATTGGTTTTTTGGGATGCTGATAATGTTCTAGTGAATCACCTTCAGAGACAGTCAGAAGGGCATATTACACAGACTTTGTGAGGCATTTGCATGAAAACAAAGAAATTCTGAAGAAAACTCAGCAAAGGAGTCTTATTATGAAATCTTGGACTATCTCCCATGTTCACCAGATCTAGCACCATTGGACTTTCACCCATTTCCTAACTTTAAAAAATATGTGGCTGATATTCATTTTCCCACCGACAGTGACATACTGCTGCAGTGGATGCATTCCTAGAGGCTCAAGAGAAAAACTTTGTTTGCAGCTGGAATCAATGCTTTGCAGTATCCATGGCAAAGGTGTTTTTGACTCCGAAAGGGACTATGTTGAAAAGAAACATGTTATCAGACTCCTCATAGGGGTGGAGGGGACAAATTTTTACAAATTAAAATAAACCTTTCACACAGGCCACAAACTATACAAGCATCCCCCTCCCCAAAAGTAAATATGAATAGTTATCACAAAAGTCCTTGTAGTATTTTTTTTTTACTTTATTTGATTTAACAAATTAACAAATGAAGCAAATTAACTTAATTATAAATTATATTTATTCGCTTCCTAATAAATGAGATTTAATTTGTTAAATCAAATAATTTAATGTTAAATCATAATTTTGCAAGTGCATGTCTGTTTTCAGTTCCACTGGATATTCAAATGAAGAGAAAAAAAAAGCTTGTGCATGCATTGACTATTTCAGTTTATGAAATGAAATAACCAATTTATATATGTATGAAATGCAATACATAACAGGATCTCTTCATTTATAGGAATTCTGTTCCAGAAGACAACTGTGAACTGCAATCCACAAATAGAAAGGTTAGACCTAAGAGAAGGGAGGTGGAGGAGACTGGGACCCAAGTTTAAGATAATTTTGAATAAAATATATTTTAGTACTGTATTAATACTGACCAACTGTTGATCATTTCAAGTGTAATAGCAAGTAGAAATATAGATGTTTTCAGACATATTAATCAGGCCCAATGATGCATAGAAATGCAATATACACTGAATTATGACCATCCTCATCCATAATGAACTATGCTGCACAGCTAGTATTATAAAAAGCCAAACAGCTTTGTATACTAGAGCAGTGGTAATCTCTGGTCGTGCAAGTCAAAGCGATAAAGTAGCAGTTGTGGAACTTCGCATGGCTATCACGGAGTATCAAAAGAGTACGATCGTGGTAGCTTGTACATTGGGTGTTTTCATATCAGAAACTACACATCTTGTTAGTTTCTCATGGCCCACTGTGATTAAGTTGTACAAAGAATAGTGCCAAATGGGTCAAACCACCTCCCATCTCAATACACTATTGGGAATTGCAAGAATAATATCCCAAAAGATGTTGCACAGACTCAAACGTATGGGGTTCCACAGCAGACAACCCAAGATACACCCTCTCCTCACAATCAAGGGCAAATTGTGGTGTTAACAACATGCTGATTGGCCACTGGAAACAAGCTTGCTGGTCAGATAAGTTTAAATACCTGTGCATCACCAACAGACTCCTTCATATGTGGCACAAGTAATGAAAATTCACGGACCCATTATAAATGGTGTCCACTACAGCAGGTGGTGGTGGTTGCTTAATATGGGGCATGTTTTGTGGCAAAGAACTAAGACCACTTCTTAGCAATAAATAAACTCTTACACCAACTGTAAGAATAAGTAAAAAAAAAATAAATTAATTGCAGCCATTATCAACCCACTGCAGGATGGAAGCCTCCTCAGCAATTCATGCTGAGGGAAATGGACCATAATCTGCCACGCTGGTCCAGTGCGGATTGGCAGATCGGCTATATTTAGCAGTCAGGGGCTTGAACCCCGGTCTATTCAAAGAGCGTGTACCACTGCACTCCCGCTCCTGACCACTCGGCTACGGAGGCCTTATTTTACTGTAACTGAAAATTTACAAATTAAAATAAAATAACAAGATACTATGTGTTTACAAAATAAAATATTAATTTTGTAAATACATAGTATTTACAAAATTAATATTTAATTTTGATACTATGTATTTACAAAAACTAATATTATAATAAATTAAATTATGTACATTGTGAAAACATTAAAACTAATAAAATATACTAAAATAAACCGGATTAAAAGCGATAAAAACCTGGAGCTTTCGGAAGCATCGGCTTCCTTCCTCAGCAGTAACAAAACTTCCTGCAACACTTCCTTATATAACAGGCTCACGGTACTTATACACGCGGTTCAGTCGGCACATGGTCTGAGCTGGAAGTGGAAACAGCTCGGGAGTGTGTCAAGGAAAACCATTCATCCGTACTTAGGACAATGGTTTCAAACAGAGGATGTATACCTCTGTCCATATTCACGATATTGTTGTAGGATGAACAGATTCGTAAGCTCTCGAGCCATTTACGGTCCCAGAACCCATGCGCTCAATCCACAATAACCGCATCCTCTGGGGAGATTTGATGCTGCCTCTCCCAAAAATCGTAGCCAGGTGGGAAGGAGCAGTAGTGCGTATCACATGCTTCTCGATTAGACCAGGGTTCGAGCCCGTCACCACCAAATACGGAAAGGTCAGGGAATGACCACCGCATATCCCGGAGCAATATGGCCTTAGTTGCTAATGCTCCTAAAAAACCAAGACAACAACAACTCCCAAAAATGCTTGGCCACGGCAGACTTGTTGTAATCAGCAGTTTTTATAGCATTTGCATGCTCCCCCAGACGATCCTTGAGCCGTCGTTTTGTCTCGCCCACATAACATTCCCCACAATCCGGGCATTTTATCCTGTATACCACTCCAATACTCGGGTCCTTTGCTATTGGGTCTTTTACTTGGGAAAACTGTGTGCAACCTCCGCCCGGGAAGCTGCACACAGCGTGTTTTAAACCCACGCAAAATTCTCGCTAGATGCTCAGTAATGCCCAGATAGTAAGGACTGTATGCGGTAGCCACAGGAACAAACAGTTCCTGATGGTTGGACTCTACTAAAGCTGTCTATGATCCTCTGGAGTATCCGCATTTTCTAAGGTCTGCTATGACTCGTCTAATTTCACATTCTTTGTCCGTCCTCAGAGGTAGTACAGTGTGACCCTGCTCTATCTAGTAGAGCTTTTACCACATTATTCTTATGTTGTCCAGCTTGTGCCGAACTATAATGGGTGTACTGGCCTCTACACATGGTGTTTTTTATACACTGAAGTTTTAAGCCTAGGCCCTATCCTAGAGACAAGTACATCCAAGAATGGAAGGGTACCTCCTGTCTCCACCTCTGAGGTAAATTGTATAAATTGGGAGAAGCTATAGGAATCATCCTCTCTCCCCTTCTGGACCACGGTAAAAGGTATCATCAACGTACCTCTTCCATTTCTTTATGGGGAAACTGACATCCACCAAAAAAACTCCCTATTGCTCTTCAGTAAGTTGCCTATTACTCAAATTGATAGAAGTACTCGTTTTGTTCACAATTTGAGTAATAGACAACTTACTGAAGAGCAAGAGGGAGTTTTAAATCTAGGTCCTAAGTTTACGCTTGTACCTCCCATTGCGGAGATAGCAATGGGTATTGAATGGGCCATTAGCAAGCTACCGGAGGCCCTAGATAAAGAGATCCGGGTGAAGTCTGCCGTTATTTTGAGCCAGGTGAAGAAAGTATCTCCGAATCTTAATTTTAGTCAAAGAAAAGCCTTGAATGAACTGAGAAGAGACGATGGAATTGTGGTTTTACCTGCGGACAAAGGCAGATCGATGGTTGTCCTAAACAAAGAAGACTATCACAAAAAAGCATTGGACCTTTTACAGAACAATAATATGTATAAAGTTACTCAGAGAAACCCATTGGTTGGTCTAGAGCGGCTCGTTAATAAACTGGTACAGACTTGGTTAAAGGCAGAGAAGATTTCCAGGGAGACCTTTTGGTTCTTACATGCTACTGGATGCAAACTCCCCAGGTTCTATGAACTTCCGAAAACTCATAAGATGGAAGTCCCTCTCAGACCCATCGTATCATTTATAGGAAGCCCACATATGCTTTGTCGGGGTACTTGGCTAAATTGATTTCACCTATAGTGGGTCAGTCCAACTATGTCATAAAAGACAGCAAAGAATTTGTGGGTTTTGTGAAAGATCTGATTGTAAATGAAAATGAGAGCATGATTTCTTTTGATGTTGTGTCACTATTCACATGTATTCCAATTAAACTGGTCATATAGACCAACATATCACTAGCAAGTTCTACTGGCAGCTCTTAGAGACTATGTGCACCCTCCTATGTTGAGTAATGATGTCTCTTTGGGTAATAGATCACTTTTAAATGTAGAGGATATTTGTTCTGGTGTGGAACTTTCTCTGGCCAGCACCACTATGGTGTACCAAGGTGTTATGTACAAACAGGTTCACGATACAGCCATGGGATCTCCCATTAGCACCATCATGGCCAATTTGGCCATGGAGGAGTTAGAGGGCAGGGTTTTTGGTGGATGTCAGTTTCCTATAAAGAAATGGAAGAGGTACGTTGATGATACCTTTACCGTGGTCCAGAAGGGGAGAGAGGATGATGCACTCCATTGGCTTAATAGTTTCTCCCAATTTGTACAATTTATCTCAGAGGTGGAGACAGGAGGTACCCTTCCATTCTTGGATGTACTTGTCTCTAGGATAGGCCCTAGGCTTAAAACTTCAGTGTATAAAAAACACTGTGTAGAGGCCAGTACACCCATTATAGTTCAGCACAAGCTGGACAACATAAGAATAGTGTGGTAAAAGCTCTACTAGATAGAGCAAGGTCACACTGTGCTACCTCTGAGGACGGACAAAGAATGTGAAATTAGACGAGTCACAGCAGACCTTAGAAAATGCAGATACCCCCAGAGGATCATAGACAGATTTAGTAGAGGAACAGAGTCCAACCGTCAGGAACTGTTTGTTCCTGTGGCTACCGCATACATTCCTTACTATCCGGGCGTTACTGAGCATATAGCGAGAATTTTGCATGGTTATAAAATGCTGTGTGCAGCTTCCCGGGCGGAGGTTGCACACAGTTGTGTCCCAAGTAAAAGACCCAATAGCAAAGGACCTTAGTAGTGGAGTGGTATACACGATAAAATGCCCAGATTGTGGGGAATGTTATGTGGGCGAGACAAAACGACAGCTCAAGGATTGTCTGGGGGAGCATGCAAATGCTATAAAAACTGCTGATTGTATACAACAAGTCTGCTATGGCTGAGCATTTTTGGGAGAGGCAGCATCAAATCTCCCCAGAGGATGCGGTTATTGTGGGTCGAGTGCATGGGTTCTGGGACCGTAAATGGCTCGAGAGCTTAAGAATCTGTTCATCCGACAACAATATCATGAATAGGGACAGAGGTATGCGTATGCATCCTCTGTTTGAAACCATTCCTAAGCACAGATGAACGGTTTTGCTTGACACGCTCCCGAGCCGTTTCTGCTTCCAGATCAGACCATGCGCCGACTGAACCGCGTGTATAAGTACCGTGAGCCTCTTATATAAGGAAGTGTTGCAGGAAGTTTTGTTACTGCTGAGGAAGGAAGCCGATTCTTCCGAAAGCTCCAGGTTTTTATCGCTTTTAATCCGGTTTATTTTAGTATATTTTATTAGTTTTAATGTTTTCACAATGTACATAATTTAATTTATTATAATATTAGTTTTTGTAAATACACAGTGTAGTAATTTTATTTTAATTTGTAAATTTTCAGTTACAGTAAAATACTTATTCTTACGGTTGGTGTACGAGTTTATTTATTGCTAAGATATGAATTTGCCCAACTCAGAGGCCTTTTCCAGGATAACTAAGACCACCGGTCATATAGACCAACATATCACTAGCAAGTTCTACTGGCAGCTCTTAGAGACTATGTGCACCCTCCTATGTTGAATTTTTTCCCCAGACAAAAATAGTACCTTCCAAGACAATAATGCACCATGTCATTGGGCCTGTGCTATGTACGAATGGTTTGAGGAATACAGTGAAGATGTCAACCATTTCAATTGGCCTCCAAATTTGGCTAACCTCAATCGAACTGAACACCTGTGGGTTGTTTTGGAATGGAAAGTGAGTAATATAGACATGACCGTTATCTAATCCAAGACTGTGTAAAGCCTTGCAGGCAGCATATCCCTATGGATATCTTCAGACATGTAGCAGAGCCACTATTTGCCTAAGCAGAGTCTGCTTAGGCAAATAGTGGCTGTTATGTAATCCATGCAAATGGTGGCCCAAAATGGCATGAGATCATAATTCTATGATCATTGACTGTATTCTTCATCAGCAAGATAAAGTTTTTTTTTTATTAGTCAAGTAGGACCACCAAATCAGAGGAGTTTACAATTAATTATTTTGACAATGAATACAAGTTTAATCCATATTCAGCAGTTACAGTCTTGAGCTGCTGTCTGCTAAAATGTGTGTGCTTGACCACTTTATTTCAACAGCAAGGTAACCAAAATTGAACTTCATTAGATCTAATCTTCTATTGCTTCTCAAAATTTTATATAAGCCCTCTTGTTCTTATTTCACTCCACTTGAAGATACCTCACGTTTGTTTGTATCACAATCCTTAAATCTTTCTCATCGTGAACCACCTTTAATTCTGTGTCCCCTAGTTTTCACTCCAGATTATTTTCCCCAAATGCAAAATCTTATACTTTTAGGATAAAACTGCATTGCCATCTTTCAGACTATGTGTACAATTGTTTGTTTAGCAATACACAGACACAGCTAACATCTTTTGCAGGGCCACATCAACACCAAGTGTCTGCATGCAAACAAGAAAATGTCACTCCTCTCTCTCAAGCATGAATGTTCATTTTGTCATCTCCTAAACAAAAAAAAAAATAAAAAATCTACATTCATTCTGCTTCTCCCAAGAGGTGGTAAAAGTATTACAGTCCAATCAATATTTAATATTAGTCTAACACTGATTTTTACATAATTTTAGTATTTAAGATGTGATTCCTCTGAACTAAAATGTTCATTTGCAGACCTACCTAAAACTATCAAATGCAACAGATAAGGTTGTCAGAAAGTCTTTGACAAAAGCTTTCCTGTATACCAGACTACCTACCACAGTTTTATCCCATCATTGTTCTCTTTCTTGGTGATTCCCTTCTACTTCTCTCTCAGGGTAATTCAGATTTTTTTTTTTTTTTTTTTGCCTGGTGCAGCATAAACCTCAGGCTTCCTTGCACCATAAGGCTAATAATAATAACAATAATAATAACCACAACTGATCACCTATTTCTCCTTGTAAGTAGGGCGATTATGGATGACAGTTCCTGGAAATATTTTCTGTTAAGAAAGCAAAGTTGGAAAAATAAAGTTTTGGAGTACTACTTGCTCCTCAAAATTCAACATTTATTGCCTAACAAAAACCTGACTAATTTAAGACATATCTGATATAATTTTACCTGGTAATGTTGGTTATAACTGTTTTCTTAATTAGAAATTAGCTAGAAGAGACAGGAGTAACACAGCATTAATTAAAAACTTAATGGCAAATGTAGCCCAATTACAGACACCAATTAACTGTAAATAAAACTCAATTTTTTTTTTATGAAAACCCCAAACACGAAAGGTATCAAAACCTATAGTACTTAGTACCGTGCATGGGTTGAAGGAAAAGTATGGGGGGGGGGATGCCGGAAACTTTGCTCTAGAGACTAAACATGGGTTTCACCACTTTTCCTCCAATAAGCAAAGTGGTGGTATTTCACCTGTTGATGAAAGTCATCTACCACCTATAATTATCTCGATTATTTAATTCTTATTAATCAGTTAAATTTAATTTTAAAAAATAATAAAAAGCAAAGGCATATTTCTAATATTTGGCCATCATCATAGTTCATCAAGTTCTCTGTCACACAGTAGGGCCATCACAACAAGAATTCAATAATATCACCATTTTTCTGTCTCTAGCCCTCTCCTTCGGCCCACGATGGCCATCAGCCTCTATCAAATCATCCAACTTAAATTCTCCTTCCTCTCAGTGTCTTGCCTATCACTTTCCCTTCAATTACACCTCTTAAACTTTCTCCCCTTGGTACATGTCTATCCAATTTTTCTTTCTTTTCCTTATAGCTTTTATCAATTTTCTCCTACACTCCTAATTTCTAACTTTATCTGTCCATTTCACCCCTTAAAGCCTCCTCCACACTCATGTCCAAAGCTTCAATTATTCTAATATCCCTCTCCTCCTTTGGTATCCATGTTGTCTCAGCCCCAAAAAAGCATTATACTACACAAGACATTCAACTAAATTTTTTCTTTAACTTTATATCCATTCTTCCTGTAAATATCTGCTTCCTCTTCTCAAATACTATCGTATCACTGCAATTTAATTTCATGAATGCTTCTCCTATCACTTGTTAATCTAAGATATCTACATACATTTATCCACTTCTAATATTCTCTTATTATCTTTTCCCATCGTTATAACTTTAGTCTTATCAAAATTTATTCTCATCCCATATGCTTTGAAACTTCACTTAAGTCTTTCCAACAAAATCTGTGATTACTCCTCTACAGAAGCATGATATTTTCACTCTCTTCTTCCTTCCCCACTGACTCTTACTATTACCTCTGCATATCTCTATTAACAAATTAGGATGGATACAACATCCTTGCTTTATCTACCTACTTCCATTTTTCTTGTATTACTCACACCCATTCTGAAAATACTCCTTTACCCCAATAAAGTTCCTCCATCAATTTTCTATCTCTCCAATTCCCACATACTTTAGTATCTCAAATTTTTTTCCCAGCTTAACCTATCAAATGCACAAACATTCCAAATAAAAAAAAAAAAAAAAAACAAACATTCTTATGCATCTATACAAAAATCCTTAATTATTCCTACTGCATTCCTTGTTCCTCATCTCTTCCAGAGCCCACATAATTACTCTTATTATTTCCTCCAATCATGTGTTCATTATTCTGAGCATCACTTCTGTTAAAATTCAGGAGTGTGCTGTCAATCTGCTAACAAGGTGTTCACTCAAGAAGAATTTCGTCTAAGGGTAATCCCTGGTAAAAACAGTCTGTTTAAATTTGACCAAACTAATTTTTTTAATAAGAGGACTTAAAATAATCTCCAAAAATTTAACAAGAGGCATACATAAGACCCATTCCCAGTACATCTCTGGTTACATGCACAATCACACTAATGACTGAAATTTTACATTTAATTGCATTTTCTCTTCCTTTCCTACTGGAATCAACTTTTATTTGTTTATTGTATTAGGCAGTCCAATTTAACATTTGACAACCCTACCATGTATTTATAAAATCATACAATAAAAGCCAGTAGAAAAAGGAAGATAGGTTCGGATCAGGAATGTATTACTCAAAGCATAGAGTCCATGTAATGTCCAAACAGCAGCTCAAGCTGTTTCCTGAATATAGTCACTATTGTAGTTCAAGCAGTTACTCATTTTTTTTTTTTTTTTACTAGTTTTTACTCATTGTCATACAAAAAAATCCATGCAACATTATTCATTATATTGTGGTATACAATAAGCAGAGTTATGAACACAATCTTCATCATAAATAGCATCTATAGGTATTCATCTATAACACAATGACATCCACTACTCAATAACCAAGGCATCACTATGAACTGGATTGTGTTCAACAGATTGTCCATCACTATGGACAATCTGTTGAACACAATCCATTGGGAAGCACCATGATCTCCTAATATTCTTATCTGCAAATGTCTGTGGATGCAAACTCTAAAAAGGAAGGGGATGAATCTGATTGGTCCACTTGATATCGATGGTTCTACTGTTGATGATCCTGCTCAGATAGCAAACAAACTGAATGAGTATTTTGCATCTACATTCACACATGAGGAGTTATTAAGGTTTGAAAATGGCAGAAGGTTATCAAATTGTAGCAGGGTGATTAATGATTTTGTAATAACTGAGAGCAAAGTGGAGGAGAAATTGATGAAGTTAAACATAAGAAAGGCACCTGGGGTGGATGGGAGCTATCCAGTTATATTAAAGGAGGCAGCAAAGCAACTAAGCAAACCCTTAGCCATAATTATGAGAGCATTCTCCATTATTTTACCTGGAACAGAACACTTCTGTTCCAGGTAAAATAATGGAGTCACTGGTTAAAGATGCATTGCAGGATCATCTAGACAAGACTGCAACTATAATTTAGACACAGCATGGGTTTGTTAAGGGAAAGTCTTGTCTGACAAATTTGATAGGATATTATGATGTGGTTACAAAGGAACGGGATGCAAAAAATAATTTTGATATCATATGTCTGGATTTCAGGAAAGCTTTTGACACTGTTGCTCATGGAAGACTATTGTACAAATTGGAGCAGAATGGTATTAAGGGTAAGTTGCTACAATGGATAAAAGGACGGTTGTGTGGGAGAAGACAGAGGAGGGTAATTAATGAGTGCTGCTCTTTGTGGATTAATGTTATTAGTAGAGTCCCACAGGGTTCGGTGTTGGGTCCACTGTTGTTTTGTATATTTATCAATGATATTGGTGAAGGTATATCAGGATTAGAGCCGACCGGGCTAGCCGGGTGGGTAAAGTGCCTGTCTGGCAACCCAAAGGTCGTGGGTTCGATTCCTGCCTCAGGCTTGGATCGAAGTACTGCAAAAACCTTGGGAGGTGCATTATGGCCACAGAAGCCTATGTGCCAACAACTACCAAAAAAAAAAAAAAAAAAAAAAAAAAAAATCAGGCTTAGTGTTGAAGTTTGCAGATGATACAAAGGTTGGCAGGGTTGTTAATGACAGTAATGGCAGTGTGCTACTGCAACAGGATCTAGGTAATTTGGGCAGATGGGCTAAGAAGTGGCAACTGAAGTTTAACCTTGACAAATGCAAAGTACTGCTTATGGGTAGAAGTAACCCCAGAGAAACGTACCAACTGTGTGGTACTACACTTAAGGTTGTAGAAAATGAAAAAGACCTGGGAGTAATTGTGCAGTCAGATATGAAGTTTTCTGAGCAATGCAGACAGGCTGCCAGGGCAGGTCATGGGGTTTTGTCAATGATATATAGGAATTTTGCTAGCAGGGAAAAGGAGGCGATTGTCCCTCTGTATAAGGCAATGGTCAGGCCACTGCATACAGGTCTGGAGGCCTCATTTTAGGAAGGATGTAGATTTGCTTGTGCATGTACACAGAAGGGCAACAAGATTGGTGAGGGGAATGAAGGGATCCTCTTACCAAGGGAGGCTTAAGTTCTGCAAATTGCAGTGACTAGAGACTAGGCACCTGCGCGGTGATCTGATTGAGATGTATAAGGCCTTGAATGGGGTGAGCACGCTGAATTCTGATGGGATCCTTCCACTTGTTCAGATTACGAACCTAAGGGGGCATAAATTCAAATTAAGAAAAGACAGATGTGAGGAAATTTGCCTTTAGCCAGCGGGTGGTTAATTGCTGGAACAAACTTCCATCTGTCGTTGTGGAAGTTGATAAGTTAAATAAATTTAAGGAGGAACTGGATAGGCATTTGTAGGGAATGGTGTGATTTTTTTTTTGCCTGATGCTGCAGAAGCTCATACACTTGCTTTCTTGCATCACATGCCACTACTACTACTACTACTACCACCACCACCACGTTACACAGGATCATAAACTGAGATTAAACAGAATCCATTTTGGACTATACCATTAATTCGTAATATGTGGGTGCACCATAAATTACCTATAACTTAGGGCGATACATATATGCTGCAGCATCATGAGTTGCTAGCAGCACAATGAGTAACTATTAGTTAAGTTCAAGGAAGCAGTATAGGGCAGCACCATTAACTCTTAAGAAAGAGCAGCACCAGAAGATTAATCAAAACTATGTGGGAGGGGTATCACTAAATTGCAAAGATGAGCAACTCAGAACTTTAAACTCATATTTAAGGACATACCACAAATGCCAAAAAGTGTCACAACAATGCACTAATAGCCAAATCCAGTTGAAAGAAACAAGACTAACAAAATAACACAAGCACCAGCAATATAGAGGTAGAACCTCAAAAATCTAGCATCCTTGGGACCCAGAACATGCGATTTTTGAAGGTTATGCACATAGCATAAGGGGTAATTTGTAATTCATTATTTTTAACAGTTCCTCTGCTCTCTATAATCTCCACAGAATGATAGTCACCACATGCACAGATATATCATGTAAAATATATTAATTTATGCGGTGTGTACTGAGCAAGCATATATATTGAAATTCAATTTGTTTTGATATAATAATCTACAATATAATATTCTTCACGGGACTATAATTTCTTGTGTATTATGGTTGAACAATTAAGTGAACTGTTTAATCACAATAATATATGTGCATGTGGACTTTCTCAGTTTTTTTTTTTTTTTTTTAACACTTTTTTGTAAAGCAAAAATTCAAATACTCCCACTAAAGGACTCTTTAGTCAGCAGGTAGTTCACTGCTGAAACAAACTTCCATCTGTCTTTGTGGAAGTTGATACCTTAAATAAATTCAAAGAAGTGGACAAAAATATGGAGTCAATGGATGGGTGAAATGGGAAGCTTTTTTTTTTTTTTTGGCTGATGTATAAGCTTGCTTTCTTGCATATGATGCAAGAAAGCAAGCTTGATGCTGAAAACGTCTTAGCTAATGCTAAGACGTTTTCAACATTAATTTTCTCTCATATCTAATCATTGAAGTTGCACCTCTTAATGCTTTGTGGCAGAGCTTCAAATTGTTACACTGTGAATGTAACAACTGGCTTCATATCACAGAAGATCTCTTGCTCACATTCAACTGTTCAAACATGCAGGTTTTTCAATGATATTTCACTCTGTGTCAGTCAAAGATAATAATGGAGATAATATTCAAATAAGGGAGGACATAAAAAAAAAATAACACAAGTTCTTCAGAAGAAAAAAAAAATAATTTTAAATATTTAATTTTAATATAAAAATGAATCTTCCACAGCAGTAATCAGAAAAGATTGAAAATAAATGTGGCATCAAACAGTGATGAATTTTGAAATATTTCCTGCTGATTTAAGATGCACCTCAATGCTTTGTGGCAGAGCTTCAAATTGTTACACTGTGAATGTAACAACTGGCTTCACATCATATAATACATCAGGTAGCTTTTTATTTCATTTATCATGTGCACATGTAAGGAAAGTAAATATCACTACAATACCTAGTTACGGATTAATGAACCTTTGCTACAATTTCCTTATAATTCTGTTCCTAACCAGAGACCACTTTTCTTAAAACATATTGCATGCAAGTACTTTCTACAAAAAGAAAGGGAGAAAAAAAAGCATTCCCATCCCAGATATATCCTTAACCAGGAACTGCTCAATTCCCCTACCTCAGAAGTGAAATTTATAAGCATATAGTTACCCACTTCACTTTTAGAACAACCCTTGTGAATCAAAAAGGCACATGTGTACGTACAATATATGTAGAAGTCCAAAATGCTCCATCATGAAGTTAAGCATTTAATGACTTCTAGCAAATTCTTTTAATATAACTGGATAAATGAAATCAGCTCCAAGTATTCAGTTCTCTTAAGTGTGATAAGTGTTTGTATTACAAACTGTTCCTAGAATACTACCACTGCCATGTACACCATGCCACTATTATTACATTATTAATAAATTAAAACAATCTTTATCTCCACCTAATATCCTAGTTTTCTGAAAACTGAAAAAAAAAAAAAAAAAATCAGACCATAAAAAGTATATCTCCACTAAAAACATAGCTAGCATACCAATCCAGAGTAATTCAAACCACATATAGTACAAAATATTGTAATGTTATTGTTATTCACTACCTTGTCATGACTTGAAATGCTGCAAAATAAATGTTGTGCACCAATAAAAATAAATTCAAGGAATAAGTGGTTAAATTCTGAGAGGGGATGGATAGTTTTTTTTTTTTTTGCTGATGCTCTATAAGCTTACATCATTTTCCACTATTAACTACGAAGAAACAAATCGCGAAATAAAGGACAAAGCGAAATGAGATACTAGCATTAAGTTCTCTCTTGTGGCGATGTGTTCATATTTCTCTGTGTAGCAATTGCTGAAAACACATATCATATGATATTATTAGATTTTTTGCTAATCTTTTAGTTTCTGCACTCAGACTACAAGGTGAAACTTTGGGGGGGGGGGCGCAACATGAAGCGTTCACAGAATCTCTTCCTTCTTTTTTGACCTAGATACTTGCTCAATTGTCTTACTGGTTAGTTTAAGGTAAAACCATATCGAGACCATTTCAGAGAATTGGGACTCCCCGTTATTGAAATTTAATATATTAGGCTTTTTTTCCCTGAATAATATTGTTAATTGCTGCATTCCAAAATGGTAGGTATTCTTTGAATCCACCCATCCAAAGTTAGAACTGCAAGGTTATTTATTTGAAGCATTTTATTATCCAGAATAGAGTTAAATACCCATTTCGAAGCGAGTAACTATATCAACAAATTGTCGCGTACCATAATATAGTGTCCTGCTAAACCATTATTAATTAAAGAAATGAAAAGGCTTTCGAAAGTTCTAAAGCTGTTAAACATCCATTTCGCGTATGCATTTTATGAATACGATACTTAATTTCCGAAATAAGAACATCAGTGTTTGGAATTCTAGCACTTTCCACGCAAAACACTCAAGATGAAATGTCCTTACTAATACTATTACAATACTTCAGTACATATTAACTAGATATATCAACGAAATGCTTCATTTCGACATATTAAGTGAAACATATATAATGCCATTTGAATGGCAAAACTGCAGATATTTAATACTAAGCGCTCACATTATGTTTCTGCTGTAAAACATGTTCAATAATGATTTCGGTATACTGGTTCCCATTGATCCACGATGGTGGCATATCAAACTGCATAAATCGAAGTATAAATAAATTTAAATACACTGGAAAAAATAATTATATATATATATATATATGCGTGTAAAGAGTGAGAGAAAGTAAAAAATATATATCAAAGCCTACTTTCTAAAAGTCTTCTCATATTCTTTGATCTCCTTACGAGAAAATTCAGGAAATTCTGTGTACGGATTAAATACTCTTTTAACAGGCTCCATAAATCCATCCCCAGCGCCTTCGTTTATAGCTTGTCTGCGAGCTAGCTTAGCAAACAGTTCAGCATCAGCCATAGTAATATTTTGCAATAAATTCCCGAATACAAACTAAAATAAGTTACTAATAATAACTTTGGGTTTATCTTCAAACATTCAACTTGCATTAACAGTTAGATTTCCCGTTTCAAGTACACGTTAACCGTACCAACACACACGCCCGTTTTCTTAATACCGTTACGATACTGGCTCTCAACGTGACTAAATGCAAGGAACAGGTGAGCACTGCACAATTTAAACCAGGCCGCTTACGTATTCCCGGAAGTGACTAGGAGACGCAGTGAATCACATCCATGTTTACTTCCTTCTGTGTCAGTGTGTATATACACGTGAGTATGTCCTATACATACGTATAGGAGACCAGATAAATAAATTTTCTGTTTATACGCCAGGATTAGAGAAGAGTGTATAATGACTTGAACAAAAAATTATTGAAAATCAGTGTACTGATTAACAATAATTTTACAAATTTTGTACTGCCAAGTGAATTCATAGTTATGTAGAATGATATTCGCTAGTGATACGCTGACCACTTGACTGTCATAATAATACTTCTTATGAATAACAGCAATTTAACTGTATTTTGTTATACTGTATAAAGGTGTGCTGAACGTGGATTTGCAAACATAAAGGGGATCGAGCTTTCTTTTTTGTGGGTTCATAAGTTATAAATGACACGAAATGATGACATCTAAATACAGTACTAATTTTTAAAAAGTAGGTTTTGTTTGCAAAAGAAAAAATGCATATCTACTTGGGAAGAACGGATCACTTCCTAGGTCATTATTGCGAAAACAGTTTATTAGATGTACCACAACAGGGTTAAGATCCAGAAAACGAGTCGTTCACGGAAATGCAATACACATACCTAGGTAATGATGAAGTCGCACTCCTTAAAATAAAATACAATAAGTAGTGAATTTTAAAAATAACAGTTGTTAGAATGTAATACAATAAAGGTATATTGCAACCCAGATTGTCCTCAAGTCGCTACGAGGATGAAAATATCGATTAATCAATCAACATTCGTTTATTGTGTCAGATCAATACAAAGTGCTAACAAATAGCGTGCAGCGAGAAACACAGGTTGGGCGGAAAATATGTTACCCAAGCGTGTAATTAGATATCCATTAAATACAGTCGAAGCCCGTTATAGCGACCCTCCTTTTAACATCCCACACGTTATAGCGTCCTATGTGGTTGATCCCGGCCAATTTCTCATTAACCTAATGCTATTTGTGAACAATCAATATAACACCCTCACAATATAACGACCATTTCCTCATTCCTTGGCATGAGAAAATGGTCGTTATATCGGGTTTGTTTGTAATATAGAGCTTCGACTGTAGTACAAGAACGCTGAAAGACTTGTGATTAGTCCTGTTATAACAATAACAAGAGGGACAAACCCAAATAACGAATATACAGGATGTTCCAACTAAAAAGCAGCACCGGGGTCTATCTCGCTTATTTTTAGGCTATTTCTCGTCTGAGTCACATCGAGACTAAATTTTTTAATTTGGGAAGGAGACGCCAATTGCAAATACATCCAGGGCGCAATGTTGGCTACTAGTTTATGGTCGTTTCTGCCAGCAGTCTTTCCGGAAAATATTATATGAGCTACTGTACTTTAGAAATGAGCAAGGTCATGAAATCAACCTTAGAAGAATCTCTGTTTTAAATAAAGAGTACTGTACTTAGTTGTGGAATTATATTTTTGTTTATTATAAAAAAATACATTATGTAAGTAGGTACGTAAAGATTTAAAATAACGAGATTTTAAAATAAAATAAAAAGATTTAAAATAACGAGATTTCTAGCATTCGTGTTCTCTAGGAAATTATATATTTATTTCTATGCACTGCGATCGACCATTTGCAAACTATGGCATTGATAGGATCCTAAAACAGAAAATTATAAATCTATACAAGTAAATGGTCATCACAGGTCCTATTAATAATTTTTTATACAATAAATAAATTAATTAATTTGTTTACGTTATAAAGAAATTATATTAATGTTATGGATAACCTTTGTATTTCGCATGAAAAACCTTCAGGATTGCTTTCATTATTCCGCCCCCCCCTCCCCAAATCATCTCAATGTCAGAGATTTTGAAAGAACGTTTTCAATAATTTAAGAAAAGCATCAAAAATGCCATGATACACGCGCCTCCGTAACCAGGTGGGAAGGAGCAGCAGTGCGTAGCACACGCTTCTTGATTAGACCGGCGTTCGAACCCGTCACCACCAAATACGGAGGATGCGGAAAGGTTAGAAAATGACCACCGCATATTCCGGAGCAATATGGCCTTAGTTGCTAATGCTCCTAAAAACCAAATAACAACAGCCATGATACAAACCAACTAAGATTTTTTTTACCACTTTTCAGTAATGGAAAACTTCAAATTTTCTCTATTGGTAAAAAACAGTTCTGCAGGACCATGCCCACTAGTTCTTCAAGCGTATTATTAAATGAATGGTTTATTTGTGATTAGATGCATAGCATATTATCTCCCCCATTACACATTATTATCTTCTTCACATATTCTTATCTTCTTCTTCACACATTATTATCCCATTATTATCTTCCCTAATATGTAGGCAGTGCCTATGATCCAGATCACTTTGAAACCCCCCTTCCCTAGCCGTTTCTTTCCATAGAACCAAGAAGATATTACAAGTTTCTCGTACTTTCTTCGCTTTTAAACTTTCCTCCAGAACTTTTTTCACTTATCAAAAAACAGTAATTTACAGAACACTTTAAGAGCTGTATTGGAATAATTTCTTTGTTGTGAATTAAATTCCAGTCCTAAACTATGCCTAAGGAAAGTAAAAGAACACCGCTCAAAAGAAACTTTATTTATCTAGAATCAAAGATAGAAACTTTGGAACGTCTTAAAAAGGGGAAAGGTATCTTATGTTTCAATAAATTAATGAAAATATTAAAAATTGTGTATTACTCTGAAATTCAAAGGTGGTGCACTTTGCACCATGCTGCCGGCTCCCATGCCTGTATATACTGTATAGGTATAACAAACATTCCTAGCGTGCGCAGACGCAAAAAATTGATAAAGCTATGTGAACATACTCTTACAAACTTCATACACTACAATTGTGTTTATTTGTTTTATTATTATTATTATTATTATTATTAGCCATATGGTGCAAGGAAGCCTGAGGCTTATGCTGCACCAGCCACAAAAAAAAAAATTCCCGAGTTACCCCTAGAGAGAGAGAGAGAGAGAGAGAGAGAGAGAGAGAGAGAGAGAGAGAGCGAAGTAGAAAGGAATCACTAAGAAAGAGAAGAATAATGATATCCAGCTCAGGATCCTGGGTGTGCCAAGCCCATACTCACCAGATGTGAGCCCTTTTATTTTTATTTCTTCTAATAAAATTAGTTTACGTTGGTTTCAGAAGTACAGCGGCCAACTTTTGGATTAATTGAGGACGAGGAACAACTTTCCTATTAGAAAAAAAATACATATAATAATAAATAAATAATAAGTAACATTACCATTCAGAAATCCTAAAATCTAAACAGCCATACTTGGGGCAATTTTAATGTTTTTTTGGAAGCAGCCTAGGGCGCGAAATCCATAGACCTATATTATTATTATTATTATTATTATTATTATTGCTCTTATATTATTTCTCCCTGATTGGGGGATTCCACTCCGTTACGGGTACTGCTACAAAGTACACAGGGTGGTTGTAATGTCTGGTGTTACTGTTGGTCCAGGAACTCTGACTGTCCTAGAGGTGTTCAGGGTTGCGACTTTCTGGAGTTCCTTGTAGGTGTTCTCTGGGAGACCTATTGCTGCTAGGCTGTTATGTAGGGTCTTTGGCAATATACCGGTGGTTGACACGATGATCGGGATGGTCGTTACTTCTTGCATATGCCACATCTCCTTGGCCTCAGGTTCGTGTACTTCCTAATTTTTTCCTCATGGGTTTTCTGGACATTGCTAGTGTTGGGCACCGCCATGTCAATCAGGTAGGTAGCATTTTCCTTCTTGTTCGCAAGGGTTATGTCCGGTCTGTTGTGCGGGATTGTCCTATCTGTTATTATGGCACGGCCCCAGTACAGCTTGTGGGTTGGGGTTCGTACTTGTGGTACGGTACACTTTCTTCGATCAACTGGTATTTTCTTGCTAGCTTCTGATGTATTATCCTGGCTACCTGGTCGTGTCTATGAGTGTACTCAGTCCGGGTTCGAATCCCGTGGATGACGCGAGGAACTTTAATGTTGATAAAACTCCGGGGATTGATTTAATTGAGAACAACAGTATCAGTAAGTTATTATAGATATACCCTCCAGTTCTGCTTAATATGTATAACAAATGTCTATTGGAAGGCACATTTCCTGTTTTCTGGAAATGTGCCCTTCTGAAATTGTTGCAAAAACCAGGTAAAGAAAAAACAAGTCCCAGGAGCTTTCGAAAAATATCGCTGTTACCTAACCTAGGCAAGTTGTTTGAGAGATTGATTTTCTAGCGATTAAGTGAATTCATGAATTTACACCACATTGAGTTGCCATTTCAATATGGTTTTAGAAAATCCAAATCTACTGAGGACGCGATTAATGATTTAGTGCTTTATGTTAAAAATGCAGACAGTAAATATGTTCTTGCTCTGTTCATTAACTTTGCAGGAGCTTTTGAATCAGTCCGGCACGAGAGTATCCTTTACTCCTTAAGACAGCTCCATTGTCCAGGGAAAATATACTGGGTTGTAACAAGCTATTTAACTTCAAGGCAGATAATTGTAAGGGCACAGCATTTAACTTATAGGAAATTAGTGTCTAGGGGATGCCCACAGGGATCTGTGTTGGGTCCTCTATTTTGGAATTTGGTTCTGAACCAATGGCTTAAATTGAGACAAACAATTTGCCATAAAATAGCATTTGCGGATGATCTGCTTATCTGTGTGCGAGGTAACTCAAGAAGGAATATTGAAGAGAAGGCTGCAATGGTTCTTCAGAGTCTAACATCATGGGCTACTGTAAATAAATTAACAGTTTCAGATGAAAAAAACAGTCATGATGTTAGTTAAAGGTCGCCTTGTTATCAATCGACCACCAAAAATTTTGTTAAATTGTAAGCAAATTAAATTTGTTACCCAAACTAAGTATTTAGGTGTTTTGTTAGATGCTAGGTTAACTTTAGTTCCACATCTGAATTATTTGATGAACAAAATTAATCGTTTTAGTGCAGCAGTAATACGGATTTCTAAATCAAAGTGGGGGTTACGTAGATCAGTTTTAAATCTTTATTATACGGCAGTTTTTTCTGCCAATAGTGACTTATGCTGTAGCTTAGTGGTCAGGCGCACGGGTGCATAAGTACACGTGCCTTGAGTGACCGGGGTTCAAGCCTGTGACTTCTGAATACGGTGCTGTTTCTTGTATTCTGTCTACCTTGTGAACTCCTCTGACCGTTTGGTCGTCCCGGAGTATAAACACAAAATTTATTTTATTTATCATCAGTGTTGGTAACTTGTGTGAATAAAATTAAGTTTAAGCCAAGTTACATTCTGTGCAAACACAATGCTGTTAGCAATTCAGAGGGCTTGCAGAACAGTGTCAACAAATGCCCTGCAGGTATTAGCGGGCCACATGCCGTTAGATCTTTTTATAATATACAGGGTGATTCCCTACCAGTGCGACAAACTTGCAGGAGGTGTAGGGGGCACAAAGACGAATCGGAATCACATAGCATTGCAGGGTTCGAAATGCCTTCGTCATGCGGGAGGTCCGTGAACAAAGAAGCAAAGAAAAAGAACAGAAACAGCAACTCGTTAGTGTAACAGAAATCATTTTAATGACAAGTTTTACATTGGCAAAAAGCCATGCTACAGAAGGTGTTCAAAAGTTCGACCAGAAGCTGTCACACAGGCTTCACAGCGCCACCGCATGGAATTCCTAAAGTTCTGGAAGGCTCCTGGCGTGTCTCGAATCTCCCCGGCAGCTACATAGATGCGAGCGACCAGGTCTTCAACTGAATCAACGGGGGTCTCGTACACCAATGTCTTCATTTGACACCAGCAGAAGAAGTCCAGGCATCATAGGTTCGGCAATCTAGCAGGCCAATGAACCGGACCACCACGACCCATCCACTGCTGTCCAAATGTAACGTTTAGGCGTTGGCGGACGTCATTGGTGTAATGTGGGGAAGCCCCATCATGCTGGAACCACATTGAGCTGCGCAACGACTGAGGAACATGTGCTTCTTCAATAAGTTCGGGCAGGATTTGCTGTAGAAAGATCAATATGCCCTACCGTCCAGACGAGGGGGCAGAAGGTACGGTCCAATGAGGTTTCGAACAATGCTGGCCCAAACATTGACAGAGAAACGGCGTTGAGTTGCACGTGTTCGCGTACCATGGGGGTTCTCCAAAGCCCACAAATGGGCATTATGTTGATTGAAGGTTCCCTCTCTTGTGAAACTTGCCTCATTCGTGAACAATACGGACCCAGCAAATGCGCTGTCTGCCGCACTATGTTGAAGAAACCAAGTAGCAAAAGTCCTCTGGAGTGGATAATCCGCAGGCTCCAATGATTGGACGCGTTGCAGATGGTATGAACTCATTTGGTTTGTTGACAGTATCCTCCATACAGTGGATTGGGAAATACCCAATCGTTGGCCTATCGCTCGAGTACTCATACTCGGATTGCCTTCTGCAAGACGTAGGACATTCTCCTCATTGTCTGGCGTCCTCGTCGTTCGCTCTCGATTCATGGTACCTCTCGTGAAACAACCAGTCTCACGTAACCTTCTGTGCACACCTACGAAAATCGTATGGTGAGGAGCACGCCTGTGCGGGAAACGTTCCTGGTACAAGCGCAGAGCGGCGGCCCGTTACAGTCCGCAGCTCCATACGCGAGGTGCATGTCGGCCAGTTCAACGTTTGAATACTCGTCCATCCTACTGCCTCGGGAACCAGTTCGCAAATGCTGACTTCCAGCGGGATCGCTGTTTACGCGACCTCCCGTTCAATGTCCTCTACCGCATGACGAAGGCATTTCGGACCCTGCAATGCTATGTGATTCCGATTCGTCTTTGTGCCCCCTACACCTCCTGCAAGTTTGTCCAATGGTAGTGTATAGAATTTTCTGTTACCATATTAGGAAGCATAATAATTTCAAGTGCTTAAACATTGTGTGTGATCTTAACATTGACCATAAGGTTGAAAAGAAAAGAATATATGCGAAGTTAATGGAAATCTGGCAAGCCAGATGGACAGATAGTATTACTGGTGCAGTCACCAGACATTTTATTCCAAATGTTTCTTTTTCATGTTTTAAACTGAACAAGTGGTTTTTTCCTAGTATGGAGACTTCTTTTTTATTAACAGGGCATGGTTCTTTGAATAGTAAATTATATTATTTAGGATTAAAGTCAAACCCTTACTGTGTATGTGGGGTTGAAGAAACTTGGTATTGTATGATTGTTTGTTGTATGAGAATTACAGAGCTCAATTAAAGAATGTAATTAGTGATTTGAGATATGGAAATGAAAATAACTACATGTCAGATTATAATAAGTTTGTTGCTTTTCAAATTTTTGCTATTTCTGTATTTCTAAAAGGAAGACAGTTATCAGCCTGGATATTTGTAAACTAAAAGATGTTTACTGGATAGATTTTTTTCCCTCTCTCCCCCCATCCTATTATCCTGTTTTTTTGTTTTTTTTTTAAATTTATTTATTTAGTTTATTACTTTTTTTTTGCTGGCACTGTGGAAATTAACATCATCATCATCATCATCAGCCATTTTCAATCCACTGCAGGATGAAGGCCTCTCCAGCAACTTTCCAGTTCCTTCTGTTTTGAGCACTGGACATCCATTTACTACCCACAAACTCATGAATTTCATCTATCCATCTCCGCCTTTGTCTTCCAGGTTTTCTTCTAGCTCCTCTTGGATACCATTCTGTTATTTTCTTAGTCCATCTGTCATCATGTCTTCGAGCTATGTGTCCTGCCCAAGACCATTTTAGTTCTTTAGTTTTGATAAGAATGTCCTTTACTTGAGTTTGTTGCCTAATCCATGTGTTTCTCTTCTTATCTAACAGTCTTATTCCCAATATGATTCGTTCCATTCTTCGCTGTGTAGTTCTCAGCTTCTCTTCCATTCTTTTGGTGAGTGCCCAAGTTTCACTTCCATAAGTCATGATGGGGAGTATACATTGGTCCATTATTTTACGTTTCAGACAAACTGGGATATTGCTCTTCAGTATGTGACTATATTTCCTGAATGCTATCCATCCAAAATTTATTCTTCTCTTGACTTCCAGCCATTTATCATTATTACAGCTAATAACTTGTCCCAGATAAGTATATGACTCCACCTTTTCAATTACTGCTCCTTCAATCATTATTTCCCTTTCTGTGGCATACTTGTTCATCATTACTTTTGTTTTAGCCATATTCATCTTTAGTCCAAAATCCTTACTAGCTGTGCATAACTGATTAAGATTTTCCTCTAATTCTTTGGGATCATGGCTTATGACCACAATGTCATCTGCAAATCGTAAATGGTTTAGGTACTCTCCATTCACATTGACTCCTTTCTGCGACCAGTCTAATCTTCTGAAAGCTACCTCAAGGGCAGCAGTAAACAGCTTCGGAGATATTGTGTCTCCTTGTCGAACTCCTTTCTCAATTTTAAATTTCCTACTGTCTTTGTCTAGTCTAATAAAGGAGGTAGCACTCTCGTATATTTTCTTCAAAATCATAATATATGGGGTATCAATGCCTTGTCTTTCCAGTGCCCGAAACATTGCCTTATGCTGTATGGAGTCAAATGCCTTTTCATAATCCACAAATGCCAGGCATAATGGTGTTTTATATTCATTTGCTTTCTCCATTAGCTGTGATATTACATGAAGGTGATCCATAGTTGAGAATCCTGTCCTAAAGCCAGCTTGCTCTTTCGGTTGATTCTCATCCAGTATTCTTTCTAATCTGTTAGTAATGACCCTTGTGAACAACTTGTAGATGTGGGATAACAAGCTAATTGGTCTATAATTTCCAATTTCTGATTTATCTCCTTTCTTATGCAGCAAAACTATGATTGCATTATTCCACTGCTTAGGCGTCACACCTTTTCTAATGCACTTTGTGAAGAGCCTTGCCAGTTTTTGTGTTATGTCTGTTCCTCCCAATTTCAACAACTCTACAGTAACTTCGTCTTCCCCCGGGGCTTTCTGATTCTTCATTTTCTTCAATGCATGTTCTACCTCATCAGGAAGAATATTGGGTATGTCGTATGTGTTGCTACTTTGCAATCCATCTTCCCCACTGCTGGCATCATTCCCCTGCTCCTTGTATAATTCTCTATAGTAGTCTTCTGCTATTTGAATTATGCCTTCTCTGCTGTTTATAAGTACACCATCGCTATTCTTCAGTTTCAGTATCATTTGTCTTTCTGTATTACTGCTCATGGCTGCTGATTTAAATCCTTTGTTTTCTGTCCTCTCTGAGTCTCTTTCTAATGGCTTTGCATAACTCAGTATACTCAATTTTCTCCCTGTCAGTGTTTTTCTTGATTTTCATTTGTCGTCTTTGGTTCATCATGACAAGTGTTTCTTGACTAATTTTTTCTTCTTTGGATTTCTTTTTCCCTATAGGTTTCTTGGGCTTTATCACTTTCAAAAAGTTGTAATATTCCTCGTCGATATCTTGGTCCTCAGCAGTCTGCAGAAGCTCAAACTTGTTCTTAAGTTCCAGTACATACTGCTTTTTCTCCTCCTCTGTTATTTCAAAGACCTTTGTATTATTTACTCGAGTCAGTTTTTTCCTTTCCTTTCCTACATCTATATCAAGTGTACATCTTACCATTCTTTGATCACTTCCAACATTTACCTTATTCAGGACGGTAACATCATTCACAATATATCTTCTGTTAGTGAGGATGAAGTCGATTTCATTAGTAGTTAATCCATTTGGACTCTTCCATGTCCACTTTCTGTTCACCCTTTTCTTGAAAAAAAGTGTTCATTACTGACAGTCCTTGAGATTCTGCAAATTCCACAAGTCTTTCACCTCTTTCATTTCTTTCACCAATTCCAAAATTTCCTATAGTTCCCCTTTCTGTGCTGTTTTGTCTTTTTCCAACCTTAGCATTGAAGTCTCCCATAATAATAGTGTAGTGGGTTTTCTGCTCATCTAGAAGACTCTCAATTTCAGTGTACATTTCTTCAACCTCTTCATCATCATGGCTCGATGTTGGTGCATAAATCATTATAATCTTTAGCTTGTATCTCTTAGAAATGTTGAGTATTAGTCTTGACACTCTTGGTGATGTACTTTTGAATTCCAAAATGTTGTTTTTAAAATCTTTATGGACCAGAAACCCAATTCCACCTTCACTCCTTTCACTGTTTCCATTGGTGTACAGCAGATTTCCACTTGATAAACTTATAAGTGATTCATTTCTTCTTCTTGTTTCAGCCAAACCGATGATATTCCAATTCACATTTTCTAATTCCTTTTCCAGCTCTAATATCCTGTCTTCACCGATGAGTGTTCTTACGTTATAACAGGCCAAGTTCAGTTTCCGTGCATGGCAGCCTGGTCGTACCCAGAGATTCTTAGCACCCTCTTCTTCCACTCTAATCCTCTCGCTGCCGTAAGAGGGAGAGTGAAAGCTGCTGGGGACTGAGGGCCATTTGTTTCGTCGTGCTTTCATATTGCTGGAGGGGTTGGTCTTTTCCTCTTCATGCTGACCAGGCATCTTGAAGAGAACCACTCTACACGTTCGTTGCCACCTAAGTGACGTAACAGGGCTTACCATCGAGAAGGTGTGCATGAGTGGATTTTAGGGAGGCAGGCCAACCGGACTTCTCCTAAATCTTCTGTAATAGAGAGATATTGGATCCATCAGTGTTTTAGGCTGAGTGTCTGATAACACACAGGATACCTGTTCCCCTCTAAGCCCCCTTCACTCCTTTCACTGTTTCACTAAGCCCCCTTCACTCCTTTCACTGTGGAAATTAACATAGTGCAGGATAAATTGCCAGGGTTAGATTTGGGTAGAGGTTTTTTTTTTCCCCTACCACCCTGGTCTTCTTTTTTTTTATTTATTTTTTTTTCTCTCTGCCCATAGGAGTAGGAAGCTTTGATTCCTGAATACTTGTGCGGGGAGGGAGAGATTTATTAGTTTATTTTATTAATATATAATTTTTTTTTTTGCGTATTTTTTTATTAGTTTTTTTTTAGTATTTTTATTATTTTTTTATTAGTTTTTTTATTATTATTATAATTTTATTTTTATTATTTTATTTTTTATTATTATTATTTTTTTTTTGCTTCCAGGCTTGGGCGGCTTGGGGGTAGGATTGCTTGCCGCCCTCTGGTCTAGCACTTTCTACCAGAGGGTCCGGGGAATTTTGTGGCGGTCAGCACAGACAGTACAGTAGACCTAGGCCCAGCTCCCACGTTCATAAGGGACGAGCGTCAGGTAGCAGTTATCCTAGGTGATGACTGCTCTCTGGTGGCTAGGTATCTTGTATAAGGATAATAAAATCAAGTATATTAGGTGGATTTGGACAAATGTCTAGGGGCCACCAAAGACAATAATAATAATAAAAAAAATAATAATAATAAAATATAGGTCCTGGTAGTCTGCGCGGGTAGCACAGTGGGTATCGTCACCGTCCTCCCCACACCGAGTGGAAAAGGCCCGGGGTTCGAATCCCATCGATGACGCGAGGAACTTTAATGGGCTTTTTTCACTCAGTGGCTGAGTTCGGTCTCAGGCGTAGATCAGCTAGGCGGATAGCAGGTTTTGTCGCCAGAAACTGGGGGTTTTCGTTCCAGCAAACAGACAAATCGACCATAGAACACAGCAATTAACAGACATATGACACAGCACGGCAGATTAATTTAATTATTCGGGTGGCCTAAATATAATAGTTATAGTTCCTGGTGTTGATTACCTGGTCTTGGATGGCGAACATAAATCCTTCAGTCTCGAGGAAGAGCGTCCCGCTGGTGAGCCATGCATTGAAAGCAATTTTATCTATGTGACCCTGATGGAGATCATTGTAGTGTCTCTGCCATGGAGAGTGTGTGTGTGTGTGTATACTGTGTCGGGGTGGTTCCCAGGCCCCCTGCCATGGAGTGTCTTCTCTGTCCATCTTTCTAGCTTCGTTTGTGCCTCCTGGTTGGGGGGGACTCCTCGCTTAGGTTGATGGGGGTATACCGCTTGTCTATCTTACTTATGGCGCCAGTGCGACTGTGTGTTTCTGGAAGTAATCCTTCAGGTTAACTATTGCTGTCTTCTGTTGCTCCATGAGGTCTCAGGCCCCTTTCTCCTTCTTTCCGGGCAATTGTCAGGCTCTCCACGGCAGATTTAGGGTGGTGTTGGTGTTGGCGGCTCTTGGTCATCATTGTCCTTGTCTTTCTCATGATATCCTCCAGCTCGGTGTTAGTCCAATCTATGACCCCGAAGGAGTATGTTAGCACTGGGACTGCATAGGTGTTTATGGCTTTGACTGGGTTGCCTCCGTTCAGCTTTGCTTTCAGCAGGCTTCTGAGTCTGTAATGATATTTTTTGGTCAGGCAGGCCTTAATTTCCTTGTGCTGTAACTGCTGAGCCTGCATCATCCCCAAGTATCTGTAGGCCTCCTCTCCCGCCGCCATGGCTTCGATCTGTTTAGCAGTTTGCAGCTGGTAGTTTCGGTCGACTAATTTCCCCTGGTGGAATCCGTGGGTCGTGCATTTGTCTAGACCACATCCTAATATCATTGCTGAATTCTTCGGTGACCTGCAGCTGTTGCTGGAGGTGCTTCTCGTTTCCAGCGTACAGTTTGATGTCGTCTATGTACATCAGGTGGATGAGGGTGTATAGGTTCTTCTTTCCTTCTTTGAGGTTATATCTGTATTTGCTACTGTCGAGCATGATGGATAGCGGGTTAAGTGCTAGATGGAACCACAATGGGTTCAGGGCATCTCCCTGAAAGATTCCTCTCCTGATGGGCATTGGCCTGGTTGTGATGTTTTCGGCCATTATAATGCTACTCCATTTCGCCATCGTTTCTCCTAGGAAGTTTGTCACTATCGGATTGATTTTGTAGATGCTCAGCGCCTCTATTAGCTAGCTATGAGGTACGGAGTCGTAGGCCTTGCGGTAATCGATGTAGGCTGTATACATGTTGCGGTGCTTCTTATAGGCTTGCTCCATAACCGCGGCATCTATGGTTAATTGCTCTTTGCTCAGCTGCTTCCATCCTTTCTGCTGTTCGGCCATTATGTTCTGGCTCTCCAAGTGGTCTGATATCTTCCTGGCTATATAAATTATTATTATATATTTGGTGCAAGGAGGCTTCCTTGCACCAAATAGATAATAATAATTTTTTGGCTGCGAGGAAGCCTCAGGCTTCCTTGCAGCAAAAAACAAAAACAAAAAAAAACTCTGAATTACCTGAGAGAGAGAGAGAGAGAGAGAGAGAGAGAGAGAGAGAGAGAGAGAGAGAGAGAGAGAATGATGATATTCAGCTCCGGACCCTGGGTGTATGAACGAGCTGCCCTTGGCTGCTGGCCCTAGTTAAGTTTTGTGGTACGTATCACAAGTATTAAATATTTTTTTAGTTTTATACATTCTAAAAAAATGCCATAATAACATACAATATCCTATAATAATTTTTCGCCTCAAAATGGAACGGGAATGTTTTTTCCTCTACCATTCTACGACCCGGAGAAATAACAACAAAATCCGGAGCCCGAACGAGCCTTGCTTAAATCTGAAGATTGACACTGAAGCAAAAGTAAACAAAGCAATTTAAATAATTATAAATTTCAGTTGTGCACAGGAAGGAAAAGAAGGTCGCTCTGAGGTAAGCCACAAGCTCAGACAGTCAAGCCAACTTTGGTAATAAAAAAAAAAAAAAAAAAAAACAATTAAATCTGACGCAAGTATGGTCAGTGGTGTTTTCATTACTTTCTTTCTCATTTTCACTGCCGACATTTCCATATGCTTCCGTGCTTATCCGTCCTAAGTGGTAGGAATGTGTTAAGTTGTAAACTTGAGTTGGCTGTCTATTTGAGCGTGTGTTCGGTGAAAAACCACAGACTTGAATGAAGCATTTCAAAAATGTGAAGAGAAGTTAAGAAATTCGACGGAGAAAGAGATACAGTATATATTTTCCCTCACAAAAAGGAGTTATAGATTTAGAGATTCGGGACTTAGAATACAATAGCAATTCGATTTTGATAGGTGAAGATACATTTAATGTGTGCAGATCGTGTTTAATTCAGTCTATTTGGCCTTTCCTCAAGTAAAGAAAAAAAAAAAAGGTATAGTAAGGTTTATTACTGAAAGTGAGTTAGGCGTAATATCGTGAGGAAGCCGGAAGAAAAATGAATCCTTTAAGAATGAGAAAAAAACATGACAAGGAGCAGTCGATAGATGGTATCATAATGCAGCATTCCATAACCTTTGAGTGAAAATATAATAATCTGCAGATATTCCTTACATATTATAGGCCAAGGCGGCCATTATCTCTGATAATAAACAATTATAGCAATTCCGACTGAAAAATATCTAGGAGCAAACACGGAGAAGAAAAGGTTTCTTGAATTAGAATAATGAAATTGGTGATCTGACAAAGAGGAACACTTTGGAGAAAGTCCAGGGGCTCACATCTGGTGAGTATGGGCTTGGCACACCCAGGGTCCTGAGCTGGATATCATCATTCTTCTCCTCTTTCTTGGTGATTCCCTTCTACTTCTCTCTCTCTCTCTCTCTCTCTCTCTCTCTCTCTCTCTCTCTCTCTCTCTCTCTCTCTCTCTCTCTCTCTCAGGGTAACACAGGAATTTTTTTTTTTTTTGGCTGGTGCAGCATAAGCCCCGGGCTTCCTTGCACCATATGGCTAATAATAATAATAAGTCCAGCAGAAGTGTCATTCAACAGAACAACAGTTGCATAAAAGCAGACCTATAATTATAGAAGAGAAATAACTAATTTATGATTAAACTTTTATTGTATTTCAGTGAATATTAGGAGTGTATCATATATTGGTCGGTTTTATTTTAAGACTTAAATTAATATGACAAATATATGTTGGTTGTGATACTAGACGGGCGCTTAAAGCGCCGGCGTTGTGAACACCTTCAAAACAGCAAACTACACACCTAACGCGTAACGCTCATAACGTCAGATCGTTTGAAACTAGACGGGGCGCTTCTAACGTTGCATTGGGTACCACCAGCGACTCACTTTTTCTATTCTCAGTTTCAAGGTTAGAACAATAAAAAGAACTCTGGCTAAGAAAACAAGGAGAGAACCACAATTGAAATTTTATAAAGTAATGGCAGTACCAACACTTCCTTTTGGTTCTGAAACATGGATACCGAAATAGAGACATTAATAGGATACAAGCTGCAGAAATGAAATTCTTAAGATATGTTAAAAGATGTACCCCAGGGGCTCACATCTGGTGAGTATGGGCTTGGCACACCCAGGGTCCTGGGCTGGATATCCTCATTCTTCTCTTTCTTGATGATTCCATTCTACTTCTGACTCTTGTTCTCTCTCTCACAGGGTAATTCTGAGTTTTTTTTTGGCTGGTGCAGCATAAGCCTCAGGCTTCCTTGCATCATATAGCTAATAATAATAATAATAATAATAATAATAATAATAATAATAATAATAATAATAATAATAATGTACAAAATTAGTAAATATTAGAAAGGAATTAAAGATTTACTCAATTAATGGAAAAATTATAGAATATAGACAAAGATGGAAATGAAGAAAGAACATGTAGAAAGAATGGAAGATAATAGATTCCCTAAATTAGCATATACATATAGAGCAAAAGGAAAAAGAGACAGAGGAAGACCAAAGAAAAGATGGGTAGACTTCTTTGACATCGGAACAGGCGGATCGCCTAATCCATGAAGGAAGATAACATAAAATAAGTTTCAAGGTGGATGTTGTTCAAGTTGGATGTATTTTCCCATTTATGTAGAGCAGGAGTGGCCAACTTAATATGTGATGCGATCTACTTTTTTCCTTCAAAATGCGCCGCGATCTACCATCTCAAAAATTTAATTGCACAAGGTGCACAAATCGAGGGATAACTGTATATTTAAAATTCGTCGTGATCGACCGAAATTAAATCCGCGATCGACTCGTTGGCTACCCCTGATGTAGAGTATACAGTTGATTGCGAGTAGAAAGAGAAATCGACGTTGGTGGCTTCATCCAGAAAATTCAAATAGGTTAAAAACAGGACAGTTTTATATTATGTTCGAAACACACTGGCGAGAAGTTTTTTATTTTTATTTTACAGAATGTTGATTCAGAGTTCTGATAAACTTCTAATGTTAATTAGTGAAAAATATCTGATTTGATATCGTGATGTCGAAATCAATATCGATGTTTGCATCTATGCTTTTGCTATACGGACAGGCCCACTCCCACTAACTAAAATGTTGTTTTCGTTGGTTGTAAAATTACTTTATTTCTACCTGCTCTTCTTATTCAGAGATTGAGGTATTTGTAAGACTTGGTGATTTACAGATTACTTTCGGTAACATAAAGGGTAACTTCCTGTTTGATTTTATCGCACGGGGACTTCTCAGAAAAAAACAACTATTGTTACTAGGTTCCCACCACTAGACATTTTTTCCAGATGGAATAAATGACAAGTACTTTCCATCCTTTTAAATCAGAAAACATTCTCCACTGTAATGGACAACTTTCTGTGCAAAAAAGGATTAGTGTTTGATTTTACGAATGTCCATGCGAAGACAACAGTTTTCGAAGTTTGTAACGCGGCTATCAATAGAAATATTTTCTTGATGTTTCGTTAGAAGATCAAATACATCCAGAAAACGTGCTGTACCGATATTGTTTCTTAAAACAATTACAGGAACTCCCCGATTTACGTAAGGATTGCGTTCCGCGGAACTCTACGTAAGTTGGAATTACCCTAAATAAGAATTTAGGGAAATTCCGCACTCGCAACTATGCGTTCTGAATGTCATAGAAGCAAAAAAGAATTGTTCGACGAACATGTAAATAGAATTATTCAATTTTTGTTTTATCTCATGCGCAGGAAAAATTACAAAAGTGTACAAAATTACAAAAATTACAAAATTATAAAATTACAAAAAGAGAGAGGAGACCACAGAGTAATAACGTCAGCAAGTTTTACCTTTCGAGAATCATTGCCAGAATTAACTCTCCAGCTGAATAGCACGCAGCTGCGGAAGTTGAGGGCTGTGGAGATTTAGAAAGGGTCTTTTCCAACACATCACAAAATTTTCTCTGTAGCTGCAGAATCTGCACTGGCGACTTCACCGCATACTTTAATGTTTTGGAAACCAGCGTGATGCTTGAACCTATTAAACCATCCGTTACTTGGCTTGGGGTTCGCCGTACTTATCTTTAATATCTTCATAAATACTTCTTGCTTTTGCTTGAATGGCCGTTGGACTCAGGGCACTCGCTTCAGAATCTGATTTTCCATCCATATTATTAATAGCTTTTCCACCTTCGATATAGCACTTGAATGCTGTTTTGTGATGACTGTTGGGGGTGGACTGGCCCCGGTGTGAAACACGTGGATCCTTGAACATGTTCTTTTATACGCATTGTCCCTTAAAATAGTATTCACTGTTGAAGCATTCCATTCCATTCCATTTATTTGTACACACACAATTATTACATATATATATATATATATATATATACAATTTTATATACATTAACATTCTCGTTACACTTCGTATGTGTATCCCAGAGCCAAGGGTGGCTCCTAGGCAAAAGCCCATCTCCACCTAGTTCATCTGTTTTGGCGTAGAACCTCAACATTTCTACCCTAAAAAACATGTGCGAGGTATTTTACCACCGCCAATATAAGACAGCTGTTGCTCGACGCCCTTCTCTAGGCCCAGGTTTACGTTATGTATTTGTGCTCAATGCACAATTCCTGCACCCACAGGATGTAGTGTAATACCAGTGGGTGTCAACAAATAAATTACTAGTGGAGAATTTCCACAAATTATCCTCACTTACACCCACTAATTATTATATTAAACAGATATATACAATACATTTTTTTAAAATATGCTCAGAGTCTCTGAATTACTGAGAACCAAGAAAACAATATACACTGTATAACAAACATCTTTACAATAACAATTGACATAAATCATGTCAATAACAATTGGTCAAAATCAATGCAACATTAATTAACACAATAGCAATCCATATAAGTCAACACAATAACAATTAACTTAAATCTTCTGTTTACACTTAAACCTTTTATCTTTTGGTCATTTGTGAAGTCAATTCCCAGAAGAAGCTGAAGTTCTTAGCTGAGTCCTCAATATGAAAACTGATCTTGAGAAAGTTTGCAGAGCAATAAAGTTATTATGGTCTTCAACTAAGATATTTACATTGTTCTCCAATAAGTTTGGAACCGCAGAAATTAAATCCATTCTAGGTTGAGAGTACAATGGACAGTTCAGAAGTACATGAATCCACGTTTCATATTCCCCACATGTGCAGTACGGATCAGGTTCCAGGCCACGCTCAAATAACTTAGTCCGGAGGGACCTATGCCCTGTTAGCAGATAAGAAGTTATCATAGAAAGTCTAAACCACGAAATAACTCCAGGGGTTGTTGAGAATTCCACTTGCGCAATATACTTTCTTGTTACAAGCCGAAATTCGCTCTCATCCCATCTTTTTTGACAGGCAACAGTAAATTCCTTCCAAAGCCTTTTCTTCTCCCTTTTAAAGTCGCTGGCTGGGTCAGTCGTAATTCCAAGCATTGTCTTAGACTGTCTTTTTTTAGGTAGTAAATCAAACCCCGAAAAGCAATATATAAATCTACAGGAATCGTACTGCCAAGTATTTGGAGTGCGTTGTTTGAAACAGTCCTTGGAATATTATTGATCGTCAAAAGAACTGACCTTTGTATGGAAATAAGTTTCTGTTTCACTTTTACCTTCGATACTTTTTGGTACCAAAAACTTGCTGCGTATGATATAATAGGCAAAAATAAGGTTTTATAGTAAAGGTTCAAGGTTTTCTTTGATAATCCCCACTCTTTCCTTGAGACTCTGATAATTGAGGCTGTGAAAAAACGGATTTTGTCCCTGAGTTTTGACACATGAGGCAGAAAACTGAGTTTATCATCTAAGGTGATTCCCAAATACTTAGTTTGGAATATACAGGGTGTTTCAGTTAAACGTTTCAGAACTTCTAAGAGGGGTAGGGTACATCCTGACAACTCGAAATCATATAGCAATGTGGGGTCGGAAATTTCCTGAAGCGGTATTATACACAGAAGTCGTCGTGCGACGTCGTGCAGCACAGATTCGATTTTCGGTCAATGTATGGGCCGGTATTATGGGAGATCACCTCATCGGACCTTACCTGTTACCGTGTCGTCTAACCGGACCTATCTACTTGATCTTTCTTCAGCAAATATTGCCACAACTTTTGAGAGATGAACAGATTTCTGCATCGACGCAACAGACAATGTGGTTCCAACACTATGGAGCCCCTGCCCATTATAGCGGAGATGTTCGTAACTACCTGGATGTCACATTTGGTCAACAGTGGATCGGACGTGGTGGTCCCGTGCGTTGGCCTGCTCGGTCACCCGACCTATCATGTCTTGATTTTTATTTCTGGGGTCATATGAGATCGCTAGTTTATGACACCCCTGTTGACAATGCTGAGGAGCTGGTTGCAAGAATCGCAGTAGCTGCCGAAGAAATTCGAAATTCGCCTGGAGTATTCCAGAATGTTCGGATGTCCATGCGTCGGAGATGTGAGGCGTGCATTGTAGCCCGTGGAAGAAACTTCGAACACTTACTTTAATCCATGTACCTTTTGCTTCTTTTCATGTATTATTAAAACGATTTCTCACTTACGGTCTCTTTTCTTTATGGTGCTTCTGTGTACAACACCGCTTCAGGAAAGCATTTCCGACCCCACATTGCTATATTATTTCGAGTTGTCAGGATGTACCCTACCCCTCTTAGAAGTTCTGAAACGTTTAACTGAAACACCCTGTATATGGTATTTGGGTATTATTTAGCCGGATTCTGGGCGGTCTGTTGTGGCTAAAATGGTTCTTAAAAGTCATAAAACTGGTTTTACTGGGGGATATTTTCACTTTGTTGACTGTAGCCTATGACACCAAGTCATCCAAGATAGGCTGTATTTTCTCTTCAGTTATTCTCCTTGTGTTTCCATCAGCAACGATCACCAAGTCATCCGCATAGGCTATCTTACTGATATATTATTGTGTTCCCGCATTAACCATTGATCCAGCACAGCGTTCCAGAGGAGAGGTCTCAACACTGATCTTTGGGGGCATCCTCTTGAAATCTGAGCCTAGTACGTAAGATGGTTTGCCACCACCTTAATATGTCTATCGCTAAAGTACGATCGCATAAAACTGTAGATATACGCATCACACTCTGCAGATCTCAAGCTCCTGAGGGCACTTTCTCACCATAAAGTGTCAAACGCGCCCTAAAAGTCCACAAACACACACAGTGAGCTCGTATTTAGCAGGTGAGTTGGACACATAGTTGGTCAGAAGATTTATAGCGTCTTCAGTCGACCGTCCTTTCTTGAAGCCGTATTTGTGCTTCTGAACATAACTGATGATCTTCTAGCATTTTGTTTGGATTCTTGGGGCTAACATTCGCTCAAAAGATTTCCCCAGGTTTGCTAAAAACGAAATAGGTCTGTAGGCACGTGGATCTAATATTAATTTCTCAGGCTTGTGCAGTATCTTTAGTAGTGCTATTTTCCATTGACGAGGAAATATTCCTTCTAGTAAACACTTATTCATCAAATTTAAAAGAATGTGTGGAAAAAATTCAAAAAATTTAACTATGACTGTGTTCTCAATCAGGTCAATTAGCATTAGTAGAGGCATATGATGCAAGAAAGAAAGCTTATGCAGCATCAGCCAAAAAAAAAAAAAAAAATTACAAAACAATCCCTCTAAATATTTGTCCAGTTCCTCCTTAATTTATTTAACCTATCAACTTCCACAACGACAGATGGAAGTTTATTCTACATTTTTATTTAAATAATTGACGTGCTGCTTTCTTCAAGTTGGAGTGGTTGTGCTTGTGATTGTTTTGTACCATTCAAGGCCAATTCTGATACAACAAATTCTGATTTTGGTTTCTTATTGAAAAAATCTGTCAAACCAGTATTTAAAAAATCTGTCATGTTTTATTTTAATATATTATAGAGCAGGAGCGGATATGTGCCTATATATGTGAATATTTTTACAGGTTCTGTCCACGTGTGGTCATATCATAAACTTTTATAAACGAAGCACTGTGCTTATACCATTGATAAACATCAGTCAGAACGTTCATTTTATTCATTTTATCGATACTAAACGAAAATTTCTTGCTGAATTAATAAATGGCATAGGCTATGCAGATTAAATACGATAGAATAATGTGTACGACAAACCTGTTTGTCACGGGAAAGTTGTGATAAAAACGTCTTAATTACCACGTGCACACTGGCATAAGGATTCCAACATGGGAGAACATTCTTCCACGGCTTCTGAAATGGGTAATAAGATAACCCTTGAAATCTATATTTCTCTTGGTTCGTTGTGTCCTAGCTTCGTATTGTTTTTATTGATCGGGGAACATCAACGCACTCATAATATCTCGTGTGAATTTAGGACGTAACACAAAGCTGAAACAAATGACAATGTGTCACCCCCTGGTTGTTTGGCACTTTTTCTCTTGACGTTCGTTATATGTTTGTTTACTTACGTAACAAACGCGAGGGAATAAAAATGTAGTATTTCATCAAAGGTATAATGAGTTTTATGAAATGAATAAATAAATATTACAAGCATAGTTCCGTCTAATTCTTTTCACCTTTGGACAGAATAAACATCACCACGGGCACTTGGAACACGCTGTTGCGTAGATGAACCTTAAAAAAAGTGTAAGGAATGTAAATTTGTGATTTCCATATTGGGTGGCTGCCCAGGCGCCCACTTCGGAGAGAACCCTGATCCATTTTAACAACCGGTACGCCGAACTAAACAAAAAAATTAGGTATCAGTTCTGCCGAACCGGTGCGAACCGGCTGAATCCCATCACTGGGTGACATGGAAACTTATGATAGATATAAGCTGGTCTGCAACCAAGTCACAAAGGAAATTAGGCAGGCAAAGGCAGATTATGAGAAACCTTTGGCAAGGGATGCAAAGAAAAACAGCAAAGAGTTCTTTTCCTATGTAAACTCTAGAAGGAAAGGGATGAATCAGATTAGTCCACTGGATATTGATGGTTCAACTGTTGATGATCCTGCTCAGGAGGCTAACAAATTAAATGAGTATTTTACATCTACATTCACACATGAGGAGTTATTTAGGGAGGGGAATGCCAGAGGTCAATTGAACTCTGGCAGTGAGCTAGATGGTTTTGTAATAACTGGGAGGAAAGTGGAGGAGAAATTGTTGAAGATAAATATAAAAAAGGCACATGGGGTGGATGGGAACTATCCAGTTATATTAAAGGAAGCAGCAAAGGAAGTAAGCAAACCAGTAGCCATAATTATGAGAGCTTCTTTGGACTCAGGGACATACCCATGGGCTGGAGATGTGCAAACGTGACCCCAATTCACAAAGTAGGATCAAAGGGCGACACAAGTAATTATATTCCTGTTAGTTTAACTTCTGTTCCAGGAAAATTAATGGAGGCACTGGTAAAAGAAGCAGTGGAGGATCGTCTCGACAAGACTTCAGTTATAGCTCGGATACAGCATGGTTTGGTTAAGGGAAAGTCTTGCTCGACCAATTTGATTGGATACTATGATGTGGTCACAAAGGAACTGGATGCAGGGAATAATTTTGATATCCTATATTTGGATCTCAGAAAGACTTTTGATACTGTTGAACATGGAAGACTGCTGAACAAATTGGAGCAGTGTGGCATTGGAGCAAAATTGCTGCTATGGATAAAGGGATGGTTCAGTGGGAGAAGACAGAGAGTGGTAATCAATGGTCACTGCTCATGGTAGACTAATGTTATTAGTGGAGTCCCTCAGGGTTCAGTGTTGGGTCCATTGATGTTTTCTGTATTTATAAATGATATTGATGATGGTATGCAGATGATACGAAGGTTGGCAGGGTTGTTAAGGACACTAATGACAGTACGCTGCTGCTGTAACAGGATCTAGAAAAGTTGAGCAGATGGGCTGAGAGGTGCGAATGAAGTTTAACATTGACAAATGTAAAGTAATACATATGGGAAGCAGTAACCCCAGAGTAACGTATCAACTCTGTGGTACAACACTGACAGTAGTAGAGAACGAAAAGGACCAGGGGGTAGTTGTGCAGGCAAATACGAAGTTTTCTGGGTAGTGCAGACGGTCCGCAAGAGTAGCTCATAGTGTCTTGTCAATGACATACAGGAATTTTTCTACCAGGGATAAGGAGGTGATTATTCCCTTGTATAAGGCAATGGTCAGGCCATACCTTGAGTACTGTATACAGGTTTGGAGGCCTCATTTGAAAAAGGATGTAGAGCTGTTGAAACGAGTACAGAGAAGGGCAGCAAGATTATTGAATGGAACAAAAGATTGCACTTATGAAGAAAGGCTTAAGTTTTGCAAATTAGGCACCTGCGAGGTGATCTGATTGAGGTGTCTAAAGCCTGGAACGGTTTGAGTATGCTCAATGCTGATGGGATTCTTCCTCTTGCTCAGAATAATCACCTGAGAGGGCATGAATTCAAATTGAGGAAAGACAGATGTAGGATAGATGTGCGGAAGTTTGCCTTTAGCCAGCGGGTAGTTGGCTGGTGGAACAGACTTCCATCCTTTGTTGTGGAAGTTGATAGCCTAAATAAATTTAAAGCTCAGCTGGACAGGTATTTCGAGCGAACTGAGGGGTGAAGTGGCTTTTTTTTTTTTTTTTTTTGGCTGATGTTGCATAAGCTTGCTTTTTTGCATCATGTGCCTTTACTAATGTTAATGCTAACAAACGGGTAGTAAACTGGATCTTATTGCATTTGTGATACTAATAACTGGAATTCTGTGAGATTTTACGTAAATGTGTTCCTCTTTACCGAAACCTTCAATCATATAAAAAACAAATTTTCAGAAACTTCTCTTCATTCCAATTTACATATTACAATGGTGAAAGGAAAGGAACCATCGGAAAGTTCAAGTGCTGGCAGTGCCAGGAAACGAAACAAAATTGATTTAAAAATGAAAATGAAAATGATTAAGAAGTACGAAGCAGGACAAAGTTTGTCATCTATTCCAAGAGAATTAGGTCTGGCTGCTTCAACAGTGAATACTATTTGAAAGGACAGTGCGTGTATAAAAGAACATGTCAAAGGATCAACGCACTTAAGATCAGCAGTGATCACAAAACAGCGTTCAGGCTATATCGAAGATGGAACAGCTGTTAATAATATGGATGGAAAATCAGATTCAGAAACGAATGCCTCCGAGTCCAATGACCATTCAAACAAAAGCAACAAGTATTTATAAAGATATTAATGATAAGTACGGCGAACTTCAAGCCAAGTCGTGGCAAGCAATGGGTGGTTTAATAGGTTCAAGCATCGAGCTGGTTTCCACTATGTTAAAGTATACGGTGAAGTCGCCAGTACCGATTCTGCATCTGAAAAGAAATTTTGTGATGCGTTGGAAAATATTATTGATGAAGACGGCTATTCAATGCAGCAAATTTTTAACGTTGAAAAACTGCTCTGTTTGAAAAAAAATGTTGGATCTAACAAATATTGCCAAAGAGAAGAATACAATGCCAGGTTTCAAAGCGTCAAAAGATAGGGCCACTCTTGCTTGGGGCTAATGCAGCAGGCGATTACAGATTAAAACCACTGTTTGTGTACCATTCTAGAACTCCTCATGCATTTAAGGGCATCAGTAAAGCCACCGTACCCTGCATTTCCGATCGAACCAGAGAGCATGGATAACAACCTCCCTTCGAGGATTGGTTTAAATGCTGCTTCATTCCCGAGATTGAAATTATATTGTAAAGACGACGTTCCTTTCAAGATTTTGCTTCTATTAGATAATGCTCCTGGACACCCTACATGATTTCAATTCGAACGTGAGCATCATATTTCTACCGCCAAACACTTCACTCATCCAACCTATGGATCAGGGTATTTCGAATTTAAAAGCATAGTATTTTCACACATTTGCTCAGGCATTGTCTGCAGTAGACGATGAGAAAAATTTTACGTTGAGACTTTTGGAAATTTTACAATATTTACCACGCCATCTTAAACATTAATAAAGCCTGGACGGAGATTACTAAAAGTTGTTTAAATGGCGCATGGAAGAAAATATACCATCACGTAAAAAGGCGGCTTCGAAGGATTTGAAAAAGACGAATCATATGAAGAAGTTACAGTTCAGATTGTAAAGGTTGCAGGGCTGCTTTAGTTGGAAGTAGATGCTAAAGACGTGGAGGAGTTGAGGAAGAAGAGAAGGAATTATCTAACGAAGAACTGATTGACTTGCAGGCAGCGAAAGTGAAAGAAATTGCCGAAGCTTAAGATGAACAAAATGAGGAGCTGCTTCATCACCAGAGAGAGATGGCAATCGCATTTCGTGAAAATTCATTAATATTGTTCTTTTGTAAGGTTGAGCGGCCGATCCCTTCTAAATCTCTGCAGCGAAGTATTTATCAGCTGAAGACGTCGATTCTGACAAACATGCTCAAGAGGTAAAATTTTCTGACGTTATGCCTGTCTCCTTTTTTTTGTAACTTTATAAATTTGAAATTTTCTTAAATTGCATGCTTTTTTGTAATTTTTCCTGCACAAGATAAAAATTTGAATAAATACAATAAATAATTCTATTTACATGTTCGTCGAACATTTCCTTTTTGATTCAATCAATTCAGTGAGCAGTTGCGAATGCTGCACAAGCATCGGGGAAATTCCGATTTACGTAACGCAACTCTCGCACAAGTCGGGGAGTTCTTGTATAAGATTTACGAAGATGAAATGCTGGCAGATTTTGAAACTTTGTCGAGCCTTTCACTGTGTAGAAAATGTTCTAAAATATGGCATACAGGCAATAATTAAAAAGAAAAAAAAACTATTACTAATCTCCAAAAAAATAGTGCAAATTAAGTATGATTGCTAAAGAACTTGATGTGGAGACTATAAGGATCGGCCGTGTGTTCGGGCCACGATGAGCAGCTTGTAGCTTGCGGATGGCAATTATGGGTTGGAGGAATTATCTCACTTTGTGCAAACATTCAGAAGTTAAATGTTCCGGATTATTAAATTGAATTTTAAATTTTCAACATCTTAACCATTTAGCACTAATGATCGGCATCCTGCAGGAACTGAACTTTTCAGAATCACAATGGTAAAAGCATATAAATTAGTTATTCAAACTATCAATGCTATTGCTAATTTGAAAAATTCTGAAGCTAAAATTGAGAGCACGCGAAGTGGAGAGTTTGAAGGAATCAAAATCGAAAGTAAAAAAATTACCTCGTGACAAGTTATTAAATGCATTGTTTTATCCTTAAAAGATGTTATTAATGCAACTGGGCGATTTTAAATTAAATAAAGAAAATAACAATACCATTGAAAGAAATTTTAAACATATGCTATCCAAAATCGTGGAGTGTGAAGGAACTTTTGTCTCGGTGGCAAGACGGTGAAAACCGAATAAGAAATTTTAAGTTTTCTGATAAAATATGAAATAAAAATTAATGATTTTAGAGATTTTGTAGAAGACACTTTATCTTTAAAATCGAGTGAAATTACCTTTTCAATTAAGAAAGCCAGAAGACATCTTTGAAACCACTGCTATTAGCAGTGCTGAAGTTGAGTTCAGCTTTCAGCGTAATGAATATTGTGACAATTAAACACATTGCAGATTATAATGACAATAGATCTAAATGGAAAACCATTGCTTCAATTTGATCCGGATTGTTACATCAAATCATCGCTCAGCTATTGAGCAAAGCAGATCGACAACAAATATTAATAAAGAAGTGCCTGGCAACCCAAAGGTCGCAGGTTCGAATCCTGCCTCAGGCTTGGATATTACGATGGTGCCGTACTCTCCGGTTGGACCTCACGGCCACGATACATGAAAGAAGCAGGAAAAAAACTGGTTCCTTCGTGTATTACTCACATAATACGATAAAATAAAATAAAGAAATAAATTGTATATGGCAATTTTTAGAATAAATTTTTCTTGAATATTTGTGAAATAATTTTTTTTCATGTAATGTGATTTTCTGTGTACTTTTTCTAGCAAGTGTATTTTTTATTTGTGATATGGGAAATATTTCATGTTATATTTTATTCACAATATTAAAATTTTATCATGAAAAAAATGTATCCATTATATTTCCCTAGTTAAAAAAAATACTAATAAAAAAGTTGCACGTTTGCTGAGCACACATGGTAGATGGTTTATGTGAAACATCCTTCGCATTTGTTTTAGGTATTTTGATTTGTATATATCGATTACGAAATAAAAGAGCTTTTTTATTGTAAATATTTTATTGATCATTCACAGATTTTTATAATTTCTGGAAGACAAGATACAATGGATTTATAACTAAAGTAAGAGATGCATACTTGCGAGTGCAACATATCTAAATATCTCTGTTAGGGGAACCTAACAATGGAATGTAACGAAAATGCGAGACGAAAAAATAAATTGACAAATATTTGTATTGTTGCAATCATATTGTTGCAGTAGTAACTTCAGGAAGGATGACTGATGTCATACTATTCAAATCTAAAAAGTTAGAACTCCAGACTCTTATCCAGTTATCATCGTAAGGCAAGGCATGATGACCAGGTTTTTAAATTTTTTTTTTTTAGATAGACCTAGTAACGTTTTACACATTCACTTGGATGGCATTCATCACATGCTCTAATCACACTACTAGTAATGCAAGCGTGGAAAGTGCCTCTAGTGGAAGCCGCAGATGATGTCACTTCCATGACCGATCAAATTTATTTGGTAGAAAGTTGGAAAAACTGAGAGCCCATTGTTAAAATATTCACAGCTCACCACTGTTTACACAGCTGTTTGATTATTTACTTTGAAAGAAAACTTGATGCACTTTTTTTTTATAAATCAGTAATTTCCTTAAAAAAAATTTCAAAGACCCCCCCCCCTCCTTTAGAAGCCCAAAGACTATTATACCATATACTATGCAATTACCACACCAGGTAGATTAAAAATATTTTAATACAGGTATATGCAGCATGTACATTACACTGCATTTTAATTTTTTAAAAATCAATAATAGTCATGTCTTAAGATATTTCAGTTACAGGTAATATATAATTGTTCTGTTTTTAAAAAGAGCAACTTAGTTGAAAAAAATCTATTAGCTCTTCTGCCTTCAAAAACATAATCATTTAACTTTATTGATTATTGATATTGTACACAAAATACTTTTAATCTATATTTTACATCAGAGAATATGACAGTCCTCTCTTCCACCAATACATTCAAAATTTAAATAAATAAAAAAAAAAAAAAAAAACCTAAATTCATTAAAATTTTACTCCATTTTCAGTTAGAGTTTTATTATGACAGTTTTCTCATTCGTAAAGCAATTTTTTTTAAGAAAAAATTTCTAAATTACATTTAACTTCTTTTTCTATAAATTACAATTTAAAAATTGGAGAGAATTTAAAAATTTAAATTCTGATTTTTATAAAAAAACAAAAAATTAAAAAGAATAATACTTGGACACAAGTCTGTTCCCTGTGACAGTACTTGCAAACAGCATCAACTAATAGTGCAGTAACTAGCTAGTCATGATTTAATGCATATGTTACTTACTTATGGAGAAAAATAGCCTGTAGAGGAATATATTTCTTGTATTGTTTATATACGACAAAGTACATTCCTTGATTGGATATGACATTGTTTTGCTATAAAGGAAGCTAACATCAAAGACATCACACTGCACCAAGAGTATGATTACACCACATATGATTACACCTGCATTTTTTGGTTTTTCTTTATTAATTTTGTTGTTGTTGCAATTGTTGATTCTAAATATGACCTTGATTTTAAATGGCATCAATGGTTTGCCCAGAAATGAAAGAAAAGTAAATATGCAATAATGACATATCAGATTTATTAACAACGTTTAACTTCTGTACAGAATGGAGAATTAATCTTTGCTAAAAGTAACCAAGTTAAAAAAATTCAAAAATTAAAGTAGACACCATCCTTGGATTATTAATAATAATAATAATAATACAACTTTAAAAATATACATTTGAACATTGTCTTTTGTGGTCAGTGTGATCATTCTGAACTAAGAACCAAATAGTTGTCCATCACAGCTTCAGTACTACCTTCCTTGGTACCTCTTCTCGACTGACTATGCAGAGTGCCCTGGCAGAATCTCTTTCCATACTCTTCACTGACATTACCCAGATTTGGTCTGGAAAAAAAAAAAAAATCCAAGTAAGACTGCAAGTAATGGACCTTGACTGACATTTCTGCATCCCATTTTTCTGTAATTTTCAATCTACTTGTTATTTAGTTCTTTGTAACATTATGAAGAAAGCTATTCACTACATGGCAATACAATATAATCAAAGTGAATTTTAGCATTAGTCATTTTGTCTTTTAGTTTTTGTGAAGTCAACATTTGCATATCTTGTGGACCAATAAATATGCCACTTTTCACTTTGGCAAACATGCTTTCCAATTTTGGAAACACAGATTGCATGTTTGACGGTATCAACCTTGCAGATCCTTAAATTGTTTTACTAGTTCCAACTTGATATGGAGCAGTGGAAGCAAGATTTTGTTCCTTAGAACCAAGATACTGTTAATTACACTGTGGGTGTTCTTATAAGCTGAAACTCAATTCTGGCAGACTATCCATTCCCTTCTCCTGTAATGGCGATCTACTTCAAAACAATAGCAGACAGATTCTCAAATAGAGTAAAAACATGCATAAGTGACATGCCAAATTCATTGTGTGGCATTGGAGCAATAGAGAAAGGCTGGGGTACAACAGTTTTTGATCCACAAGCTTTGATATATCCACCTCACAAAAGTAACAGCTGTCATGATGATGAATTATGGGCTCTCTTCATATTTGAGGAATAGGAAAAGGCATATGCCTACAACAAAAACAAGGTAACCACAACTTATCTTGATCCTCCATAGGCTTTCTAAAACGAGCTTCATATATGCACTGCAAAATTTGGTGCCATTAGCAATGTTATGCTTCACCTGCTTTAGATCTATATAAAATCAAATCACAAAAAAGTCTAGAGACAATAACATCTTCATTTGGTAGCCATAGCAAATTGGGGGGGTGGGAATCAATATACAAAAATTACACTCTTATCTATCACAGTATTAGTACGCACTTATGTAATACATATAAATATCACAAAAACATTAATCTTCAACTGACACTGGAGAAAAAGCAATGATGCCACTGGATTCAACACACAAAATACAACCAGGAAAAAAAAAACAAAAAAAAAAAAAACACTGAAATATAAACATGTTTTCTTTTACATTTTATATCATCACTGTGTTATATGTAACGACTGGCGCCTGTGAGAACATACACACACACACAGAGAGAGAGAGAGAGAAGTTTGGTAAGCAATGTTTCAGTTACAACAATGCTGTTGAAAGGTTTTAGGTACATCAGCAACTAAGATCATATTGCACTATACAACAATGCATAAAATGTAACAAGACACCGCACTAACAGATGCATTCCAAAGCAAAAAGTTGAATTCTGGTTCCTAAAAACAATTGTATTAATATTCGGAGTGGTTGGCTACTATTAATTTTCTAACTGAAGTGTTTTAAAACATGAATTTCAACAAAGCAGGAAACTATGCATACTGAATGAGGTACATATTTATCATGTACTGCTTTTTCACTCACTCACTCACACATGATGGCAGGTGTTTAGATGCATGATGGGAATGAAAAAAAAAAAAAACTTACAAAGTGAAGAAACATTTACTAAAGGCACCAAACTTCCAGAAGCTTTCCAAGCTTATAAATAAATTATTAAATATATAAATATTAGCTGCATACTACTTACTAGGATTTTGGTCAGACAGGGTCAAATACTCTTTCCCATTATAGCTAAATCAACTTGTCAAATAGAGATTGGCAAGGTGGGGGGAAAGGAGCAAAAATCTGATTATTAAATTTTTTCACATAATAATGGATTGCTTTTTTCCCAGTGTACCCACTTTCACTAAAAACTGTTTCAATAAGTGAATTATATTCAAATAAGAGTTATTTTAACAAATCTTAACTGAAGGGATACACTCATAAATCATGGCACTTGTAAATGTTCAAAGCACTTGTAAAATAACAGCATTATTAATATTTAATTTCAATGCTGAACATATGATTTTTTTTTGTTCAAATATTTAAGCATCTAATTTTAATTGTTCTAATTCTTTTTGAGGTTAAAGTACTTTTAATTCAGCATAAGATAAAAATTGTTTAAGAGTACAACTTAGGAAGGTGGAAAAGGATGGAGAGATTATAATTTTTTATAATCATCTATCTTCACATTATAAACTGCAATGATAAGCAGTTTGATAGGAAATGACTGCAATATTCATGGTGAGATGACCACTTCATTTCTGTACTATTATGAAATCCACAGATTTGATAATTAATAACCAGATGCTTTTAGTACAATATTACGGCACCAGGCTCAATAGCACTCTGATGTTAACACAGACAGTTGATTAAGAATTTTAATCTTGAATTTGAAGAGTTCAAATTAGTGAATAGATCAGGGATCAGGACTCTTTTTTTGAACTGAAACAATTACTACAGTAACATTGTCACCACTCAGTTTACGAACTGCTTCACTGGCTAATCTATTGCAAGCAACTTCATATCTTACTTCTTCTTCTGTCTTGTTCTCTACAGCTAGTATGCTTTTGTCCTGAAGAAAAAAAAAATATAATAATAAAAACACTTAACATAGTGAAAAAAAAAAAAAAAAAAAATTTTACACAAAGATAAATTTTGCACACACTGGTTGTAAGGCATAGTCACACAGGTTGCAATAATGGGGAGGAAGGTGGGTGGGGGGAGTGAGAGAGAAACACTGATGTACAAAAGAAATGTTATTTTAAAACCACAGGATTTCACTATTCTAAATGTCACTAACAGTGGGCACAGCCAGCAATAAATTTAAAATAACTAGATTAAAAAAAAAACGCCCTTTTATAGACATTGGTCTGGGGTCTCCTATTGGTCTGTGCACAAGGGGCTGATGTGCCACTGATGATTAGATGGCCACTAACTCAGATTAACAATTCCTATTTACGTAAGTGCCAGATTAGTAGTCTGCACTATTATTATCTTGATGGTAAGTGATTCATGATCTCGTAGATACTTTCTATAGAGCAAAGTGTTGTGATGGTAGTGGTGATGGAGGATCATGGGGGAAATCCTCTTCTCAAAATTTGAAGTGTTTGGAGAAGGAGGAAGATGTGGATTCTATTTATAGATGGCATTTTTTACCATATAGAATAACAGCAGAGAGCAACCTTAAATAACTTCCATGAATTTCTCAACTTGAAAGCTATAAAACTTAAAAATCATAATCACATTAGTAAAATCATGTACATAAACTGACAGAACAGTATAACATGTCTGTCAGTTCCAAAAGCTGATTAGGATTGTTAGATTGCCATGTGTAATAACATTTCTGTTTATTGGCCAATCGAAACCAAATTTATCTTGCAAAATATGGATTGAAAGTAAAACCAATAATGAAGGAATACTAAAATTCATTTTGATGTCATTTTAGTAGATATTTTTATTTTTCAATTTAAGTTGCATTAGTAGACATTTACTATCAATGCGCTTGGCAAAGAGTTAATGATATCAAAATAGGTATTTTAAGTTTCATATGTAAATCTGCTGATGACACAAAGGTGGGTATGGTGGTCAATAAAGTAATTGAAGTTTACTACTTTAAAAGGGTCCAGACAAATTATTTGGATGAGCTGAGAAATGGACCAAGGTTTAAGATTGGGAAATGCAAGGCCTTGCATCATGGTAATCCTAGAGTTAGGTACCAATTTGGTGGTAAACGCAAGATTGCTGATAATGAAAAGAACTTGGGAGTAAATACATACAGTACATAATCTAATATAAGTTCTCTGAACAGTGCAAACATGCTGATAGGGGAAGCTCGTGGGGTCCTGTTAATGATATAAAAGTGGGAAAATGGGCTGAGAAGTGGCAACTGAAGTTGAACATTGACAAATTCAAAGTACTGCATATGGGTAGCAATAACCGAAGAGAAATGTACAATGTGCGGTACTACACTCAGGGAAGTGGAAAGTTAAAAAGACCTGGGGGTAATTTTGCAGTCAAATATGAAGTTCGCTGAGCAGTGCACATGGCTGCCAGGGCAGGTCACAGAGTCTTGTCAACGATATATAGGAATTTTGCTAGCAGGGACAGGGAGGTGATTATCCCATTATACAAGGCAATGGTCAGGCCACACCTAGAGTACTGTGTTCAGCTGCTAGAATGAGTACAAAGAAAGGCAACAAGATTGGTGAGGGGAACAAAGGGGTGCTCTTACCAAGAAAGGCTTAAGTTCGACAAATTGCAGCGCCTGGAGAGTAGGCACCTGCGAGGTGAGCTGGTTGAGGTGTATAAGTCTTTGAATGGGTTGAGCAAGATGAATGCTGATGGGATTCTTCCTCTTGCTCAGACTAAGAACCTGAGGGGGCACAGTTTCGAATTGAGGAAAGAGAGTTGTTGTAGAATAGATGTATGGAAATTTACCTTTAGCCAGCAGGTAGTTGATTGGTGGAACAGGCTTCCATCTTTTGTTGTGGAAGCTAATAGCCTAAATAAATTTAAGGCTGAGCTGGACAGAATTTGGAATAAATGGAGAGGTGAAATGGGAGGGTTTTTTTTTTTTTTCTTTCTTGGCTGATGCTGCATAAGCTTACTTTCTACTAATGCTATCTTCCAGTAGAAATAAAGAGGTAATTATTCTATTATGTGAAGGATTGGTATTCCACTGTATGTCAGCATAATGAATCTGTGCAGCCCACCAAAATATATTTGTTATAATTAAATATTATATGATATGTTTTATTACACTGAGAGGCAACAAAAAATGTCAAAATGTTAAAGTTACACATAACAAAATAATAATAATGAAATTGTAAAAACAGTTTAAAAATTTTCAAGCAATTTTATATTTTTAACAAAATATTTAAAAATGAAAAGTTTGAAAATTTTAAACTGTTTTTTAAGATTGTCATTTTCAACAAAACAAAGCTTTCATTAATTGTTGGAAAAAAAAGAAAAACTTATCATGAAAATAGTCTCTTTCATCAGATGATATGATGTAAGCAACTATATTTCACACAAAGCTGCAAATAATTTCAATATACTGGCATCTTATCTATCAGCAAGTTTCACAAGATATGTACCTCTGTGTACACAATCCCTGCCACTTCCAAAATCATTTAAATAAGACTTTAGGAAGGTATATAAGATCAAAAGTCATTAATCTGAAACAGGCAATTGACAGCCCAGTTAGTAAATTATTGCCAGCGCTGCCAGATGCTTAAAATCAAAGTTCAAAAAGTGTATGTCATTATTTAATTAAGGATTTTATTTTTAGAGATTTTGTTGTAATGTTTTTTTTTTTTTTTTTTTCCCTCCCCAGCAGGATGACTTTTTCTTGGACCAAATTGTTATTTGTATTATAATATTTGTTAAAATGAAATATTTTTTATATAAAAATACATAGTAAGTTGGCTGGGGATGAGAAGTAATGTTATACTGAATATTTCTTAACTTGGGCATTTGTTATCCTGATATTTTACTGTATAAAGCAATGGTCAGATACTGCATATAGGAGAGCTGATTTTAAGTGAGAAGTGGACTTACTGAAGAGGCTATGAAGAAGAATGACAAGATTGGTTAAGGGCACAACGGTATAGTCTTATCACAGGAAAAAGTTACAATGTTGGGAAACTAAGTGAGGTCACCTGATCGAGGTTTAAAGGCCATAAAAAAAAGGGTTAGGTAATTTGTTTTCTATATCTTTGTGCAAATATTTGGTCATGACATTCCCTGTTTAGCCTAAACTTGAAGGCATCTTTACACTTATTCATGTAATATGCATGCAAGGAGACAAATATAAATTTAGAGGAGGCAATTATAGAATTCGCATCTGAAACTTTTTCTATAGTTAAATATTGACTGTTAGAATAAACTCCCACCTATTCTCATAGAGGCTGGAAATTTTATTTAAATTTAGGGAGGGACTGAATAAATATTTGAAATGAACTTTATCAGTAACTTGCAGTTTTTAATTAAATTATCCATTAAAATTATAAAAAGTGGTGATAAGTTGCAACCCTGCCTCACTCCACATTAAATCAGGAGCTCTAACCTTTTTTTTTTGACATGGGTCAAAAAGAGATTAAATGCCAACAGTCAGGGATTTCATGGGTTCCTGCAGGGAGGAAGCAGACTGCAAGAATAGTTCCTTACCACTAATTACTAATTTTTTGAAATAACTAAATTTTTATTATCATTATCAAAGCTTGTTATTTCAAAAAATTTATAATTAAAAATTGATAAGTTTAATTTTTAAAATTAGTAATTAAATGCAAAACTCCAACAATTATTATTTAACACTAATAATATTCTTATTACAGTAAAATCTGGTTAATTTGAAGTACAAGGAAACAGAATCCAACAATTTCAATTTAATGGGTTCAAAGGATCTACAGAAGTTCAGAACAGGTTAGTATTAATTAAACAAAAGAAATATTTAGTCAGATACTCTTATTATTAACCTTCCATCACTTGCACCCTCAATTTAGCAAAGCCACTCACTTGTCATCTGTGTAGTATCCCTTTTTGTTTTAATTGTAAAAAAATAATTTTTAGCTTCTTTTACTGAATTGAAAACAATGTTCTATTAAGTATGATTTGCTAAATTAAAAAATACTGAACAAAAATAAATGAGAGAAACCAATAATAATAATGAAGTATTTTATTGTATTTTTTCAAATTTAAGGTCACCATCATCAACCAGATTGAAATCTAGACACTTGCACTGTGTCCGGAAAAATGTAGATGCAACGTGAGCATCTACATTTTTGCCAGATGACTGATGACTGTGTTTAGCCAGTGAAATTGAAGCTCTTCAGCAAGATTAGATGCCTGTCATCTCACAAGTGCCACATTGGAATGGAAATTACTAAGAAGGAAGTCAGATGCTTTTGCTCACCTGGTATCAATTAAATGCCACACAAAAAAATGAATCTCACAATTTATAGTATATCAAAATAAAAACAGAAAATACCATTAACCAGTTACAGAATATTGGTTAGCAAGAAGAAGAGAAAAAAAATAAGAAAAAAGTGGCTTCTGTCAGATGCCATACTAGCAATGGAATGTTAACACTGCAGAATTTTTATATTCTCATTTAAAGTATTTTAATTTCATTATGGTATATATTTGTGAATAAATAGTTAATGCATTAATTCAATGAGAAAAATAACAATTGCAGTATATTTCTAGCACGTGACAATAAGACCGCTAGTTTAATTTTAGCCACTGTTACTAATTATATGTACAGTTGATTAGAGAGATGGGGAGGGAAGGAGAATCCATGTCCTGGGATATTATTTGCCGTTAAATATTTGTAATACATACAAAAGAGGATGACATTTCTTTCTTTGTGTTATTGCATTCATTAAATTTTGTAACTAAGTGCAAACTGCTCTTGCTAATATTGCTAATGATAATAATTGCTAATAATTATACTACATGAGCCAGTAATCATCATTACAGCTGAAACTGAGTTACAGGTGGAATAAAAAAAAATTTTGATTACAGTTGCAAAATTTTATCTTGGTTTTTAATGTGTGTGTGTGTGTGTCTGCATGAAAATAATGCACCACTTACAGAAAATATGAACAATAGAAGATGCTTGAAAAGAAAATGTTCATTTCCCACTAACAACTTGTCGGGCCCAGTGACTTTTATTGTTACACTCAAATCAGCAAAATGAGTCATTTTCAGTCAAAAATTTAAGAGAAGTGTGTGTGTGGGAAGGGGGAAGTGAAACTCACAAAACAAATCTGCAAAATATCTTTTTTTTTTTTTTTTTACCTTCAAAGATACTAAGAAGTATTGAAGTTTTTTTTTTTTAAAACTAAATCAATTCATTTCAGTTTGATTCAAAAAGCTTGTTTTCTGAATAGTATTGCTGGATGACAAACTGGCTCTTCAAATATAATTATATTTAAATTTGAGTTTAATAATATTTAATGTGATGCTTCTAAAAACTAAGTTGGCAACTTGCTAACTATTTGGAGTTAGCAGACTTCTGACTGCCATAGAGAAACACACTTTCAGGGTATCCAACAAAATACTGACTGTGATGCTACTGCAAAGGGCACTCCAAGTTATAGATTTAATTTACACTTTAATGTTAATGTTATAATTGTTTATGAACTTCCATAATGTTTATTGTGTTCAGTACAGAATAAAGTGAATTTCAGAATAGCGTACCCCTTCATGAGTTTTTTTTTCTCTTGAAAAACTTAGCATTAGCATTAGTAGAGGCATATGATGCAAAAAGCAAGCTTATATAGCATCAGCCAAAAAAAAAAAAAAAAACCCTTCCCATTTCATCCATCCATTCACTCCAAATGTTTGTCTAGTTCTGCCTTGAACTTATTTAAGTTGCTGACCTCCACTACAACAGATGGAAGTTTGTTCCAACTATCAACTACCTGCTGGCTAAGGCGAATTTCGGCACATCATTCTACAGTTGTCTTTCCTCAATTTGAATTTATGTTCCTTCAGGTGAGTAATCTGAGCAAGAGGAAGAATCTCATTAGCATTGAGCTTGCTCAATCCATTCAAAGCCTTATACACCTCAATTAGATCACCTTGCAGGTGCCTAGTCTCCAGAAGCAGTAACTTGCAGAACTTAAGCCTTTCCTGGTAACACCAACACTTTGTTCCACTCACCAATCTCGTTGCCCTTCTCTGTACCCCTTCCAGCAGCTCTACATCCTTCCTAAAATGAGGCCTCCTGACCTGTATACAGTACTCAAGGTATAGACTGACCATTGCCTTTCTCCTACTTGCCATAAAAACAGATATTTTTAAAAGTTTCCACACTTTTGGCCACTAGAGTAAATGAACTAACTTCATGGAAATTTTGTTGTTGGTTCCTCCAATAATGAAATGAAGCCATTTCCTTATTCTGTGGCACACTTTCGACCATGTAAAATGGAATTCACACACAATTTGTATGCAGCCATTCTAGAATGGAACACTTTCATCAGCATTTCAGTGTGGGGTACATACAATGAAGTGAAATTAATTACTTTTTTACTTTTCACTTCTATAAATCATAGAAAATGAAATTAATTTAAGAAACATACAGAATGTGTCTGAAATGTAACACAAAGTGTACAGTATCTAATTAAGTTATAAGTGTTTTAATGCTAAAGGATGCAAACTAAAAATTTTAATATTTTTGAGCTAACATTACCTCTACAATTGAAAGCACAATTCTGATAACTTCATCTGATGTAAATACTTTCCAAAGACCATCACAAGCAATTAAAAAAAAACGGTCATTGCTTCCAAGTTGGCATCGTCGAATATCAGGAACAGATATAACACCATATGCTTTGAACTGACCATCTCCAATAGATCTTGAGACTTCTAATACTCCCATTACTCTCCCATCTCTGCAAATAAATCATACCTAACCTTCATCTGATACAGAAATAAATGGTATACTAAAATTTTTTGCTCCAATTTTTTATTTTGGAAAAATAAAATTGAGGTGATAACAATTCATATTATTTATGAGAGACATACAGTTTTTTAAATGCTATTTATACAATAAATATAACAAATGAATTCTCTTCATAATATACTTTTAACTACAATAAAGGAAAATGTTTAGAAGTTAGTTAACTGGTGCAAAATTGGCTGAGACTGGAATGCAATTATATGTGTATACAAAGAGTTACCAAAAAGAGAAATAATAATGGATGACAAATTTCAAATAATATTATGAAATGGATGACAGAAATGCACATCGATAAGAATAAGATTATATCCATTTGGAATATCAGGATGATGTCATCTACTCATCTGTTAGGCCTAAGAAAGAAAGTTGTTAAATAAAGGTTTATTCATTATTATAATAGGTTCTGAATAAATATACTCAAAGTCAGTTATACCAAATAGTAACAGGAGTGATAAGAAGTTGATTACAATGAGATGCCTAATAAGAAAGTGGTTGCAGTCATAAGCCTGATAACTTTTTTTAACTGGTGACTTTGTAGGCAACTCGCTACTCTTACTGCTATCATATTGGTGTTTCGGCTGGAATATCGTAGCGTAGCAGAATAGTAGGGTTTTAATTGTAATAAATAAGTATTTTGAAAGTTTTAATCATTTTTTTTGGGCATATATATCTTTTGTATTTAGCTAAGGATATAACTAATTTAGCATTGTGATCATTACAGTATAGTGTACTTGATAACATATATCTTGAATTTGACAGCTAGGGTATAAAGTAAACCCATATAGCAGAATATGTATTACTGCATTAGCTTAGTATAGTATTGTATAGTCAAGTATAGTATAGTATTGTATAGTCAAGTATAGTATAGTAAATTAATCAATTAAATTTATTAACCTAATTAATTTTCATTGTTAATTAATTAAATCGTATTTAAATGGAAATCATGCTCCAGACTAGAGCAGCAAAGCAATGTGCACAAAGTAGTGGGAGTGCTGTGGCTCAGGGGAGAACCAAAGGGGGCGATTCTCCAGCACATCATAGCCTAAAGAAATGTGCAACTTGTGAAATGTTTGCAGACCTTTCTGGGACGGGACATGATGTTGCAGAGGAGGATGTCTTTGTGTGTGCTTGATGTAAGCAGTATGAAGAAGTTAGGAGCCAACTTGGCATTGTTAGGGACCTTTATGAGAGCTTGCAGGACACGGTAGATGCCTTCAATGGACTTAAACTGGGGGACCCATCAAGCTCTCAACTGCCCACATCAATGCCAGAGCTTACACTTTATCACCAGGCAACACAGTGGCAACCTTCAGGGCAAAATGTGCTGGTCCCAAAGGAGCTAGTTATTGTCAGTGCCTCTACTGTCAAGGAGATGGGAAATATATTGTGCAGAAAGGATAGGTGGAATAGGAACGAGGTACATCTGCCAGGGGCAAAAGATGATAATGTTGCAGAGCAGATATCTTTTAAGGGCACAAAGGGTGATACTGTTGTACTAATGGCATGCACTAATGACATTAAGAGTAGGAGATCTGCAGATTTACTTAACAAGTACAGGTCAATGTTGAAAAGAGGTCATGGTTTAGGGTAAAATTTGAAAGTGTCTGCAATTCTGCCAGATACGATAGGAGGGAGTATATGATGAGAGCCTTATCAATCAATTCGGCACTGGAGAGATTGTGCAAAGCTCATGGTGCAGAATTTTTCTCAGCATGGTCTGTGCTTGTGAACAGGAAAGATTTCCTTTCAAGGATGTGATACACTTAAATAGAAAGGGTGCAAGAATATTTGCTGATGGTATCGAGACAGTGTTAGGTGGGTTGCAAAACTGTTGGCTTGGGGGAATTCACAGACTAATAGATTAACAGTGGCCACAGGCAGAAGTGAAAGTGATTCTTGTAATGCTTCTATTGGAATAAGTAAATATATGGGTTGTGTTAGGGTAACCAAGAGTAAGAATAGGTATATGTATACTTGCATGTACATCAATGCTAGGAGTATAGTAAATAAATTTGATAATTTTGAAGTGTTGGTCAAGACATCAAAAGTGGATATTGTTGGGATATCAGAGACATAGTGCCACATGGATATAAGCAGTGCAGAATTGGAATTTTGGGAGTAGAATGTGTACAGAAAAGATTGACAGAACAGGAAGGGAGGAGGGGTTATGCTGTTAGTTAAGAAACACATAAAATCTAAGAAAGTGCATCCAATTGACATTGATGGACAATGCAATGTTGAGTCAGTGTGATGTGACATCAGCAATGGGAAAGGAAAAATGATAGTAGGTGTGCTTTGTAGGCCTAATGAATCTGACAAGTATAATGAGCAACTGTGAAGAGAAATACAGTGGGCCAGTAAATCATAATGTCTTATAATGGGGGGATTTTAACTTTCCAGGTATTGACTGGAACTTGTGGGTTAATCACTCACACACTAGTAAGACTTTTGTGAATTTATTGGATGACTGTTTTCTACAGCAACATGTTTGAGAGGCAATCAGTGAGAGTATGGCGGGGCAAGAAACTCTCAGAAAACTGGACTTGAGGAAAAGCTTTTGTTATCAAAATTTGTTATTTTTGTTATTTTGTATTAGTTTTCCTTTCAAGTCAATGTTATCTGCTATGAGTACTTTTTTTTTTTTTTTTTTTATTATATAATTTGCTTATAATTAATCTTTACAATTCCTTTATTATCTCTGCCGTTTGTTAACCCCTGGCATGGTGCCGTGAAGGGTATTATATGGTCGTGGTACCTGCGTGTACCGGTGAACTGTACAATAAAGATCTTATTTATTTATTTGTTTAGTAATGCTTTTGTTCTGATTATCGGCAGTGATTCTTCATGCGTTAAAAATCTGCAGATAAAGGAACCACTAGGTGGCAGTGATCACAGTGTACTGATGTGGGATTTACTTAAAGATCTAACTACCATCTGGGGCAAGGGGAAGGGTTTTTGCTTTTGTAAATGTGACTACAGTGGTCTCAGAGAGGTTTTTAAATTCTATACAGTGGGATTAACTGATGATGTTACCAATAGTAAATTCTAAATGGGAAGCCTTCAGGGACTTAATCTTGGAGGGTATTAGGCTTTTCATACCAACTAAGAAATACTGGTCAAGTTTTAAGCCTAAATGGATGTCAGATGAATTAATGAGGCTAGTGGCAGAGAAGAGAAATGCACGGGATGCATATAAATTATCAGGCAACACAGAAGCCTATTGCAGATATAAGCTTGCCAGTAATCGAGTAACAAAGGAAAACAGCAAAGAGTTCTTTACTTATGTAAACTCTAGAAGGAAAGGGATGAATCAGATTAGTCCACTTAACACAGATGGTTTGACTATTGATGATCATGCTCAGGTAGCTGATAAACTGAATGAGTATTTTGCATCTACATTCATACATGAGGAGTTACTCAAGGAGGGGAATGCCAGAAGTTTATCATACTCTAACAGGGAGCTAAATGATTTTCTAATAACTGATTAGAAAATCAAGAATTATCACTGCTGATAATTCTTGTTCTAATTATCAGCAGTGACTCTTCATGCACTATGAACCAGGTAAAGGAACCACTAAGAGGCAATGATCATAGTGTGTTGATGTGGGATTTATTTAACCATATAACTACTGCCATCAACGTTAAAGAGAATGGATTTTGTTTCTGTAAAGATGATTACAATAGCTTTGAAAAGATTTTAAATTCTTTATAGTAGGACTAACTGAGGTTATTAACAAATGCTACATGAGAAGTAACTATAAAAGCTGCTAGGTTTTTTATACCAATGGAACGTCAGATGACACTAGTCTGATGAGACTAGCAGCAGAGAAGAAAAATGCATGGTATGATTAAAAATTAAAAGGAGATACAAATACTTACGGCAACTCAGTATGTGAAGAAAAGTATCCAAGAATTCTTTGTTTATGTTATTGAAGGAAAGAGATAGACAAACCATGTTGGTCCACTGGAAAAGGCTACTGACAAACTGAATAAGTATTTTGCATCTACATTCACATGTAAAGAATGTTTTTAGGGATGGAAATATCAGAAGTATAGCTAATTCTAAGTAGGAGTTAAATGATTTTATGATTACTGAAAAGAGAAATTGAAGCTAAAAGCAAATAAGGCATCTGGGGCTGAGGGAACCTATCCAATTATAAATAAATAAATAAATAAATAAATATTCTGTTTATATTCCGGCACGACAACCAAGTCAGTAGTTTACAATAAATCGTCAATACAAATATTTATCGTATTTAGTAGTCACAGGCTTGAACCACGGTCCACTCAAGGAACGCGTGCTATGCACTCTCACTCCTAACCACTCGGCTAGGTCAGGCCATATTAAGCAGCAAAAGAAGTAAGTAAAGTTTTTATTAATTATCCATAATTTAATAATTAACCATAATTATGGGAATCCTTAGATTCAGGGCTACAGTCTGGAAATGTGCAAATGTCTCTTCTACTCACAAAGTGGGATCAAAGGGCAAAGTGGTCTACTTCTTTCCTCTTAGTATGGAGCATGGTTCTAATTAATTTTATTTTTGTGCCTTTGAGGATCTTTGACTTTCCTGTCTTTATGGAGTAATTACAGACAGACCTATAAGCTTGAACTGTACAGGAAGGAGAAAATGGAATCAGTCTTGGCAAGTCAATGGGATCATCTTGGCAAGAATGAAGTTACACAGCAGTCACAGCATGGATTTGTTAAGAGAAGATCTTGTCTGACCAATTTGATTAGCTCTAGATAAAATTACAAAGGAACTAGTAGAGTTCAATCAAGCTTCTGATATTCTTCCATACAAAAAACACTGAACAAATTGGAGCAGTGTTGCATAAAAGGAAAGTTACCACTAAGGATAAAGGATGGTTCAGTGGTAGGCAAAAGAGACTGGTTATTAATGGGCACTGCTTTTCTTGGACTAATGTTATTGCTTAGTGCTCCTTATTGCTTTCAATATTTGTTAATGATATCGATGAAAGCACACCGAGTTCAATGTCTAAGTTTACCAATGATACAAAGGTTGGCAGGGTGGTTAATGACAGGAAACAAGGCATACTACTGCAACAAGACCTAGAAATACTGAAATACCTTATAATTCCGCTGTATAAGGCAACAATTAGACCACATTTGCATAATGTGGTCTAATTGGAAACCTTCAGGTTTGGAAAACTTATTTTAGGAAGAAAACAGATCTATTGGAAAGAATGCAGAGAAGCATTTTGATAGCAGTAATCCCAGAACAACATACAATTGGGTGGTACAACACTCAAGGTAGTGAAACAAATAAAAAGACCTAAGGGTAAATGTATAATCATGAAATCTCTGAGTAGTGCAGACAGGCTGCTAGGACAGCTCACAGGATTCTGTAAAATATACAAGAATTTTTCAGCAAGGACAACGAGGTGATTATTCCACTGTATTATAAGGCAACAGTTAGACCATATCTGCATAACACATACAGGTTTGGAAACCTTATTTTAGGACGCAAACAGATCTGCTGGAAAGAATGCAGGGAGGAGCAACAGGATTAGTCAGGGACAGAAAAGTGTACTCTTCAAAAAACAACTGAGTTCTCTGTAAATTGAAATGTCTAGAAACTAGGCACTTATGAGGAGACCTGAAAGAAGTGTTAAAGCTTAAATAGGTTGAGTGAACTAAAAGCACATGGCATACTTTCTTGGTTGTTGTTGTTTGTTATTTGGTTTTTAGGAGCATTAGCAACTAAGGCCATATGCTCCGGGAATATGCGGTGGTCATTTCCTGACCTTTCTGCATCCTCCGTATTTGGTGGTGATGGGCTCGAACCCCGGTCTAATCATACTTTCTTGGATGCCATACACTAGGAGACATACATTTAAGTGGAAAAAGGTTGTTTGTATGCCAGATGTGTGAAAATTTGCTTTCAGCCAGAAAGCAATTGATTGCTGGAAGAAACTTCTATCTGTTGTTGTAGAAGTGAATATTTCAGTAATTTTTAGTCTATTCTTAGATGTCATAGGCCTCTTTTGGGAATTGCCATATTTTCCAGATCATGACACTTTTTCTGGAAAATGTTGCCTAAAATTCTACTGCTTCTTAATGGTCCAAAGCTATGGCTAGAGAGAGAATGGGAGAAAAAAAAAAAAAAGTCCTAAACAAACATTTGAAATGGTCACAGTGTTTTACTGTGACCATTTCAGATTGCATATAACAGAGGCAACAGCCAACTGTAGCTATTGGACATCTCAATTAACACTCAAAGCATAAATCATGATTTGACATCAACAGGACAAATGAAGTGACTAACCCAAGTGCACAAATGGGTGAAAAATTAGAGGGAGCTAGTGAAACACAAGACAGTTGCCATGTCTTTCAAGAAATGTGGAGTTACATTTCCCTGGTGGCCTAAAAATGATTTTATAGCCTGAACTTTCACTTTCTTCAAACAAAGTGAATGTTCAGACCATAAAATATCAGTTATGATGAGGGTGACAGTAGTGATGACACATTTGATTTATATAGGATGTTATACTTGTATAATGAGTAAAAGATTTTTTTTTTCTTTTCTTTTTACAGTGACATTTTGTTTATTAAGAACTTGTAAATTTGTCTCAAATATATTCAATAAAATATATTTTTTTTCAAAAACCTGCCTTCGAAAATGTGGGTGTGTCTTACTATCTGTAAAATATTTTATCTTTGTTTTCCAGGCTTTAATCCAGTTTGCAATTTGTTATGGCCCCAGAAAAGGTTTTAAATACTGATGAATAAACAATTTTATTGTAGTGTAACGGGTGTGTATAATTTGTACCAATCTTTATGAATGCCCTCTCAAAGAAAATTTGTTCCGAGTCCTAATTAAATAAAATCATAGACAGTATACAGTCCTAATGACGAAAAAAAGAAAAACATGAGGAGATGGACATTATAGGTTGCAGATAAAATTCCTTAAAGAATATGAAGAGAAATGACAATGAAAATTATCACACTAAAACACCCAGTAAAGGTAGGAAAGTCAGAGATGATCCACAAAAGGACAAAGAAAATTAATTAGAACATTGCTCTAAGAGGAAGTAGAAACCCACCAAAAACAATATTAAAAGGATCACAAGCATTTAAACACATTTAAAGAATTTGGTTCATACAGAGGAAATAACTGGACAGGATTAAGAAGAAAACAGTGGAAAAGTTAAATAAGAAGACAAATGATCTATCAGATGATATAAGAGAATAGGACAAGAAAGTTGAAGAAAGAAGAAAGTTATACATACATTACAAAAAAATGGTTTTCCCTTCAAACTACAGATAACTTCAGAAATAGGAGAACGGAACCAAAGTAGCGTCTAACTCAGTGATCAATATCAGTAATAGGGCTCTCATGGTGCAAAGAGTTAAATGTATTAGTATCAGGTTCATTACAGCATAGCAACTAATAAGTTTCCATTATTGGAGTATGCTGCTGCAATTTAAAAAAAAGGCTTAACTAATTGTCAGAGTATGTAGGACAAAGCCAATCAATTTTAGAAAGGGACAAGCATTAAGTAATTATAAACATAATTTTCTGTACATAATGTTAATGTACAGAAAACCTTGTGTGGGTTAAGCACAGGAGTCCCTGCAGGATCTAAAACATGACTAATCAATAATAATTAGCAAAGTAGGTAAAGGAAATGAAACTGATTATTAACAGATCAGAATATATAAATAAAATCCATAATTTGCTAAGATAGGATATTTACAACAAATTTAAATGGCATGGAAAGGCACATCACTAATTTAACAAAACAATTATATGACAGGAACATTATCAACAATTACATTTATTACTTTATAACCATTTCCTCTGGAATGTCTCCACCCTTGGAACATGCTGCCAATATTGGCTATTGTGGCAACATCAACTCTTAAGGTGTGTGTGCAAGCATTATTTTCACCCATATCAAATTACGAGAAATCTTTGGCAAAGGATGCAAAGAAAAACAGCAAAGAGTTCTTTACTTATGCAAACTTTAGAAGGAAGGGGATGAATCAGATTGGTCCACTGGATATCGGTGGTTCAACTGTTGATGATCCTGCTCAGGTAGCTAACAAACTAAATGAGTATTTTTCATCTACATTCACACATGAGGAGTTATTCATGGAGGGGAATTCCAGAGTGAATTAAACTCTGGCAGTGAGCTGAATGATTCTGTAATACTGAGAGCAAAGTGGAGGATAAATCGTTGAAGATAAACATAAGGCACCTGGTGTGGATTGGATATATCCAGTTATATTAAAGGAGGCAGAAAAGGAAGTAAGCAAACCCTTAGCCATAATTATGAGAGCTTCCTTGGACTCAGGGTATGTTGTTGTTGTTGTTATTTGATTTTTAGGAGCATTGGCAACTAAGGCCATATTGCTCCGGGATATGCGGTGGTCATTCCCTGACCTTTCCGCATCCTCCGTATTTGGTGGTGACGGGCTCGAACCCCGGTCTAATAAAGAAGCGTGTGCTACGCACTGCTGCTCCTTCCCACCTGGCTACGGAGGCACCTAGGACTCAGGGGAGGTACCCATTGACTGGACATGTGCAAATGTGATCCCAATTGACAAAAGAGGATCAAAGGGCAACACAAGTAATTACAGACCTGTTAGTTTAACTTCTGTTCAGGAAAATTAATGGAGGTACTGATTAAAGAAGCACTGCAGGATCATTTAGACAAGACTTCAGTTATAGCTCGGACACAGCATGGTTTTGTTAAGGGGAAGTCTTGCCTGACCAATTTGATTGGATACTATGATGCAGTCACAAAGGAACTGGATGCAGGGAATAACTTTGATATTATATACTTGGATCTTAGAAAGGCTTTTGATACTGTTGCACATGGAAGACTGCTGCACAAACTGGAGCAGTGTAACATTGGAGGCAAATTGCTGCTATGGATAAAGGAGTGGTTGAGGGGGAGAAGACAGAGAGTGGTAATCAATGGACACTGCTCATCGTGGACTAATGTTATTAGTGGAGTCCCTCAGGGTTCAGTGTTGGGTCCATTGTTATTTTCTGTATTTATAAATGATATTGATGATGGTATATCAGGCTTAATGTCCAAGTTTGCAGACGATACGAAGGTTGGCAGGGTTGTTAAGGACACTAATGACAGTACGCTGCTGCAACAGGATCTAGAAAAGTTGAGCAGATGGGCTAAGAGGTGGCAAATGAAGTTTAACATTGACAAATGTAAAGTACTATATATGGGCAGCAGTAACCCCAGAGTAATGTATCAACTCTGTGGTACTATACTGACAGTGGTAGAGAACAAAAAGGACCTGGGGGGGTATTTGTGCAGACAGTTATGAAGTTTTCTGAGCAGTGCAGACAGTCTGCAAGAGTAGCTCATAGCGTCTTGTCAATGACATACAGGAATTTTTCTAGCAGGGATAAGGAGGTGATTATCCCCTTGTATAAGGCAATGGTCAGGCCACACCTTGAGTATTGTATACAGGTCTGGAGGCCTCATTTTAAGCAGGATGTAGAGCTGTTGGAACGAGCACAGAGAAGGGCAACAAGATTAGTGAATGGAACAAAGGCTTAAAATTTGCAAATTACAGTGTCTGTCGACTAGGCATCTGCGAGGTGATCTGATTGAGGTGTATAAAGCCCTGAATGGTTTGCGCATGCCCAATGCTGATGGGATTCTTCCTCAGAATAATCACTTGAGAGGGCATAAATTCAAATTGAGGAAAGACAGATGTACGATAGATGTGCGGAAGTTTGCCTTTAGCCAGCGGGTAGTTGGCTGGTGGAACAGACTTCCATCCGTTGTTGTGGAAGTTGATAGCCTAAATAAATTTAAGGCTGGGCTGGACAGGTATTCGGAACGAACGGAGGAGTGAAATGGGAGGGTTTTTTATTTTTTATTTTTTTGGCTGATGCTTCATAAGTTTGCTTTCTTGCATCATGTGCCTCTACTAATGCTAATGCTAAAAACCCCAGGTGCCTTCCTTATGTTTAACTTCATTGATTTCTCCTCCACTTTGCTCTCAGTTATTACAAAATCACTTAGATCCCTGTTAGAGTTTGATAAACGTCTGGCTTTCCCCTCCTTGAATAACTCCTCATGTGCGAATGCAGATGCAAAATACTCATTCAGTTTATCAGCTACCTGAGCATGATCATCAATAGTCAAACCATGTATGTCAGGTAGACTAATCTGATAGGCAGCATGTGGTTGATTGCTGGAAAACTTCCATCTGCCATTATAGAAGTTGATAGCTGAAACAGATTCAAGGCAAAAGTAGACAAACATTTGGAGCGAGTGGATGGGTGAAATTAGATTTGTTTGTTTTTTTTGGCTGATGTTATATAAGCTTGCTTTCTTCCTGTCATGAGCCTTTACTAATGCTAATGTGTTGGTCGTGAATTTCTATGCTTCTGATTATATAAAATAAAGTGGGTTCAAAGCTAAGCAGTTATTAGATAAGTTATTTAAGAAATAGATGTACACTTGGTGAGTGCAGAGGAAAATTTTTAGCTCTGACAGCTGTCTGGTTTTTGTGTGGTAAGTGGATTTTGTAATATTAACATTTCTCTGGCTAATGCTCTATTGGCTAACCTAATGTACTGCCTATGTAGACTGATATGAAAGCTGGAGACTGATATAAGTGAATTTTGTAATATTAACATTTCTCTGGGTAATGGCTCTATTGGTTTGTTGTTGTTTGTGTGTTATTTGGTTTTTAGGAGCATTAGCAACTAAGGCCATATTACTCTGGGGATATGCAGTGGTCATTCCCTGATCTTTCCGCATCCTCCGTATTTGGTGGTCACTGGCTCGAACCCCGGTCTAATCAAGAAGCGTGTGCTAAGCACTACTCGTCCTGCTCACCTAGCTACGGAGGTGCCTGCTCTATTGGCTAACATAATGTACTGCCTATGCAGACTGATATGAAGGCAGAGGAAAATTCAAGGTTATACTGCATTTTCAGATTCAGCCTGTTGCAGTAAGGAATTGAAGACCTAGGTTGATAGTTCTAATAGTTCCCTTAAAGAAGGTAAAGACAATATAACTTTTAAGGCTAGTTCATAAACAGAAGTATGGGAATTAATTTTTGAACATTTTCAAGGTCACAGCAATTCGGTAAAAATCTCTCCATTTTGGCTTCTCCCTCACGGTTTAAAATATGCAGCAGCATACAGTTATTAAAAACTGAAAGGCTTTCCTGGATGGTACGTGGCAACAGAAGGGCGACTGTGGAATTGGAATGCTGGTGACGGGAGTAATGTGTCACAATACAGAGTACATCAAACCCTGTTGAAAATGAGGCTGCGTGGCCACAGGCCACGCTAACCATGGTTTACCAGTGACAGCGCCTACAATGGGAACACGAGCATCGAAACTGGACCTTTAGTGATTGGAAGGTTATCTTGTCCAACGAATCACATTTCTTGTTGCACCATGTGGACGGCCGGGTACGTGTGCATCGTTTACCTGGGGAAGTAATGGCGCCTGGATGCACTGTGGGACGAAAATAAGCCGGTGGTAGCGGTGTCATGCTTTGGGCGATGCTCTGCTGGGATACCCTGGGTCCAGTCACCCAGGTGCCGGGCACTCTGACATCTACCACCTACCTAAACATTGCTGACCAGGTACACCCTTTCATGGCAACAGTCTTTCCCTCCGGTGGTGCTGTCTTTCAGCAGGATAATGCGCCATGCCACACTGCCCGGATTGTTCGAGACTGGTTCATGGAACATGAGGAAGACTTCCAGGTATTGTCCTGGCCTCCAAATTCCCCAGACATCAATCCCATCGAGCATCTGTGGTTTGTGTTGGAACAGCAACTCTGATCTGCGGTGTCTCAACGATGGACCTTACAGGAGTTAAAGGATCTGCTGGTTACGTGTTGGCACCAGATACTACAAGACACATTTAGAAATCTTGTAGTGTCCATGTCTCGCCGGGTATGAGCTGTTTTGGCTGCATGTGGAGGACCAATTTCATATTAGGTAGGTGGTCATAATGTTTTGGCTCATCGGTGAACACACACATGGAAATGTGTCACAGCCCAGCATATTTTACAGCCATTTTTTGTATAGAAATAAAGATAAAGAGATAAGTATAGAGATAAAGCCTCCTAGATAGGAGGCTTTATCATTTTCTAAAATAATCCTGTAGCATTTTAGGAAACTGCACAGTTTAATAAATCAAAGCTGCCAAGAGATTTCACTATTGCCCAAAATAACACCACAGCAACCTGAAATATTGCAGAATTATTACATCAGAGAGGACAAAACATTCCTGGGATTTAGATCAGAACTTCTACCTGGAATGCACTTTTATATTTACTGCCAACAACAACAGAGAAGGAATTTCTTAAAATTCCTTCTCTTTTTTGGCAACAAGCTTACTACTAGACATGTATGTCTAACTAGTGACTTTCATTCAAATATTTTTGCACTGGTCATTTCTTCTTAACTGTTCTACAGCTGTGTTAATCTTTTCTCTAATTTCTGTTAGTAAATATATCATTCTTAGCTCATTTCCACTGATCCTGTAAGAATTACAGTTTCACACAAGATAATTTACACCTTTCTTTTTTGATCAGTTTCTTTGATTCTAAGGTATGCTTATTTATGTCAAGAGTAATTAACTATATAATATCGGTGTAGATACACCATAGTTTACCCATAAATGTCAACTACATATGTAGTATAAAAAGTATCGTTTTAATAGTATCTCATATTGTGGGTTCCTTCACGAGATAGCTGGTATTGCACTACTTCAAATAAATAATGCTTCTCTAGTAGAGAGAACTAATGTTATTTATTTTCAGTGGATACCAACACCCAGACGATCGTTTTGAAGCTTTTTGGCTTCTTCATCAGTGAGTGGGCAGGTACCCTGGTAATGCAACATGCCATCAGTTTGCGAAGTTATTTCCACAATATGAGAGATGCCAAATAGTGTATAAATAATAATGTATTAGAAGATGAAATGCACAAGGCATAATTTCTTATGGGTTTACTGATTATGAAGCCAAAAAGCTTCGAAACGATCGTCTGGGTGGTGGTATCCACTGAAAATAAATAACAGTCGTCCTCTCTACAAGAGACGCATTATTTATTTGAAGTAGTGCAGCTATCTCGTTGTGAAGGCACCCACAATATGAGATACTATTAAAACGATACCTTTTACACTACATATGCAGTTCACATTTATGGGTAAACTATGGTGTATCTACACCGATATTATATAGTTACCTAAACCTAAACCCATAAGAAATTATGCCTTGTGCATTTCATCTTCTAATACATTAAGAGTAATATATACATTATGATTTTCAGAATTCTTGCCAACAGGAATCAATTTTGGAATAATTTGTATTTGCTTTGATGATTAAATTTCCATTTATAGTCTGTAAATCTGTATTTAGAAATGCCTTCTGCATTTCTACATACAGATTTAAATCCAAAAATTGATTTATCTGTGCATGATATATATCAATAGATATATAACATGTATGTCTTGCATGCTATCCACAATGGGAGATCGTAATGTAACATATAGAGCTTAGCACACAATGCTAAGATTTATATCGAAGGGGTAAGTTTTAGATATCCTTACTGATCATTACAACATGTTATTAGATTATCAGTTATAATCACAATACAATAAAAAGTTCGTTACCCAGAATGTATGGGGATTATATTCCAATAACCTGAATTTTCTGATTTTCTGTGCATCCCACTGACTTAGAAAAAACCAATGGACAACAAAGATAAAACTAAAATTTTGGATATGTACCAATGTAAACCATATTATATCCAACATAAAAAAAAAAAAAATAAGTATATGTAGGACAACTGAACTTTTATTTAAAAAACAAATCACTGTACAGCAGTATCATATAATCAGTTCAAAAATAAAAAAACAAACTTATTCATTCTCTTGATCAATATCACTGGTACAGGTGGAGGTATAAGGTGTAGCTATTACTTGTAACTCCATCAAAAGATATAGAAGCCCTCTGCAATATCTTCCTTGTGACCATGGAAGTAAGCTTATTGTAGTGTCAGTGGTGAGGGGGGGGAAAGAAAAAATACAGTGCTCACTTCTAAAACACCAGATAGTAGTTTGTTCCAACAATCAGTTACTTTGGCCGAAAGCACATTTTCACACATCTCTCCTGTGGCTATCCTTTTTCAGTTTATGTGTATGTCCCATTGCATTATCTGAGAAAGAGTTAAAAAAAATCTTAAACACACCACTCAGGTTCTTGTGCATGTTTATGGTTCCCAAATGGCACAATTTGCAGAACCAAACTCCTTTGTGGTAAGATTACCTTTCACATTCTTGATTAATCTGGGTGCTCTTCTCTGCACCCATTCCAGGAAGTCCACATCTTTCTTAAATGAGATTTCCAATCCTGTCAGCAATACTCAAGATGTGGCCTAACTATGCCTTATACAGTGGGATAATCACCTCCTTGTACACTGCTGGCAAAGTTCTGTATATTGTTTAAATACTTCACTGTTCTAACAGCCTGTCTAGACTGCTCAGAGAACTTCAGACTGTGCAGTTACCACTTAGTCCATTTTTTCCATCCACTTCCTTAATTGTGGTACTACCTAATTGGTGTGTTATTCTCAACTAATATTACATTATTCCAAGAACAGCAGTGCCCATTTATCGTCTGACACTCAACCATCCCCTTAACCATAGAGAAACGTTTCCTTAATGCTATGCTTGTCCAATTTGTACAGTAGTCTTTTATGTGAAACAGTGTGAAAAGCTTTATTGATATCTAAATATATGGGGTCAAAATTATCATTTGCATCCAGTTATTTTATTTCATCATAGTCACTACTTCAGATTGCTCAGACAGGATCCCCCACCCTTAACTAAGCCAAGCTGCAATTTTTGTACAATTCCATTTCTGGTAAGGTAATCCTGCAATACTTCTTTAACTACACAGACTCCATTATTTTTCTTGGAATAGAAATCAAGCTTACAGGTTTTATAACTGCTAATTGCTTTGATCCTCTTTTGTGAACAGGAGACACATTTACACACCTCCAATTTAGGAACCTTTCCACAATCTAAAGATACCTTTTAATTATGGAAGGGTTTAATTATTTATTTAATACTTTGTTTATTTGTAAAATAATAAGGAGTTTACCTCAGTATAGTACATAGAACACTTCCGTATGATACTCTCCAGAAATTAAAACGAAAAAATCGAAAACTTACATTAGAGTAAAAAAAAAAAATAATTAAAAATCAATTTAACACAATTCAAATCAATTTAACACAATTCAAATCAATTTAACACAATTAAAAATTAAAACGAATCTAACGAAAATATTCAAAACGATATTTTCGTTAGATTCTTTTAATTTTTAATTGTGTTAAATTGATTTGAATTGTGTTAAATGGTTTTTAACTATTTATTTTTTACTCTAACGTAAGTTTTCGATTTTTTCGTTTTAATTTCTGGAGAGTATCATACGGAAGTGTTCTACGTACTATATTGAGGTAAACTCCTCTTATTATTTTACAAATATTAATATCAACGTAGAACGTATTGAATATTACAGCTCTGATTCATACTATCTAATACTTTGTTTAATATAATTGGATAAATCCCATCAGGCCCCTGTTACCTTATTTACCTTTAGTATCAGTAGTCTCTTTCTTCAAAGTTATAACAAAATCAGCTTGCGGTTGTAATTTCATACAGTTCTGGTGTTCCAATCCATAAAAACTTCATTCATGAATGTAGATGCACAATACCTATTGAGTTTGTCAGCAACCTGAACAAAGATCATCAACAATTAAGCCATACATATCTTTTTTTTTTTTATTATTATTTTTTTATGAAAACCCCAAACACAAGAGGTATTAGAACCTATAGTACTTAATACCATGCTTGGGTTGGAGGTTTAGAAGATGAAAGAAGATATTTGTTGACATTAGACTTGAACTTCTGTAGACTGTAATTTTCAGGAAACACATATGAAGGAAGGTTGTTCCAGAAAATGGCAGTTGAATGAATAAAAAGGAAGATGAAAAGTTGGTTCTGTGAGTTTGAAGTTGGACAGTAAATGGATGTTGGCTGGTGGCGGCACATGTTTGGATTGTTTTGAAAGAGAGAGTGGGAATTATAGAAGCCAATTCAGAAGAACAGTGCCTATGAAAGTATCTGTAGAAAAGGCATGCAGCAGAAACAGTATATCTATGAGACTGTGAGTGGAGAGATTCTGTCAGAGAGGAGTAATTAATTAACCTAACTGCCCTCTTCTGAATGGAATCTAGAAGCCTGAGAGGTTTTGGGGCACCGCCCCAGATGCCAGATGTGGGAACAATATTCCATGCTAGAGCAGATTTGCGATTTGTACAGAATGAACAGCTGTTTGGAAGAAAAGTAACACTGAGAATGAAAGAGAAAACCAAGTTTTTTAGATGCAGAGGAAGCAATATTTCTAATGTGCTTGTGCCAAGAGAGAGATTAGAATTCAGGGTAATCTCCAAAAGAGATATATCATTTTGCCTAGAAATCGGAGTGTCACCAAAGATAAGCATAGGAGCAGAAGGATCCTTTTTGCAAGATATAAGACAAGACTGAGTTTTAGAATGATTGAAATCAACTAAGCTGTCTTTGCCCCAATGGAGAATTACCTGGAGATCGGCATTTAAGGAATTGGTAGCGGATATTCGAGAAGTTTAAGCTGATCGAGCAGGACAAGGTTTCTCAAAATGGAAAGTGGAATGCAATGTGCTATCTTGGGCAAAACTATGGATAGGATTTCCGTTCAATGGAAGAAGGTCATTAATATACAAGAGGAAAAGAATGGGGGAAAGAACTGAACCTTGGGGGGGATACCAGAATGGAGATACCAGATGGAGAAGTTAGACAACAGAGAGCCATCTGAGAAAAAACTGGATAATCAATTACAAAAAATGGTTGGCAAACCATAAGATGGACGCTTGTTTAGACAACCTTTATGCCAAACACGTTCAAAAGCCTTTGAGATGTCAAGAGCAACTACTTGTGTTTCACCGAACCTTTCCATTAAAGTTATCCATAGAGGGGTAACATAAGCAAGAATATCACCAGTGGATCGACACTGACGATATCCATACTGGCAATTGTTGATCAGATGGAAGGTTTCTAGGTAGTTTAAGAGTTGGCGGTTAATTGATTTCTCCATTACTTCAAAAAGAGTAGAAGTAATTGCAATGGGACGATAATTGGATGGGAAGGATTTGTCACCCTTTTTAGGAACTGGCTGGATATGACCAAATTTCCAAGCAGAAGGAAAAACACCTTTGGAATAAGAAAGTGAGAAAAGGCGGCAAAGAACAGGAGTAAGTTCAGGAGCACAGGTTTTGAGAACAAGTGGAGAAATACCATCAGGACCTGGAGCTTTTTTAGAATCAAGATTCGTCAAAATCCTTCTGATATCCTTTAAACCACAGGAGGCATTGAATGGAGCATGTTGGGAATGGTGGGAGGTGTTTTACCGAGATCATTAATACATGAGTTGGAAGAAAAATGGGATGCCAGCAGGTCAGCTTTATCCTTGGCTGAAGTGACAACAGAACCATCTGGTTTTCACAGAGGTGGGAGCAGAGAAGGGTAAAAGTTGAAGCCAATAGCTTTGACAAGAGACCAGAATGTTTGGCTACCATTAGGGCAAGAAGCAAGTTTTCTACTCTTAGCCTGTTTAAAATCTAGTTTGGACAGATTAATAACTGCTTTATAATTGTTGCAAGCTTTGGTGTAGGCAGATGAAACTGAAGAATTGGAAACAAGCCAATTACGACATGCAACATTCTTCTTTTGAACAGCCTTAGCACATTTATTGGAAAACCAAGGTTTAGATAAAGGATGAGATTTTAAAGTGGAGTGTGCAATAAAGGATTCCATTCCTACAAGAATAATTTCACTGACACAATCTGAGCAAACGTTGACATCAGAAATTTTGAAACAGTAATCCGACCAAGGAAAAGAAATCTTTTCTTTTCTTCCAAAAGTCTATTCATAAATGAAAAAACAATACTTAATTTTCTTTGTACTTTTGTTTATAACATTTTAACGAACTGTTTCTTTACTATAATAATTTCTCATATTATCTGTAATTCCTGTTTTAAATTTTGCATCGAGTCATAGTTCTGATATTATTAGCCTTTAATCATTTCATTCACTGTCAAAGTACAAAATTACTTATCAAGTTTAATATAACAGGTCAGAGTGAAACCTGTTTTCATTTGTGTTTGCTGATTTCTCTCATTTTTGTTTTTGAGAGAAACCATCAAGATAACTTCTTGATGGTATCTAAAGCATGTTTTTGGATATTCCTAACTTCATTTTTGTTTGCTGAATTTTTTTAAAGAGAAAGTGAAAATTCATTTGCAGTTGAAGTTAATTTTAAAGATGATATATAGAATCAACCCTTCAATTTTTTCTCCCTCCTGACTGACACATCAAGTAATTCATTTTTAAAATCTTGCTCATAATCAGATAATCTAAGAAGCTTCGAGCACACACACACAGCCATTTTTCATATTTATTTTATCCTTTTTACATTTCAGTTTTGTTTCAGTTACATTTCATTATTCATAATTTGCATGATGTAGTGTCTTTGGGAATGCATGATATGATAAGTGATATCATATCCAATCATCTTTCGAATGTAATTTTTTACAAGTATTATCCATACAACTTGGCATTTTGATTGAATAAATTACCAAGTATTTCTTTTGTAGTGTTGTCAAATAATGTAAAATAAATCTATAGCCAAATTAAATAATAAAAATAATAAAGATCTTAGAATAAAACACTCAAAAAAAAAAAAAAAAAGTTATCACATGACAATCTTATAAACTCTCTCACTACCTTCACTCCACACAATGATGTCACTGCGACTGTCAAATCACTAACCAAGAAACACTACTTGCATCCCCAAAAGCACAAGTAACTCTCAGAAAATACAGAGATACCATCTCTAATTCACAAAATGAAACCAAAAACTACAGCCTATACCAAACATATGATCTACTAAAATCATGTCCTTGGTATATGCTGTCTTCTGCACTAAATATGAACAGAGCAACAGCCATCTAAAGGTGTCTTTGAATCCATACTGATAAATTTGGTTGTTCTGTATTTGAAAAACAGTATTACCTTCACCGAAATCCAGAAAAGTAATCCTTCCATTAAAAAAAAAAAAAAAAAAACTGGTAAGTATGTAATACATATAAATAGCTACAATGTAGGAGAAAAGCTTTTTTACCTGACATGACCACCTAACTTTTGAATACGCATTCTTTCCTGATAATCTGTTGGGGAGTGATCTTTACTCAAGGGTACTGCTACATGTTTCTGTGTTTCTGGCTGATATCGACAGAGAATTGCCTTTATAAATCAAATAACAAAAATAATAAAGATCTTAATTTTGTTTGAAATAATTTTGCTCTAAAGAAATAGTTCAAATAAATTTACAAAGGGCACAAAAGGGCAACTTGAAAAACTTAACTGTTATGGATTTAAATTTAGGTGAAGTCAGAATAATGAGTTTAATATTTTGATAGAGCACCTGAACACAAAGTTTCTACTAAGATGGTTCTATTATGAATCAAGAACATAAGTGATGAAGTGGAATTTATACTGATCCTTCAAGAAGAATTCAAGAGAAGTCTCTTAGAAAATTATAAATGGCAATGAAATGAAGCTATAATTGATATAAACAAAACCAAAAATAAAAACCACTTGAACTGTGAAAAAAAAAAAAAGCCACATATCAACTGTGTTTATCTGTTTCTTTGATAGCAAAATTTATTGCCGATAATCAAACAGTTATGTTTTCAAATAATACACAGTCAGGCAAATAATACCAGAAAATTATAAACAATCAAGAAAATCTGTTTGACGCAAAGAGAAAGCTCTATATCAAATGAATTACCAAACAAGGATTTTTCATCTTTGACAATGCTTGTAACATGCAAAATTTCTGTAGGATAGTTTTTAGCAAAAAAAAAAAAAAAAAAATCCTGCAAACCTGATCAACCACCTCATTCAACAGATTCTGTGACAAAGTTGTCTGTAGTAGAGTGGTCTCATTCTGGTAGTAAGATTTGCATGTTATTCATTTGATTCTACACGATGTTACTAACTATATATTCCACTGTGACCAATAATCTCTGCAGCTGTAAATCCCACTAATCCATTACAGCCATCCCGGAGTAAGTATAAAGAGAAAAGTTTGTTCTCTTTCCATAAGTTGAAAAAGTCATTGAAAGGAAAAAGATTTTCCAGTACTGATGGCATTAGACTTCTTAGCACTCATGCACAGTTTTGTAGCATAAACTTACATTCAGTGGTCTACTGAACCTCCAAAATTAGTTTATAATATGGATATTTATAATATTTCTCAAAAAAAAAAAAAAAAAACAGATCAATAATTATATATGTACTATAATTTCATATCCAAAATGAAAATAGTTATAATAAAAAAAGAAAAAAACTAACTGTAGCTTGATTTTCACACCCAGTATTTAAATGCATATATCTTTAAAGCACAATTTTATGCTTCCAGAAGAACCCTGAAAATTAGATGTTCAGAGTATAGATATTTATGAATATTCCCCATCCCCCAGGAAAATGACTACTCACACTGCAATACCTAAGATATAGATGGAAATAGCATGATGAGAATTTTTTTCTTTGAAGTTTTTTACCATAAAATATACACCGAAGAAAGATGCAGGTGGTACTTGACGCATGTTAATATACACTTGCATGATTACCCATCTGCCAGCCATGTTATTACAAGGTTCATTCAAGTTATACGAGCTCCTATTTTATATTTTACAAATGTGTTATGAATATGAACAGCATCAGTTGAATAACATGTATTGGCTTTTGTAGCGTCTCTTAAAAGATGACAAGCACTATGCACACTACACAAAGTTGTTTACATTTACAGGTGTGCATGATATAGTGAAAATGGTATAATAATTTTCCTTGTAGCAGAAGGACACTGCCAAGTGTACTCAAGTGGAATATGTCAAAGTGCATTCTGATGGTGATGGATGTGAAAAATACTGGGTGGTCACAATTACAGCATCCTTACTTAAAGCAGTTGGGGGCATGATTTAATGTAACAAAATTTGATGTGTACATTCTTCAGAGGATTACATGAAAAACAAAATTAGTTTCAAAAATCACTGCCAGCGGAAAAGATTTACTCTCAATGATTTAACCTGTTGATGATATGTGTACCCGTATATACTGTAAATAAAGAATAGGCCATAAACACTAGTACAATAATATTGTCACTTTAGTGGCTGATGTTTCTATGTAACCGCATTATCAGCAACACATAACATGACTGTTGTCAAGCATATTAGCAAACTGTTAACTATACATTATGTGCCTCTGTTCCAATTAGTGATAATGAAATTGTCAATCAGTGCTCAACATGTACTTTAATGTAGTCACCAATGTGGTCTAGCAGAATCTCAAACTGAGTAACTGCAGAACATAACATATCAGGAATGTCTTTCACATGTCATATAATGCTACCCTTCAGGGCTGCTAGATCAGGAATATTGTCACAATACATGCCATCCTTCAGATAGAACAAAATGTCTTAAGGAACAAGTTCTGGCAATTGAGGCAGCCATGCTGTGGGAAATGAGTGCTTGATAACCTTTTCAGTGGTATAATACTGTTGTAGCAGTTCTTGTACATATCCACTAATGCGGAGATGCCCTGTCTTGCATAAAAGTATCAGTTCCAGGAACCTCACTGTCACAGATGTGGAATGACAACAGTTGGTAATATGTCTCACAGTACTGTTGAGCAGCAATGAAACAATAATGGAACATGTTACATATTTAGTAGGTTTTATTTAAAAAAAAATAATAATAAACAGAGTTAGACAATGAAGGTAGCCACAAAATAATACCATAAAGGAATTTCCTGTATTGCATTATTTTCCTCCATGACCAAAATTTTACAATTTTTGGCATTTGCAGTCCCATTTAAGAGGATATGGGCTTTGTCTCCCAAAAGGATTTTCCATGGTCACTCCACGTCTATCCACTCCTTTATGCCAAGGAGTTGAATGCAAATATCAGTCGAGTTTCAGCATCATCCATTTGCAACTGTAGTTTTCAATGGAGTTTGTATGCCTGTAAACCCTAACTGCTGCCTGGTTTGGTTTTTATGGCACATGGGTGACTAAGGTCACCTAACTGTTGCTGCACTGCTTCCATTCTGGTAATAGAACTTTAGCAATCAAAGCATGTTCTGGCAAGGCGAGAGGCACTGACTGTGCTCATAACTCTACAGTATCTTCACCTGCAGCATCTTAGAGTTTCCATTCTGCATTTATGTATGAGTGCAGTGGGTAGCGCAAATCATTCCCAGCACAACTTTTCCTCTGGCAGCAATTTTTGGACCAAACTTTGTTTTCCTGCAATTCTCTTCTGCATCCTCCAAAGAACATACCTGCCAAATTTGGTTGCATTTCTGCCATTAGACTGCTCCAGACAGCTCTAAATAAGAATACTTTAATAATTGCTAACTGTTACATACACTGAGTGATCACTGAATTATGACCACTTCATAGGTCCTCCTTTTGCCCTTAGTACAGAAGCTATCCGACGTGGCATTGATTAAACAAGATGTCAGAAGCGTTCAGGAGGTATAGTCAACCAAGCTGTAATGCTGTCAGCAATGCAGGTATGGAAGTGACTGGTATATCCAGACATCTGATATGCCTTTCCATAGTGTCCCACAAGTGCTCTATGGGATTGATATCGGGGGAGTTCGGAGGCCAATCATTATGCTGGAAGTCAGAACTGTGTTCCTCAAACCATCCTGCAAAATAAGTGCCTGATGGCTCAGCAAATTGTCATCTTGGAAGACACATTCGCCATTTGGGAAAAAGTGTAACATAGCAGGCTGTACACAGCAAGCAGTTGACAATAGTGGAGACCACTGATACATTGTCTACATGCACCAGAGGTCCAAGTTCCCGCCATTGAAACATGCCCCACACCATACAACTTCCTCCACCGGCCTGCACTTTTGATACCATGCATGATGGATCAAGAGCCTCATGTTGTTGATGCCAAATCCATACGTGACCATCCACGGTGTGGAGTAAATAACGTGACTCATCCGACCAGCACACCTTCTTCCAGTCTTCTAACGTACAATTTCCATGCTCTTTGCACCAGGTGAGTCTTTTATACCAATGAACCTTGGTTAGAAGATGCTATAGGGGTCATCTGCTGGTATAGCCCATACGTGCGATGCACGGTCATGCCAGATATTGTTCCTGATTGGCCCATGTTGTATTGGGTAGTCAACTCTTCAATAGTGCTGCGCCTGTTTGCCTGTATGAGTTGTCGGACCCGGCGTTCACCTCTAACATCAACCTTTCGCTGACCTTTGCAGTTTTGCAGTCGGGTCATTGTGTGACCATTTTGACACCAGTCCTGGTATACTTTAACTACAGTGGCTCTCGAACACCCCACCAGTTCAGCCGTTTGGGAAATCGAGGCACCAGCTCATCAATACATGCCATCCTTCAGATAGAACAAATCTGTTCTATCTGTTCTTTATCAAAGTCTGATAAATCCTTCCTTTTACCCATCACGCTCAGAACTTTACTATCTACTGAACCACTGACACCTTATCTAATGCTACGTAAGTAGACTAACTCTGCACTCTTGTACCTCATGTGGTCAACGGGTCACATTCAGTTTTCATAGGGGTGATCATAATTCAGTGATCACTCAATGTACAAAGTTGGGTGCAATAAGTTCTGTAAAGGAACTCTATGTACATGCTGTTTTCTGGCAGGATCTGGTTGGATGTGCTGTGCTGTGTAAAAGGACATAAGATGATCCCACTGACAACTGACTTTCAACTGTCTATACAGACTGGCAGGAAGTCAGTGTGATGCATGGGTGTTGCTGCTCATAATAATCTCCTTAAGGACTGGGGAAAGGGTGGTGCCATACTTCATTTATTATGAAGTATGGGCCCTTCCCCAGTTCTCAATGAGAAGTCTCATGTTGGACACCGAACAAGCCAGAGTGTAAGGAGGGTAAGGTTTGTTTGTTTGTTTGGTTTTTAGGAGCATTAGCAACTAAGGCCATATTGCTCCGGGATACGCGGTGGTCATTCCTTGACCTTTCCGCATACAGTAAACCCCCGCTATTCGCGGGGGTTACGTTCCTGAGAAATGTCGCGAATACCGAAAACGCGAATACTGAGTTATTGCTCCCATAGTAATAAAGGGGTTCCGTTCCAAAGTATGAAATATATAATTAAAACTAGTCTAAAATTTTGTCTATATGTACCTTCATAATATGACTATGTACATAGACAGTACATAGTGAAATGCAAGCATATGGCATCGAAATGAAAATAAGAAACAATTTAATATTAAATGTAATATTTATTAGAAATTTCAAACCAGCGCCTTTGCTAGCAAAAAAACTTATCCCGCCAGTGCTATCACCAGTTTCGCTAAAGTGTTGATAAAGGAGTTTTGCCTTTTCACGAATGATGAGTGAACTTAACAGAATTTTATTTTGAGTTCGGTCTTCTATCCACAGATTTAAAGCTTTTTCCATTTTTTTTTTCTAATTTAACATCACGAGTTACAGAGCAAATTTTTGAAGCAATTAGCGCGTTTTCACGGACACTACGACGGATTTTTTCTTCCGATTTTTGGATTGATCGTACCGTTGACTCATTGATTTTATAATGTTTTGCCACTGAAGAGAGACACTTTCACCATTAGAAATTTTATCTAATAACTCAATTTTATTTGCTAATGTCATCACCTTCTTTGCTATTTTCACATTTCTCTTGTTATTCGTAGCCATATTTTTGTAGGGGTTAGAAAGAACTCGTCCACAATAAAGTCACTTTCCTTCCGTTAAAAAACTCGAAAAGGTCTGTTTTACACTGCAAAACGGTAGATTTGTCATTTTTGTAAGCATATCAATTTATAAATTGATAATGGCTGCAGTTTACCTTTTACTGAAAAAATATTGCGCATCAAGGGAAAAAAATAACGCAAAGATAAAAAAAAATGATAATAAGATCAATTTATAAGCATATAAATTAAAAGCAAACGACGAAACCTTGCATGGCAAGCGCATAACACATACCAAACAAGGATTAGCGAGAAACATCCACGCTCACGATTTTGTCAACTATCTCCTCCCCACCCACTGAGCGCTGTTTTGACCGGCAAAGATAATTTTAGCCACGCTCATGTTTTTTTATGGCGGAAAATATTCATGGCGCTTTAAAATTCACATTTTTTTTTAGGTTTCATTTTATATTAAATCGGCGATCGCGAATACGTGAAACCGCGAATACAGATACCGCGAATAGCGGGGGTTTACTGTACTCCGTATTTGGTGGTGACGGGCTCGAACCCCGGTCTAATCAAGAAGCGTGTGCTGCGCACTGCTGCTCTTTCCCACGTGGCTACGGAGGCGCCGGAGGGTAAGGACGTGTCTAGATAACTAGTAACATTATTTACTGCAATGTCTAAATTAGTTAATAGATCTTGGATCTGAATATACCAAATGCCTTCATGCTGAAAAATTGATATTCATATGTGGTGAACTTGCATGTTTACCAGCATACTGCAAAGATAATTGCTTTTATTGTTGCAATCTGCATTTGGACCAATAATTTTTCCTGGACCATGTGTGATCTGAACCTAGGTAAATTTTTTTGTGCATAAAGTAAGTAATTCTTTTGGTTTTGCAATTTTTGTAAGTTTCCTTAAATTGATGTGGGGAATTTAAGAATATCGACCATACATTATACTGAAGGCATCTTTTCATGTTCGGTACATGAAAGCCATTTATATGAAAAGTTTAGAGCTTCCTTGTAGAGTGTGGCTAAAAACAAATAAAAATATGTTACAATAATAATTATAATAATTACTTAATGTTACTTTAATTTCATGCCAAAATGGGTCTAGACAACAATGAGTTACATTTTTACAAACCTGCTTGCTCTCTCTGCACTACAAGGGAGCAAGCAGATAATGTGGTAATGTGCCTTGCAAGCAAGTGTTGCAAGGCACATTACCAAAGGTGGAATGGTATGGTTGCTCCAAAATCCTCAAGGCTGCAGCAAGAATGAACCAAACCACCTACAGGTATTTAATAATTAAAAAAAAAAAAAAAAAATTAGTATACAAATATAAAACAGCATTATCTCAAATCCATGGCTGGGAAGGGATTCCTGCAATTTCCTTTCTACATCCCCATTCCATCCTATCTCCTTTCTACACCCTCCCCACTTTTATTCTATTTGACACTCCTTTGCCCTACAGTGTTTCCCTTCTTTTCTTCCCTCCCTCTTTCCTGACATATACAGGGTTGTTAAAATTAAAGTATTCCCATGTAGAGGACTCTGGAGCGAGTTCTAAGGCTCGTACTGAAGAGAAATTTGGACAACAGGTACAACAAAGAATGTGCTCGCCATTTATTGAAAAAAAAAAATTAGTTACAAAATTTGTCACTGTATGGTGCATAACTATCTTAGTTATGATTATGCAAATAACTTATGTTATTTGCATAATCGTAAGTTATTGCCACAGTGCCACTACTCAGCTCTACTGTACTGTATAAAAGCAGAGCAGTCTTTTCAAAATCATAGATGTTTGCCTTACACTACAGCAGCAATGCCAACAAAGTTCCAGGAAAAGGCTCTATTAGTGAAGCTGTATTATCAGAACAGCAACAATGCAGCTACGGCTATCAGAGAATTCCAGTGTCAGAAGCGCATAAGGCACCTATGACTGTTTGTTCTGTCTGCAAAATAATTGCTAAATTTGAAGCAAAGGATAGGACATCTTGGTGTTCAACCAGGTAGAGGTGAAAACGAGTGGACTACTCTCATGTTGAAGATGTAGCTATGGCTGTCATGGATTTATCAAGTCAATCTCCATGTGGTAGCACAAGTGTGCCAGCTATTTCTTGTAAAGTGGACATGCTGTATTCCACTGTAATGCTAATAATGTGTCAGGTGTTGCGGTACTATCCTTACAAGATGCACATGCTACAGCAGCTAAAGCATGGTGATGCAGATATTCGTTTCACGTATGCACTTCAGTTTCTGGCACAAATGACAGTGGATATCATGTCATGGAACATCCTTTGGAGTGATGAAGCCCACTTCTGCTTAAATGGACAAGTGAATACGCACAATTGTCACATTTGGGCAACAGAAAACCGTCGAGTTATCCAAGAGGTCCTGTTGCATTCTCCAAAAGTGGCAGTGTGGTGTGGATTTATGGCCACATTCATGATTGGGCCATATTTTTTTGAACAGGTAACACCGACTGGACCCCCCACACCTGTTCCTTCATTGGACAGCGATATTATGAAATGTTGGCAAATTTCACAATACCAGAGCTGCAACAATGTGGGTGCCTTCAGGATACCATATTCATGCAAGATGGTGTGCCACCCCACATCCACTATTGTGTTCAAAGATTGCTAAGGCAACACTCTACAGATGAATGGGTCATCAGCCATTGTTTCCAGACATCTTGACCAATCCGAGCCAAGCAACCTCACCCCAAGCGACTTCTGGTTGTGGGGTTTTTTGAAGAACCAGGTGTGTCGGGAAGGATGTCAAACTCTGGCAGTTCAAGGATAGCATTAGACGTCATGTACTGGCTATTCCAGTTGACATGTTACATTCTGCTGTAGAAAATGCTGTTCTTCGAATGGAAACTTGTTGACCAAAATGGAGGACACATTGAACAACTGCATCGCTGTTCAAGTGAATTGTATTGCCACAGCGCCATATATGTGATAAATTTTGTAACTAATTTTTTTTCCCCAATAAATGGCGAGCACATTCTTTATTGTACCTGTTGTCCAAATTTATCTTCAGTACAAGCCTTAGAACTCACTCCAGAGCCCCCTACATAGGGATACTTTAATTTTAATAACCACATACATCCTGTCATCAGAATGTATTTGTTTTCACATGGCCCTAATGTAAATTTTACAGTTGATAAGGGCACCATACAGATGCCAAAAGTACATGTTTTTAGATTTTATTTTTAGCACTTTTAACATAGTATATTTTAAATATTTCAATAAATATTTTAAACATTATTTATTCATGTTTTTAATAGGTGTTATTTTGATTTTTAACTGTATATTTGCATAATAAATATATTCTAAAGTCTGATTGTGTAGTCAAGAATTATTCACAAATCTAGTTCTTTAATATAGATATATATTCTTTAGTAATAATTTAATTAACGAGAATTAAATTGAAAAGGAAGTCTAGTTTCAATAAATTATTAGAACTAGAATTTCTATCAACAGCTTTCAAATGAAATATGATGTCTTTGTAGGAGAAAACCCAAAAGTACGATCACAAACAACAGTACATTCCAAAACACAAATACAGTCAGTCCTCGTATAGCATGATAGTTGTGTTCCTAGAAACCCTCGTGCAATGCAAAATCGTGTACTATAAACAACAGGCCCTATGGGAAAAATAGGGTTAGGTGCCGACCACAAAAGATTGAACACACATTTGTAACCAAAACATTACCAAACACAATAAACAATCATAATAAAATATTTACGTATTTTATTACGGCTATTACGTAATAAAATATTGCTACTACTTTTGCTTCTATCGTAAGCAAACTTGTTTTTTGTTTGGTTTTCTATCAAAACAGATGACAGCCGTTCAATCTCATCCAATTCTTTGTGTCTTAATCTAATGGATTTTAATTACACTTTGAGTTGTTCCTGCTATGAAAGTTGTTTTTATTTTCTCTGCATTCTTTGTAATTCTCGGCGTTGCCTCATTTAGGCCTGTAGCACGTGCAATATCACATGGTCTTTCATTTCGCTCAAAGCGTTTCACAATTTCATATTTTTTCTCTATCGACAGAGGCGGACTGGCCATTAGCCTTACCGGGGAAACCCCGGTGGGCCGGAGGCTGGTGTGATTTTGGGCATAAATGCTAGTATGAGGCCACTACAAATTTTCCCAGGTAAGAATTTTTGACCCAGTCCGCCTCTGTTTATCAATATTGCTTTTCTTTTAGGAAAGGAAGCGTCCTGGCGAAGTGTCTTCGCCAGGACGCTTCCTTTTCACACCTTTTAAGTATTTTACTCATTTTTAGGGAATAAAGCACAATTACAAAACGAGGAGGCACGCTTGATACACATAAACAAAGCTGCGTGCGTGTAGCAACTGAATAAACAACACCGTAAAGGCGGAGATACACTATTAACACCTCACATTTTACTAAAGCACATTTCTAGGGGTTACTACCATAAAACAATAAAATCAATTTACAGTTGCGTTTCTGCTAGTGGAATCTATTATAAACTAGTAGGAAACTCGATCTAATTGCATTTGCGATAATACCGATAGCTGGAATTGTGTGGGGTTTTACATTATTATGGTGAAATGTGTTTCCCCTTCACTGATACAAAGGGTACTAGGAAAGTTTTGCAATACAGCTTTGTTTATTTAATTTTTTCAAAGTAATTTCCTCTACATTCAATACACCTCTCCATCCTCCGAAACCAATCTTTAAACCAGTTCTGCCAAGTTTCACTAGGGAGTAAAGCACACTCGTTGTCCCAAGCCCGTAGAAGGTCCTCATCACTGGAAAACCGCCTCCCTTTTAGCTTCATTTTCACATGCGGGAATAGTGCAAAGTCGCAGGGAGCAAGGTCTGGACTGTAGGGAGGGTGCTCGAACAGTTTCAGTCCTGTCGTGGTCAAATATTCGGTGCAGGCTTTGGCGCGGTGAGCTGGAGCATTTTCGTGATGGAGGTACCAGGTGTCCATTCTTGACTTTGGCCGCAGGTTCTTCATAGATCCAATGACTTTAGGCAGGCATTGTTCAGTATACCACTTAGCTGTGACTGTCTTCTGCGTGTCCAAAACGACACGTTCCACAATTCCACTCGATTTGAAAAATACAGCTATCATTTTCTTCTTTACAGATCGGGATTTTCTGACAATTACGGGTGTGTCGTCATCATCAAAGACCCAAACTTTGTTTTGAGCCTTGGTCGGCAGATCGTAATAGTACAGCCAAGTCTCGTCACCTGTCACGATGTTGTTCACATACCGAGATTGTCCCTTATCAAACTTTTTTAACATCTCCCGGCACCAAGTCACACGTCGTGTCATCTGCTCTTCAGTCAGTTGATGCGGCACCCAGAGAGAACAAAGTTTCTTCACGTGCAAATGATCTTGCAGAATCGAACGAATTGCTGGTGCATTTAGGCCCAAAGTATCCTCTATCTGTTGGTAGGTCACTCGCCTGTTTTCGTCAAGCATTTTCCTCACAGAGTAACGTTTTCCTCCGTAACTGACGTTCGTGGCCTTCCCGGCCTCTCAGAATCCTCCAGAGTGAAATTTCCCCTTTGGAATTCTCTATACCACCTGAATATCATTGTACGATGTGGACAATCATCATCTAGTGCAAGAGTCATTTCTTCTAAGCACTGGTCTATGGTTAAACCACGCACGAAATTATACCGCAAAACTGTCCATATCTCATTTCGTGACCACGATGCCATCGCAAGCACTTTACACTCTCACTACCAATGAATAACTGAGCCCATCGACTTGGCGCGGCGGCTACTATGCACGTATGAACATGTCTCAACATGCAGCAACAAGCAGCTTCCTGTGATTCATTGTTGCGTCATATTGCAAAACTTTCCTAGTACCCTTTGTATAAAAAACATAAATACATTTTCAGAATCTTCTCTTCATTCCTATCGTGTTGCGTTCAGTTGGGGTGATTTCGCATTGGACTGCTATTTCTTGTAAACACAAAGGCGAATCGTGCATAAGCGAATTCGGTTTGTGTTATATAAGATATCGTTCCCCTATTTATAAATCATGTATGATCAAATTTGTGTAGTGTAAACACATGTTATACGAGGACTGACTGTAATTCTATTACACCAACAAGACTTTTATTTATTAATAGAGGTTTTTTTTTATTTTTCTGCTATTTAGTATTACAAATATTTAAAATATTTTTAATACTAAATTATTAAATTAGGAAAAAATTAGGCCCATCTATTAAAAATAAATAGTCTACTAGAAGGAAAGTGCAAATTCCTTACCTTACTATCACCTAAATTTGAAATGTACAATGTATTGTTGATTGCTAATACTAATACAGCTGTAGATCCATCCTTCCATGATGGTTTTGTTCTGGTAGCTTGTTTCAGAAAATCCTCATCAGTCTTTTTGAAAGCTTCAATGAGTGTCTTTTTGATTTCTTTTTCAACTTGCACCACATCACCTGGCAGAAATTGCACAAATGAATGAATTCCACAATAAAAATATGATGACTGGATATTAACAATTGCTCATGCAGCTGTTCCAATTTTTCTAAGTATCAAAGCACGAAAAAAATTAATTTCTGTTATAGTGAGTAATCGAGACGTCAAACACACATACTGCAGCAGAAGGGAAAAAATATATACAACTGACAGGTATGTAGATAGAATTACAGATGGAGAATGAAGCTAAAGTCAAATAAATTAAAAATAAAAAAGGGGGAGAAGAATTAATAATAGGAGAGAGAGAGAGAGAGAGAGAGAGAGAGAGAGAGAGAGAGAGAGAGAGAGAAGAGAGAGAGAGAGAGGTCTTATCCTCCAAGGGTAGCAGTTTAACAGTCATGCAATGATTTTTCTCCTTATTTGGTTCTACCTACTCGTAGCATAAAAGCTAAATTGTCATCTAAGTAACGTAAGTATATAGCAATATTTCTTACAGATTGCATCAGATAAGACTGACATGCACAGGTGATGATGTAATATTGCATCAGCTGTTACTTTCAGCTATGACTGCAACTCTTGCAGCACACTCTGCAAGAGTTGCAGTCATTCCTTACTTGTGTCAGGATGGCAGTTACATGCAGCTGATTCCACGAAGAAAGAGTGCTATTGTTGCTTTACTTGAGGAAGGATGTTCTTTCCATCATATTTCTTATAGAGTGTCTTGTAATCAGTCGACAGTGAGAGATTTCTTTCCAAACTCAAGAATATTGGTTCTGCTGACAGGAAAAAAGGAACAGGATGCAAATGAGTCTCTGCGCCAAAACAGGACCGTGTTTTGCAGTGCTTGTTCCTTAAAAACTGTAAAGCTTCTTCGTCTGAGCTGAAAAGAGAATGGGAAGAACATACAGAAGTGGTAGCAAGTGCAGTAACACTCAGAAGACCCCTCTTCAAAAATGGACTTGTAGCCCATTGTCCTAAGAAGAAGCCCCTCCTCACACAAATTTGGTGTAAGGAGCATGTCAAATTGACTCCTGAGCAGTAGAAGTCAGTTATTTTCTCGGATGAGAAGAAATTCAACCTGCACGGCTCTGATGGGAGAAAAACGATTTGCCGTAGACATGGTGAAGAATACCATCCAGACTGTATGGTGTCTACAGTGAAATTCCCTACCAGCCAAATGATATTGGGGTACCAGACACAGCATGGGTTTGTTAAGGGAAAGTCTTGTCTGACAAATTTGATTGGATATTATGATGTGATTACAAAGGAACTGGATACAAAAAATAATTTTGATATCATATACTTGGATTTCAGGAAAGCTTTTGACACTGTTGCGCACGGAAGACTACTGTACAAATTGGGGCAGAATGGTATTAAGGGTAAGTTGCTACAATGGATAAAAGGATGGTTGAGTGGGAGAAGACAGAGGGTAGTAATCAATGGATGCTGCTCTTCATGGAGTCCCACAGGGTTCAGTGTTGGGTCCACTGTTGTTTTGTATATTTATCAATGATATTGATGAAGGTATATCAGGCTTAGTGTCAAAGTTTGCAGATGATACAAAGGTTGGCAGGGTTGTTAATGACAGTAATGGCAGTGTGCTACTGCAACACGATCTAGAAAATTTAGGCAGATGGGCTGAGAAGTGGCATCTGATGTTTTAACATTGACAAATGCAAAGTACTGCATATGGGTAGAAGTAACCCCAGAGAAACATACCAACTGTGTGGTACTACAATTAAGGTTATAGAAAATGAAAAAGACCTGGGAGTAATTGTGCAGTCAGATATGAAGTTTTCTGAGCAATGCAGACAGGCTGCCAGGGCAGGTCATGGGGTTTTGTCAATGATATACAGGAATTTTACTAGCAGGGAAAAGGAGGTGATTGTCCCTCTGTATAAGGCAATGGTCAGGCCATGCCTTGAGTACTGCGTACAGGTCTGGAGGCCTCATTTTAGGAAGGATGTAGATTTGCTGCCTCCTGTGGTCTTCCGTCAAAAGGATATCAGAAGGATTTTGATGAATCTTGATGCTAAGAAAGCTCCAGTTATCCTGATGTATTTCTCCACTTGTTCTCAAAACCTGTGCTTCTGAACTTACTCCTATTCTTTGCCACCTTTTTTCACTTTCTTATTCCAAAGGTGTTTTTCCTTCTGCTTGGAAATTTGCTCATATCCAGCCAGTTCCTAAAAAGGGTGACAAATCCCTCCCATCAAATTATCGTCCCATTGCAATTACTTCTAATCTTTCTCAAGTAATGGAGAAATCAATTAACCGCCAACTCTTAAACTACCTAGAAACCTTCTGTCTGATCAACGATCGCCAGTATGGATTCCGTCAGTGTCGATCCACTGGTGATATTCTGGCTTATGTTACCCATTTATGGACTAATTCAATGGAAAGGTTCGGTGAAACACAAGTAGTTGCTCTTGACATCTCAAAGGCTTTTGATCGTGTTTGGCATAAAGGTCTTCTAAACAAGCTTCCATCTTATGGTTTGCCAACTGTTTTTAGTAATTGGCTATCCAGTTTTCTCTCTGATCGCTCACTGAGGGTGATGGTAGATGGCTCTCTGTCTTCTAACTTCTCCACTAATCCCGGTGTCCCCCAAGGTTCAGTTCTTTCACCCACTCTTTTCCTTTTGTATATCAATGACCTTCTTCCATTGACTTGAAATCCTATCCATAGTTTTGCCGATGATAGCACATTGCATTCAACTTTCCATTTTGAGAAACCTTGTCCTGCTCAATCAGCGTCAACTTCTCGAAAATCTGCTACCAATTCCTTAAATGCCGATCTTCAGGTAATTCTCCAGTGGGACAAAGACAACTTAGTTGATTTCAACCCTTCTAAAATTCAGTCTTGTCTTATATCTCGCAAAAAGGATTCTTCTGCTCCTATGCTTATCTTTAGTGACACTCCGATTTCTAGGCAAAATGATATATCTCTTTTGGGGATTACCCTGACTTCTAATCTCTCTTGGTACAAGCACATTACAAATATTGCTTCCTCTGCATCTAAAAAACTTGGTTTTTTCTTTCGCTCTCGGCGTTACTTTTCTTCCAAACAGCTGCTCACTCTGTATAAATCACAACTCCGCCCTGCCATGGAATATTGTTCCCACATCTGGAGTGGTGCCCCCAAAACCTCTCTCAGGCTTCTTGATTCCATTCAGAAGAGGGCAGTTAGGTTAATTAATGATTCATCTCTAACAGAGTCTCTCCACTCGCTTTCTCATAGACGTACTGTTTCTGCTGCATGCCTCTTCTACAGATACTTTCATGGGCACTGTTCTTCTGAACTGGCTTCTATAATTCCTGCTCTCTCTTTCAAAACAGTCCAAACACGTGCCACCACCAGCCAACATCCATTTACTGTCCAACTTCAAACCCACAGAACCAACTTTTCAGCTTCCTCATTTATTCATTCAACTGCCGTTTTCTGGAACAACCTTCCTTCATACGTATTTCCTGAAAATTACAATCTGCAGAAGTTCAAGTCCAATGTCAACAAATATCTTCTTTCGTCTTCTCAACCTCCAACCCAAGAACGGTACTAAGTACTATAGGTTCTAATACCTCTCGTGTTTGGGGTTCACATAAAAAAAAAAAAAAAAATCTACGGAGAAGAGCAACAAGATTGGTGAGGGAAATGAAGGGATCCTCTAACCAAGAGAGGCTTAAATTCTGCAAATTGCAGCAGCTGGAGACTAGGCACCTAAGAGGTAATCTTATTGAGGTGTATAAGGCCTTGAATGGGTTGAGCACGTTGAATTCTGATAGGATTCTTCCACTTGTTCAGATTACGAACCTAAGGGGGCATAAATTCAAATTGAGGAAAGACAGATGTAGGATAGATGTGTGGAAATTTGCCTTTAGCCAGCAGGTGGTTAATTGCTGGAACAAACTTCCATCTGTTATTGTGGAAGTTGACAGGTTAAATTAATTTAAGGAGGAACTGGACAAACTTTTAGAGGGAACTGTTTTGTAAATTTTTTTTTTTGGCTGATGCTGCATAAGCTCATACACTTGCTTTCTTGCATCACATGCCACTACTACTACCACCTGCAGTTTAGAAAAGGTTACATAAATGCCAGTGGATACCTGGCTATATTGGAAGGCAAATTGCTGCCAAACATTAGAAACCATTTTCAACCTGCCAAGTAACTGCATCTTTCAAGATGACTCTGCTCCTTGTCATCGGACAAAAAGTGTAAGTAGGCACTACTTCTAGTTACTTTAGCTTCATTTCTGCATTAGAGGTTTGACAGTAATGTGTTTACATTTGTTACAGGAAAAAATGGTCCATTACAACTCTTAGCTGGCCAGGAAACAGGCTGGACCTGAATCCTATAGAGAATTGTTGGCATCGTGTGGAATCTGCAGTTTCCAGAAAGAAACCAGGCCCTTTGTGAACTTCAGGAAGCCATAATTTGTGTTTGGAACCACAAACTATCAGTTGACTATCTTCAGAAATTGATCTGTCAATGCCTCGACAGTGTGCTGCTGTCATCGGGGCCAGAGGTAGTTCAACTTAATATCAGTTTGTACCTGGTGAACTTTGGGGCCAGAGGTGGTTCAACTAAATATTAGTTTATACCTGGGTGAACTTTTCATTTTCTTTCCCATTTAAAATGATAAACTGAAGCAAATTGAGGGCTTCTGATAACATTACAGCCATAATTGTCATGTCATGTTTACCAAAACGGTTGTATAAAGGTTGCAAATGCTCATTTTGGAATATTTTGAAAGCACCTCTCAAATATTACTTAGCTTTGCCTTAACTATTAATAAATATCTTTTGTTTATATTTCTATTTGTGATGCTAGTCATTAATGTAACATACCATCGAAAAAACGGTTAGAAATGTGAAATTCCTAGGTGATGCACTTTCTTTGAACACCAGTGTATGTAAATTATATATTTTTCTGTATTGTTTCTTTTTGTCAGGTTGGTGCTTTATGGATGTTATTTGTTATTTGGTTTTTAGGAGCATTAGCAACTAAGGCCATATTGCTCCGGGGATATGCCGTGGTCATTCCCTGACCTTTCCGCATCCTCTGTATTTGGTGGTGACGGGCTCGAACCCCGGTCTAATCAAGAAGCGTGTGTGCTATGCACTGCTTTCCGCCCACCTGGCTACGGAGGCAGCAGTAACAAAGGCAATAAAGCCGAATGTGAAATTACAGATTAATTTCAGTCCTTGATACTAAGAAAAAATTAATGTACCATACAGTCACCTCTGAAGAACTAAAAATTATCCAAAATTTGAGGGTCTAGTTATATGTTAAGTATAAAATCCTAAACTTGAATTAAAGGCATATGTTAGGATTACAAAGACCTGAATTAATACCAATATATTTAAACAGAAATATACACTGCTGCCCACCTTTTAAAACCTCAGAATTTATTCATCTTCTTCACCAGACAAAAACAGTTTGTGGAATTTGTTGGGCGTTGTGTGTTCAGATTTACTTTTCAAAAACTTGAAAAGTAAACTTTTGAGATTGTAAAATTCTTATAGGAATTTCAGTATTGAGACACTGTTTACAGAGAAACCAATTTGCAGTAAACTTTTAAAAGAACAAGCAGAAATAATTCAATTGAAAAGTAGACAGTGATTCTTAATGCATATTTTACTGTTTTACACTGCTACCATGCAAGGTGCAAATGAAGATTGTAAAAAAAAAAAGGGACTGACTTATATGCTGAATATAAGCAGAAATTTAAGGGAAAAAAAAACAAAAAAACACAGAAGTCAACTTTCTTATGCAAGAATGTATGGTAAGTAACTTAGAGGGTTAGAGGGTAAGAGGGTTAGAAGTATTGTTGAATATAACTTTCGGAAGAACAGTCAGGTTTTAGTCCAAACAGACAATGCCAGGATCTGCATTATTAATGCAGATCTTTGCACTAATATAAACCGTAAGCAAAGAAATTACAGATTACAAATTGTAAGAAAAGTCAAGGAAAACATAACAAGAACCTATATTTAGGATTTGTTGACCTTGAGAAAGCACACAATACAAATACCTAGAAATCTGCTTTCAAATTAAAAAAAAAAAAAAAAAACAAATGCAAAGATAATTGGATTAATATTATAAGCAGATGATATCATGCTGTTAAACAGTAGCTTGGAAGATCTTCAAAAATTGGAATAAATTAGATATTGGCTGTACAAAATTTGGCATGAAAATCAGTTATACAAAAACAGGTTATGAATATTGGAAGAGACAAGTAACTTTTACTTTGTAGGGTATACAATCGAAAACTGAAACAAACTAGTAATTCTGTATATCTAAGAACATTCTTTAATGAAGGTGGAAGATGAAGCACAAAAATACACAAAAAAGTAAAGTAAAAGCGTAGAAATAGTCAAACAAGTTCATTTGGAGCAAAAGAGAAATCGGCTACCTATAATGCATTTTTTAAGCCTATTTTAACCTACAGAGCTCATAGCTCTGTAGGTTAAATAAAGGAATTGATCAGAGCTTGTAAAAATAGCCAATTTATCATAAAAGAAATACATCTTTATAATGAGAAGCTATATTTCAAGACAGTCTGAATTTTTTCCTAACAAATTTTATGAAAGAGTGATCAAGAGTATTTTGTTGTCATATTCCTATCCAATGTTCTCAAGAACTCTTTTATTGCTGTTGCAGAACTTACTTTTCTCTAGTATTAGACAATTTTAATTAACTAATTAACTTATGTCCACTGTGACAGTACACAGCTACTTTTCCACTTGTATTGGGGAAGTCACAGATTGAATCCCAACAAAGACTTTGGATATTCATAAAAGACCTCTTCAATTTATAGTTAGCTGATCTCAGGTGGAAAGATAGGGTTCCAAAAGTTATTCCAGGTTTTTCAGCCCACAACACAACATGTGAATTAGACCATGATGCACACTTGAAAAGACATGATAAACTGTATAAACTAGAGTACCATGGCTGAGTAGCCAATGTGCCAAAATTTTTCAAGAACAAGTTAAAAAACTATTTTATTCTTTTAAAAACTAATTATGAAGTTAGTGAGTTGATTTTTTTTTTTTTTTTTTTTACTTGAATGGTACTTCATGCAGATTAAAGGGTTAAATGACCAGGTAGTTTTATTTACTGTTAATTGGAACACCTGATCATGAGGAGGGCAGTTGGCACTTGCACCCTATCAGACATGCCATCATTGTGCAAAAAAGGAGGGTTTATCTGTGAATCATTGGGAAAAGTGTCAGTCACTTTTCCAAAGTGACTGACATTTTCCATATGTGAAATACAAGCAAAAAACACTTGGATGGTACTAGGAGATTACAACCTATTCCATTTGCGAATGTTAATTCTGCAATTACAAACAAAACTGAAAAACTAATTTTTGCCTAATCATTTTAAAATCTGTAATTATGATTTATATACAGGGTGTTCATTTTAAAAGTAAACCCAAAAAATGATCAAAGGAAGATGCAATTTAACATCAGTAAAATTAACAAATAGTTTATAAACGATGCTGGAAGTGTCCCGTTGTTAGCAATACATAAATTCACTCTTCTGATTATGTTGCAAGTGACATATTAGTTTGCGTTGATATAATCCTGATTGTATTTTTAATGCTCACTTTGAACTGCTGAATGATTCACGATTGCTCTCACAAGCTTTCTGCTTTAACAGCACACATAAAAAGAAGTCTGAGGATGTAAATCAGGAGACCTAGTCAGGCCAAAGTCCTTGTGATATGATTCAATCCCAAAATTCTTGCAACATTTCAATGGCTGAGCACACAGTACAACACATCTCCCTTCCTGTTGGAGCCAGATGTCTCTTTCATTTTTCTGTAACAATAAAATCAACTGCACTAGGATGCCTTGGTAAACATTAGAGGTGACAGTTTGTTCAAAAAATGGGCCCAATTATCCTTCCAATTATTTGAGATTTTAAAAAAAAAATTTTTTTTTATGAACACCCCAAACGCTAGAGGTATTAGAACCATATTACTTAGAACCGTGCAAGGGTTGGTGGTTAGGGCCTGTTTTGAAAAAGAGAGGGGGAATTATAGAAGCCAATTCAGAAGAACAGTGCCCATGAAAGTATCTGTAGAAGAGGCATGCAGCAGAAACAGTACGTCTATGAGAAAGTATCTTTGTCCATGGAAGTATCTATAGAAAAGGCATGTAGCACAAACATAATATCTATGAGACAGTGAGTAGTGAGACTCTGTTAGAGATGAGTCATTAATTAACCTAATCGCCCTCTTCTGAATGGAATCTAGAAGCCTGAGAGAGGTTTTGGGGGCACCACCCCAGATGTGGGAACAATATTCCATTGTAGGGTGGATTTGCAATTTGTACAGAGAGCTGTTTGGAAGAAAAGTAACGCCAAGAGTGAAAGAGAAATCCAATTTTTTTAGATGCAGAAGAAACAATATTTGTAATGTGCTTGTGCCAAGACAGATTAGAAGTCAGGATAATCCCCCAAAGAGATATATCATCATGCCTGGAAACTGGACTGTCACCAAAGATAAGCATAGGAGCATAAGTATCCTTTTTTGCGAGATATAAGACAGGACTGAATTTTAGAAGGATTGAAATCAACTAAGTTGTTTTTGCCCCAATGAAGAATTACCTGGAGATCGGCATTTAAGGAATTGGTAGTGGATATACAAGAAATTGAAGCTGATTGAGCAGGGCAAGGTTTCTCAAACTGGAAAGTGGAATGCAATGTGCTATCATCAGCAAAACTATGGATAGGATTTCTGGTGAATGGAAGATCATTAATATACAAGGGGAAAAGAGTGGGGGAAAGAACTGAATCTTGGGGGACACCAGCATTAGTGGAGAAGTTAGAAGACAGAGAGCCATCTACCATCACCCTCAGTGAGCGGTCAGAGAAAAAAACTAGATAACCAATTACAAAAAACATTTGGCAAGCCATAAGATAGAAGCTTGTTTAGAAGACCTCCATGCCAAACACGATTGAAGGCCTTTGAGATGTCAAGAGCAACTGCTTGTGTTTCACTGATCGTTTCCATTGAATTTGTCTATAAATGGGTAACATAAGCCAGAACATCACTGGTGGATCGACACTGATGGAATCCATACTGGCAATCGATCGATATGCACATATCTCAAAGAATTCTTTGGGCATGTAAGGGGTTCACAAAAAATGTGCAGATTTTAGCATTTTACATTTCCAGTTTTGACAAATGACATAGCCACTAAGGTGAAACCTGACTTTGTTAGTGAAATAAATTTTATCCAAAATTTCAATACTTTCACAGTGATAGTACCATATCTCTGGACATTATCCTGACATTGAAGCTAGTGCATACTGTGGATTCAGTATGGAAAAGGTTTAGGTGTTTTCTTAATACAAAATGAGCTGAACCAAGTGATATCTTCTTTTAAATGCAGTTTCCATGGATTTTTTTTGTTTCAAGATTTCAAAATTGTTTGTCTAATATCATTTAAAGTGTCATGTGTAAGCACTCTCTTTCATATTCTCAACTGATTCACACTGACAAAAATATTTTATTATCTTCAAAATTGCAGCTTTTCATGGACAGCTCAGGTGTTAGGGAATTTTTCAACATATTTTTGTAGATATTCACTGTAAGACTTCATTTGCAAGTAAGATTCCACTAAAAAACGCATTGTCTGATGGTATGAAGCATGATCTTTATGACATGAGCAGTTTCAAACTTTCAGTTTCACCAGTTACATAACATTCTCCACTAGCACCTTCACACAATGTGCATATACATTTAAAATGAACATCTTGTATAATTCTGTTTATGTGTATATAAAATTGTTATTTCTCTTTATTATCAGGATTTCAAATACTGTATTATGTGTTTACTGGAACAACTGCACAATATAATTAATATCCAGTCACTATATGTAAAACCTACTATACGTAAGACTATAATTTTATAGGAATTTAAAAAAGAACGTATATATATATATATATATATATATATATATATTATCTAAATAAGCCAATTTATTTTATGTAGCACATACCTTTTACCAACATCTAATTTTTATAGTTAAAAAAGTGTACTCTAGTATTTTTAAGAATACTTCTGGCCCTAACCTATTGCTATGCTTAAGAAAAAGAAAAAAAAAAAAAAGTAAACCTAAAGAGATGCAACCTGAACAGAACTCTAGACTGCCTTTACCCATAAAATCCCTAACAACTCTTATAACTGACCTTATTTCTAAAGTGCCAAAATGGTTAAAAAAGTTCAGACTGGAACTCATGCTGATACCCTTGGGAAATTTTTCTGCCAAGTTGATGGGCAGGTGTGTTGCACCAAATCTTGAAGCCCTGGCTCCTCCATGTCCATCAAATACAGCATAGCATGCAAGTCGTCTACTGAAAAATACAATTCATATGTGAAAATTAATATTAGGAAATTTGATTAAAATAAAATTATGTAAAACTATAAAGCAATTATTACACTGAAGCAGTATAACTTTATAATCAAAAAGTTACCTTTAAAATCTCTACGGGTGATACATGAAGGAAAGAGGGGGCGCTAAAATTAGTATTAGTATTAGCCGCATGGTGCAAGAAAGCCTATGGCTTATGCTGCACCAGACGGGGGAAGAAAGAAAAAAAAAAAAAAAAAAAAAAACAATAATAATAAAAAAACAAAAAAACTAATAATTAATAAAAGAAAAGGAAATTAAGCCTATCATCCTATGCATTTCCTCACCCGAAGGTACTATCCAGATGACCTTTGAATTTCCCCAAACTGTCAGCCTCTACCACCCATGTAGGCAACTTATTCCAGTAATTTATAACTATAAATTACTAGAATAAAATAAAACTACAAATTACTGGCTAAAATAAAACTTCCTGCAGTCCAATATAAACATCTCCCCCCCCCCCCCATAACCTGAATTTATGTCCCTAATTCTAGCATCATTTATAATCTTGAAAATTTCGTCCTCATTCATTTTACTGATGCCTCTCAGAGCCTTAACACCTCAATCAAATCTCCTCTAAGGCAGCGATTTCCAAACTTTGAGGCGCGTTTATTTATATGTATATAAAATATATACATATAAATAAACTTTCATAACATAACATTAAATTTTATAACCTATTTTTTAAAGCATTTACCGCCACCTATCTCACTCTAACTTCGATATAAACATGAGATAAACATTTATTTGGGAAAAAAAATTATATTTTGCTGAAATGGATTGATGAATTATGATTGAAAATATGGTTTCAGCAGTGTGCGATTGTGTTTTTTGTTTTTGGCGTGATTACTTACTGATAATAATCATTATCAGTAACAATTACTAATGATAATAATCATTAGTAATTTATACATATAAATAAACTTTCACTCTATCTCACTCTAACTTCGATATAAACATGAGATAAACATTTATTTGGGAAAAAAAATTATATTTTGCTGAAATGGATTGATGAATTATGATTGAAAATATGGTTTCAGCAGTGTGCGATTATGTTTTTTGTTTTTGGCGTGATTACTTACTGATAATAATCATTAGTAATTTAGAAGTTGTATTTTTTAAGAATATAAATTTAATCCTAATATTTTTAGACGAATGGATAAATTTTTAACTGGTTACAAGAGAAAATCCACTAATAATGAAGATACTGATGCTGATACAAGTAAAGGTAGTGGGAATACAAGCAACGGGGAACAAGGAGGTAGAACTCCCAAGACAAGAAAATATGATTCATCCTATTTATCATTAGGATTCACAAGTGTTAATATAGATGGCTTGGAAAAACCAATATGTTTGTTTTGTACGAAAGTTTTGGCTGCAGATAGTATGAGACCAGGCAAATTAAAACGGCACCTTAAAACTATGCATTCTGAATACGTTGGTAAGCCCATAGAATTTTTTCAAAGAAAATTAGATGAGTTTAATAAACAAAAGCAAACATTCAAAAAAATATTTTCTGTTCCATCAAATGCATTGCTAGCGTCGTACCAAGTTTCTTACAGAATCGCAAAATGTAAAAAACCACACACAATAGGAGAAACTAGTTTTTCCAGCAGCTATTGATATGGTTAAAATAATGTTCAGTGAATCATATGCGAAACAGTTGCTACAAATACCGCTTGCAGATAATACAGTTGGCAGAAGAATCGATGATATATCTGATGATCTTTGCGATCAGTTAGTTTCTCAACTGCATACTTTGCGATTCGCCATACAAAGTAGATGAGGCAACTGATGTAGCTAAAGATGCTCATTTAATTGCATGTGTTCGATATGTTGCAGAAACTAATATAATGGAAGATATATTATTTTGCAACCCCATTCCTGGAAAGGCCACATCCAATGAAAATTTTAATATAATTGACACTTTTTTTGATGAGAACGACATAAAGTGGAATAACTGCATTGGACCCTGTACTGACGGAGAACAGTCAATGTCAGGACACAAGGCAGGTCTTCAAGCATTAGTTAAAAAGAAAGCACCCAAAGTTATTTGGACGCACTGCATGCTTCACAGAGCAGCTCTTGTGTCAAAAAATATGAGCGAGGAACTTAATAACATTTTTGCAAAATGTTACGAAAGTTATAAACGACATAAAAAAAAATCCTTCAAAAGTTAGGTTGTTTGCAAAGCTGTGAAGATATGGAAACTAATTATACCTCACTTCTATACTATTGTGAAGTGCGCTGGCTATCTTGTACAAAAGTGATTCAAAGGATGTTTGAACTCAAAGAAGAGATTGCAATTTTTTCTTGATGAAAATCATAATGAAGAGGCAAATTTATTTAGGAATGATAACTTTATTGTTAAACTTGCCTATTTGGTTGATATTTTTGGAAAATTGAGTGTTTTGAATAAATCAATGCAAGGACCACAAATGCATTTCACTGATTCAAAAAGACAAAGTGAAAACATTCATAAAAAAACTGGAGCTATGGAATTCAAATTTACAAAAAAAATAAGTTCGACATGTTTCCACTTTTAAATGATTTCTGCACCAGAGTTAATATTGAAGCAAACAAAAATCTATTTACTGAACACTTGGATGGTTTGCTAATGCACTTTTCACATTATTTCAAAGATCTTGATTTTACAAAGTTCACGTGGATACAGAATCCATTTGTCAATGAACAAGATGATGAATTTGGATTGACAACTATTGAAAAGGAAAAATTGATAGACTTATCATGCGATACTTCATTGAAACAAAAATTTCAGAGTGAAACCCTAGTTCAATTTTGGTTAATTAAAGTGAAGAATATAATACTTTGTTAAGCAAAGCAATGCAAGTACTGCTGGCTGCCATTTGTAACATCATATTTATGTGAAACGGGATTTTCTGCATTAGATGCAACGAAATCCAAATATCAAGCCCGTTTAGTAGTACAAAAAGAGCTATGAGTAGCACTCTCCTCAATGACACCTAGATTTGATAAACTTTGTGCTAATAAACAAGAACATCCATCGCATTAAAAACAAATTAATTTAAAAATGAATATATACATATACAGTAAACCCCCACTATTCGCGGGGGTTATGTTCCTGAGAAATGCCGCGAATACTGAGTTATTGCTCCCATAGTAATAAAGGGGTTCCGTTCCAAAGTATGAAATATATAAGAAAAACTAGTCTAAAATTTTGTCAATGTATGTATTATATATACCTTCATAATATGACTATGTACATAGACAGTACATAGTGAAATGCAAGCATATGGCATCGAAATGAAAATAAGAAACAATTTAATATTAAATGTAATATTTATTAGAAATTTCAAACAAATCTTTCAAACTGCGCCTTTGCTAGCTAAAAAACTTATCCCGCCAGTGCTATCACCAGTTTCGCTAAAGTGTTGATAAAGGAGTTTTGCCTTTTCACGAATGATGAGTGAACTTAACGGAATTTTATTTTGAGTTTGGTCTTCTATCCACAGGTTTAAAGCTTTTTCCATTTTTTAAAATTTAACATCATGAGTTACACAGCAAATTTTTGAAGCAATTAGCATGTTTTCATGGACACTACGGCGGATTTTTGCTTCTGATTTTTTGATTGATCATACCATTGACTCATTGATTTTATAATGTTTTCCACTGAGGAGACACTTTCACCACTAGAAATTTTGTCTAATAACTCAATTTTATTCGCTAATGTCATCACCTTCTTTGATATTTTCACATTTCCCTTGTTATTCGTAGCCATATTTTTGTACGGGTTAGAAAGAACTTGTCCACAACAAAACAAAACACTGCAAAACGGTAGATTTATCACTTTTGTAAGCATATCAATTTATAAATTTATTCAATTTATAAGCATATAAATTAAAAGCAAACGACGAAACCTTCCATGACAAGCGCATAACACACTGAATAAGGATTAACGAGAAACATCCAAGCTTGCGATTTTGTCATCCCTCTCCCCCCTACCCACTGAGCGCTGTTTTGACCGGAAAAGATGATTTTAGCCACGCGTATGTTTTTTTATGGCGGAAAATGTTCATGGTGCTTTAAAATTAACATTTTTTAAAGTTTCATTTTATATTAAATCAGCGACCGCGAATACGCGAAAACAGATACCGCAAATAGCGGGGGTTTACTGTATATATAGTAAAACCTTGTTATTCTGTCAATTACGTTTTTATTTCATTTTTTGTATTAATACATTTTTTACCATTTAAAAACGTGTCTCTATTATTTTATGCAATAAAGGGGGGAAGGCGCCAAGATCAGTTTTTTTTTTAAAGGGGGCATAGTAACATAAAGTTTGGAAACCACTGCTCTAAGGTGTCCAGTTTCCAAACTCTATAACCCACATAATCAAAGTTTTTCTTCATATGGATGTCCTTTTGCCAATCTCACTAGGCGAGTTACCCGTCTTTGCACCCTTTCAAGAAGCTTTTCTTTCTTTAGGTGCGGTCTCCATACTTGAACACAGTATTCCAAGTGTGGTCAATTCCTCTAAAAATTACAAACATTATTAGAAACATTAAACCAGGTTACTGGTTTAATGTTTGAAACTGATGATATCCAAAAGTGCTGCATATGGGCAGAAATAATTACAGAATAATACTGATTTGGTGGTACTACACTCAAGGTGGTGGAAACGAAAAGAGACCTACGGATAATTGTACAGTCCAAAATGAAGTTCTCTGAGCAATGCAGACAGCCTGCTAGGACAGCTCACGGGTTCTGCCAATATACAATAATTTCACTAGCAAAGAGAAGGAAGTGATAACCTTGTTGTATAAGGCAATAGTTAGACTGCACCTTGAGTGCTGCATGTATATCTTGAGGCTTCATTTTAAGAAGGATATGGATTTGTTGGAACAAGCACACAGGAGAGCAACAAGATTAGTGAAGGACACAATAGGATACTTTTTACCATAAAAGACTTCAGTTCTGCAAATTGCAATGCATGGAAACTAGGCACCTACAAGGAGACCTAACTGAAGTGTTTAGTGGTTTAAATGGATTGAGTACATTAAATGCTGATGATATCCTTACTCTTTCCTAGACAACACACATAATGGGACAAATTTAAATTGAAATAGGATGGTTGTAATTTGCAGATTTTTGGAGATGTGCAAAAATCTGCTTCCACAGAATTACTGATTGTTGGAACAAACTTCCCCATCCAGTATTGTGGAAGTGGGTAGTTGAATAAATTCAAGGATGAACTAGACATTACTGTATTGAATTAAAAGATGAGATAGGGGTAGTTTTCTTTTTTTTCCTTTTGGCTGGTGCTTTATGAGCTTGCTTCCTTGCATAATCTGCCACTACTAATACTAACTGACAAGAGTTTTTCACAACATCATTCTCAATATCTGGATAAAAGAAGCTGACTATTTAAAATAAAATGAAAGTAAAATAAACTTATCTTCAGATTATAAAATCTGATAAAATTATACAACTAAATCATCATTAATCACATCAGTGCCAATTGTATTTTTTGGGAGTGATACACTGGTGTGCAAAACTTAAGGACCAACACTATTTCTAAAGGTTACAACCACAAAATCAAACAAAACAGCCTGTGGCAATTTACAAAACTGTGGCTGTTCAGTGGAATGCCGGCGCTCATGCAAAAATCTGAATCGTGATGAGAAGGCTCACATAATCAGATAAAAGCTGCAGTTATGTCTAAATTACTGAATGGTGAGCACGATACAGACGTTCAATTGGTTTCATAGTGCTACAGACAACAAAATGGCCAGTAGACAACATCTGGATGACTTTACCCGGAGTCAAATAATTGGGAAGTTCGAGGAAGGCAGAAGTGCGAGGAGTGTGGTTGCAGAGCTCGGTATCGCCAATAGCATCATCTCACGTGCATGGATGGGGTTCAGAACAACAGGTTGTTGTTATTTAGTTTTTAGGAGCATTAGCAACTAAGGTCATATTGCTTCGGGGATATGCGGTGGTCATTCCCTGACCTTTCCGCATCCTCCGTATTTGGTGGTCATGGGCTCGAATCCCGGTCTAATCAAGAAGCGTGTGCTACACACTGCTGCTCCTGCCCACCTGGCTACGGAGGCACCAAAAGAGAGAGAACAACAGGTACAGCTGTTTGAAGGACCAATGGTGATCATCCACGAAAAACAAAGCCCAATGATGACTAGTTGTTGTAGGTGACTCTATTTTGTTTATTGGAGGCTTGAAGTGGTAAACTTCATGTTTGGTCTCCAGAGCAGAGGTCTGACAGTCCCCATTTCTTCCACTATGAAGTATGGACGATTTCTTTGGAGGCTATAAGGTATCTGTGAAAGTCTCTTCTGTTAAGTGGTGAACTGGATTTAGTATTAGCTTTTTTCAAGGCCAGTTATTTCAATTTTAAACTCTAAATAACACTGTGGGATTTTTAGTGATCTTAATGTTGATCAGGATAGGAATGTCAATTGCTTTCAATTATTTTTTTGAAAAGATGGAAAATCTTAATCTTTGTTTGCATTTTGACAATCTCTAGATCAAGGGTGAAGCTTATTTTGACAACAGGATTTTGTACAAATGCCTATGTAAATGATCTACCTCTCTCATGTTTTTAAACATAATTTTGTTTCAGAGTCTCATTTAATTGAACTAAGATTGTTAATAGGATATTTAATCTGAAGTATATCAATCCTTCTGAAGCTGCATTGTTTTTGCAATTTTTCCATGGTTGTCTTTATCCTCCTTTCCTACCTATTAATGCTGCACGTTACTGCATGGTTTAACAGGGTAGCTTCTGGTTATCACAGCAAATTCCACATCTCCTGGTTGTGTCGTATTGGTCAATCAAAGCTGTGGGCCAACAAACTGTTCTAAGCATAGTCTCTTTATATTATTTAAGAAATTTAAAATTAAAGTTGAAGAATACTTTATCAGGAAGCTCATTCCATGTTTAATGGAGCAAAAAAAAGGTGGTGATTGAGAATTTTGTTGATTATAAGATTTCTCTGGGTAAACAGTTCATTCTGCTGATAATTCTTTGAAGGTTTTCCCTACTGGTATATGGCTGTTCCATGCTTTTAGATTTAATGTAAGCAATGCTGATTCTGAAAACCTTGTTATTTTATTTTCCTTTGTGAATTATCAAATTTGTAAAATGCCAAACAAGATTAGTTATGAAGATAATTAATAGTTTATCAAATCAATATGCTCTTTCACATTCTGATATTCCTAAATTTTGTTTGAAGGCTGCAAATGATGTCTCTATGTATTAATTGTATTGTATCAGGCAGTTCTTAATGAGACAATTTTTCCCAAGGAGTGGTTAATTTACAGAGTTACTGCAATTATCAAAAGAGAAGTTCAGAAGTATTGGACCTTAGATTGATTTCAGTGGGGTCTCTTGAAAATTTAGGGAAATTAATCTTGCCTTCTATTTCTAAACAAATTTATTTTAATAAATTGTAAACTTAGATCCACAGTTCCATGTCTTAACCAACAAGTGTCTAAGAAGAGTCTTAGATACTTGTTGAGAAGAAAGTTATGAATTGCAATACTGTTTTTTGATATTTAGGTTGCATTTGATTCTGTTCAGATTACGCAATTACTGAACCTTTTAAGTAACTATTATATAATCAATGGATATTTACTAGCCCTACTGGCATTGATGTTTACTAGTTAGAAATTAGTGAATTATGCATGCCTAATTCTCAGACATGCATAATTCGCTCTGTTTCTGTTAGTACAGTCACTCCCCAACTTATGTAAGTTTGCGTTCCACGGATCTACATAAGTCAGAATTTCCCTAAATGTTTACGCAGCACTCGCAAATATGCACACTGAATTTGATTGAAGCAAAAAATAAATGTTCGATGAACATGTAAATAGAATTATTTATTCAATTTTTTTTATTCCACGTGCAGGAAAAATTAAAAAGTGTACAAAATTACAAAAAAGGGAGAGGAGACAGGCAAAACGTTAGCAAGTTTTACCTTTCAAGCATTGTTGCCAGAATTAACTCTCCAGCTGATAAGCATGCCACATTAGAGGATGAGGGCTGTGGATATTTAGAAAGGTTTTTTCCAACACATCACAAAATTTCTCTGTGGCTGCAGAATCAGCACTGGCAACTTCACTGCATACTTCAATGTTTTGGAAACCAGTGCGATGCTTGAACCTATTAAACCACCCGTTGCTTGCCATGAACTTGGCTTGGGGTTTGCTGTACTTATCCTTAATATCTTCATAAATATTTCTTGCTTTTGCTTGAATGGCCATTGGACTCAGGAGCACTCGCTTCTGAATCTGATTGTCCATCCATATTATTAATAGCTTTTCCATCATCAATATAGCACCTGAATGCTGTTTTGTGATCACTGCTGATCCTAAATGTGTTGATCCTTTAACATGTTCTTTTATACGCACACTGTCCCTTAAAATAGTATTCACTGTTGAAGCAGAGAGACCTAGTTCCGTGCAATAGATGACAAACTTTGTTCTGCTTCGTACTTCTTAATTAATCATCTTCATTTCTAAATCAATTTTGTTTAATTTCCTAGCACTGCCAGCACTTGCATTTTCCGTTGGTCCCTTTCCCTTCACCACTGTAATAAGCAAAAAGGAATGAAGAGCAGATTCTGAAAATTTATTTGTGTTTTTTATATGATTGAAGATTCGGTGAAGGGGAACTCATTTCACCATAATACCATAACGTAAAAACCCACTTGAATTCCAGTTATCAGTAGTAATGCAAATGCAATAAGATCGAGTTTACTACCCATTTATAATAGATTGCGCTAACAGAAAAGCCCAATAAACCACAAAGTGCAAATTGTTTTTATTGTTTTATGGTAGTGACCTCCATAAATGTGTTTTGGAAAATTATCACAAAGGCTTTCAGAATTGATTCTTATAACTGAACATATAACAACGATGAAAGTGTAGTGCAATTTCCATTATAAAAATGACCTTTTAGAGAGATAAACAGCTTAGTTATATAGCGAAAATTTCAACTTCCGAGGTTGTGGAACGAATTACCAAAAAAAAAAAAAAAAAACACACACACAATGTGTTATTGGGTTCACATTACGATATTTTCATGATAGCTCCATTTATTCCTACGGGATACAAAATACGCTTCCACAATTTTTTTAAGTTTGCACCGGCCGGCAAAAACGTACATAAAGTCAAATTTCCATAAGTCGAGTATTGTTGTTGTTGTTATTTGGTTTTTAGGAGCATTAGCAATTAGGGCCATATTGCTCTGGGGATATGCGGTGGTCATTCCCTGACCTTTCCGCATCCTCAGTATTTGGTGGTCACGGGCTCGAACCCCGGTCTAATCAAGATGCATGTGCTACACACTGCTGCTCCTGCCCACATGGCTATGGAGGAGCCAAGTCGAGTATTACATAAGCCAGAAAGTGCCCATATTCCTCAAGATGCATCTCTCTCTCTCTCTCTCTCTCTCTCTCTCAGCTGTATTATTTGCTGTCTTTTCCCCCTTTGAGGTAAGTACTTTAATTTTGCTGCATATGCTGATGATATCTATTTGTCTGTCTTTTTAAAGGCATTCTGTAAATTATTCTAAGCTCACTGAGCAGTCGTTTAAATTGCAAATATGCCATATCATTTTCTATTTAGATAAGCTTGGTCTTAAAAGTAATCCAGTGATAACATTAAGTTTCTCTCGTGCAGACTGCTTCTAGTTTTGATTTCTATCGACGATGTTATAAATAGATCTGATTCGATTAAATGTTTAGGAATTACTATTGATTCTAAATTGTTGTTTTGAGAATATGGTTTCTATCGGGAAGTTATCCAATTTGAGTAAGAATCTAAAACTTGATCTTATGCAAGTGGCCAATAAGAACATTAATAGGTATGTATTTTATATGTTAGATCAGTTCCAAGTTACGCTTCTACTATTTGGTCATTTGGCAATCCCTCTTCCATATGGCCTATTTTAGGTGCCAAGAATCATAAGGTCAGTGCATGTGACGTATTTCAAGAACAGATTCACCGAAATCTCAATTTGTTGATCTTAGGATTTCTTGGTTATTTGGTGCTCTAAAGAAGGCTACCAGAATTATAACTAGAAGAGATGAAAGCCATTTTGTTAAAATACTAGACTAACAGGATAAGAATCCTGCTAGACTATTTTATCATCTCTTAGCCTGGAAAATACTGCATACTGAATACTTTCATAGATTGAAAAAAAGTGCAATTGTTATTTTATTAATGCAACTTTTCAGTTATTTAGTAAATACATGACTGATTGATTTAAATTTATGGGATCTTAATTGAGAATACCAGAACTATATCAAGTCATTGCTGTTTGTTAATTAACAAAATTCAATTATTTTATTGATGTTTGTAAGCCCTCTAGTAATATATAAGGGTTTTTCTATGTGTTTTTCTATGATTGTATTGTATGTGGTTTTATTTAACGTTTGGCAATATATGATTGTGCATGTGTGTAGGAGCATGTGCTGTAAATATTGTCATGGATGATCTGAATGCAAAGAGTTTTATTAATCCTCCATCTCCTATTCAGCATAAGATAAGATTTGTGCACGACATTCTTCCTCATTCATGCGAGCCACAAAGACGAACTACTGCAACATGGTACCTCGTTCTCATTTTACCTCAAATTCAAAATGGAAATAAAAGTAAATGGTAATTTTCTATTTCTTGACATTAAATTAGAAGAAATAGTTCACACGTCTCTGCATTCAGACAACCAATGTATGTGTGCAAGGCAGTTTGCAAATTATACATTTGCATGTGCCCATGTATACACATATGCTCCTCATTGGACTGTGATGGTCAGGGTTTGTGTTATATGTGGAGACCTGAAGTACATGGTTAGTAAGTTTGAAAAGGGTAATGTGGATTTGTGCGGTAATATTGCAGAACTGGATTTCGACCATCAAGTTAAAAAAAAAAAAAAAAAAAACTTTTTTTTCCCTTTTTTTAATGATTTACAACTCAAAGAAATTTTCACTTTAGCTACTCTTAACCCTTTCAGTGGTGGGTTTTATGTGCATGCATGGGTCCCTGACAGTGAATTATCAATACTGGAAGGTTTTGTGAGGTGAATTTTTAAATTTTGTAAAAATGAAAACTTTGTCCATAAATATTTATGGACAAAGACTGCTGGAGATCAGGCACCTGTGAGGTGATCTCATTGAGGTGTATAAGGCATTTAATGGGTTCAGCACGCTGAATTCTGTTGGGATTCTTCCGCTCGCTTAGATTACGAACTTAAGGGAACATAAATTCAAATTGAGGAAAGACAGCTGTAGAATAGATGTGTGGAAATTTGCCTTAAGCCAGCGGGTGGTTAATTGCTGGAACAAATTTACATCTGTCGTTGTGGAAGTTGATAGCTTAAATAAATTCAAGGAGGAACTGGACAAACTTTTAGAGGGACTGGTTGTGTGAATTTCTTTTTTCTTTTCTTTTTTTTTGGCTGATGCTACATAAGCTCATACGCTTTCTTTCTTGCATCACATGCCTCTATTACTATTACTTTAAAATATTAATGTGTTCTTATGTTGATGTTGCCCAACACTAGAATGAAATTACAGTAATCTTCAAAAGCAGCACCCTCAGGGATTGATAGTATAAAGTTGAATGTTTGATAGTTGAATATTTAATGACAATGACTGTATTCAATGATAAAAAAAAAAAAAGTTAGAATGAAATGGAAACTTTTTGCAAAGGTAAATTTGTTCTACTGTGAGAATTAAGACAATTGCATTATCTATGTAGTTTAAATCTTGCTGCCCACAAAAACAGTTTAAAGGCCAAAACAGTCCTGCAAGTATCTTATAATGAGAGAAACATCTTTTTTGCATGGATTCTTAAAGACAAATGTGATCATTGATATCAGTGCTAGATTTCTTTTTAATATTTCCAGATTTTAAAGGGCTTACTGAATTGTCAAAAATCAAATCAAAATATAAAAAAATTATATATAAAATTTACCATTACTTGTTTGATACAATAATATGCTTTGCATCTATTTATGTATTACTCAAATCTGGTTTTATGAAATTCTGGATCTTAATTCTACAGAAATTATCCAGTTTCAGCTTTCTATAATCCCAAATCAGACTGAGGTGTGACCTTCCATAATTTTAAAAGTATCTGCATTGAAATTATAGAAGTGCTACCAGTTATTATAAACTGTGTGCAATTAGCTGGACACAGGGATGGCAGTACATACTATAAAATTTCCAAGCCAATTCAGATATTAAGAGATTCATCCTTTGAAGTGGCCTCCAAAAAGTATATCTATATATATCCCAACAAGCACATATGTGAAATGTAGTTCTATGTACATACTCCTGAAAGGTCAGAGAAATTTTCACAGAACAGTTTTTCTAGATTTTTCAGGACCTGAAAGGTCCTGAAAAATCTAGAAAAACTGTTCTGTGAAAATTTTCTGTAATATAAGTATTAAAAAAAAAAAAAAAAAAAACTGTTAAGGCTACAGACAAAAATGTTTTAACACAAATGGTTTTAACTATTTAAAGGAAAAGTTTCTAAAATTAGGTGATGCAAAATTCAAAGGAATCTTTGTTGGACCACAAACTGGAATACTATTGTAAGATAGCAGTTTCAAACAAAAACTAAGCCTTGTTCAGACAGCTGCATGATCTTTCAGGTCACACAGGTTTTCATTCACAGGTTTTTAGGTAATAAGGAAGAAAAACCACAAAAAACAGTTAAAATTGTTATTATACAAAATGAGGTTGCACATGTCTCTTAAAATGCATTTTGAGGGTTGAGGTACTAGGAAGGGATCTAGATACATAATCCAGTTCCCCCCCCCATTTAGCTTTTTAATTTACTGAATTTTTTTTTATTTTATTTATTTAATCAATTTCCAACAAGCATGCTTCACCCCCGAAGAGCAATAAGCTGGGTGTATGTACTAATATATTAACAGAATTGTCATTCACATTCATGAAAACATGAGAATTATGGTACACAGTGGTAGCAGCATCGTCATTTTATAAATATTACACTGAAAAACAATGACACTTTGATTGTGAAGATTATGATGAGAGCCTCTACATGCAAATGTAATGAGCAAGTAAGTGTGAATTGTCTTATTATGGGTGATTTTTAATTTGTCTCTAATTGACTGGAGAAAAAAGGAAGGAAACTTGACATGGGAGACTAAATTTTTAAAACAACTAGATGATTGTTATTTGTAACACATATCAGGAAAAGTACTAGGGAAAAGAATATTCTATACCTGATCATCGCCCATAAACCAGATGACATAAAAGTGCACTTTCAGTAGTAGGAAATGATCACTGAGTTCTATGGTGAGCAATGAAGAGAGAACTAGCAGTAGTTAAAGGCAAAAGAATGAGTTATAATTTCAAGAAAGGAAATTACGACGGCCTAAGGTACTATACACGACCTCTAATAAGGTACTAACTACATGGCAAATACAATCGAATTATGGTATACTTTTAAAACATTAATCACAGAAGCCTTGAATGTGTATATACCATTAAAAAATATTACATGAGGAGGATTTCAAGTTGGATGAATAATGAAGTTGCTAGATTACTTGAGCAGAAAAAGATGGCATGGAATAATTACAGAGCAATAAAAAGTACTGATGCCTATAACAGCTACAAATTGATCTGTAATAATGCGACAGGAAAGGTTAGGCTGGCAAAGGCAGATTATGAGATATCGCTGGCAAAGAGTGGGGATAAGAAATTCTTCACATATATAAATGCAAATAAGAGAAGGACGAACCACATTGGACATTATGTAAGGAACGTGGGATAGTATTAGATACCCCAGCTGATGTTGCAGATAAGCTCAACAGCTACTTTGCAGATATTTACAGAAGAAAAATCCTTTATGTCAATGAGAAATTATGGGAGTGAAGTTGAAAAATATGTAATTAATAATATTGAAATTTCACGATTATTTAATGAATAAACTTTAGAGCCTCCAGGCGAGTAAGGATGCTGGCATTGATAGCATATACCCTATAATTTTAAGTGGGGCAGCAAGTGAGTGCATTGAATCATTGAGGCTAATTATGAGAGCATCACTGGACTCAGGAGAGATTCTGTTGGAATGGAAAAGTGCCAATGTATCTCCAATACATAAGGGCGGTTCTAAGAGCCTAGTGGGAAATTACCGACCAACCAGTCTAATTTCAGTAGTAGGGAATATCATGGAGGCAATGATCAAAGGTGGAATTCAGGATCATTTGGATAGAAATGAAATTCTGAAGGATGCACAGCATGGTTTTGTAAATAGAAAAATCATGTTTAACAAACCTGGTTAGCTATTTTGATAGGATCACTCGTAAGCTGAATTTAGGGAATAATTTTCACATTGTTTATTTGGATTTCAGCAAAGCATTTGATTCAGTCCCACACGAGCAGCTACTTTATAAGCTGGAACAGGCTAGAATCACAGGGAAAATCCTTAGATGGATAGCAGGATGGCTTCAAGGCAGGAGGCAGAGGGTTGTGATAAATGGTTATTCCTCAGATTGGGTTAATATAAGAAGTGGGATTCCGTGGGGAATCCCTCTTCTTAGATTAACTCAATCTGAAAAGGGGTCTCAAAAAAGTTTATTGGGACCACTGTTGTTTTTGATTTTCTTAAATGACATTGTTGAAGGGATAGAGGGCGTGATGTCTAAATTTGCAGATGATGTAAAGATTTGTGGAGTAGTTAATGATCACGGCCAAGCAGCGCTTCTTCAGAGTGACCTAGGTAGACTTCAGGAATAGTCAGAAAAGTGGCAGCTATGCTTTAATCCAGCAAAGTGCAAGGTTTTACACCTGGGGAACAGTAACCCCAAAATAACTTATACACTTGGTGGAGTTGAACTAAAGTTAGTAGTGGAAGTAAGGGACTTGGGAGTTATGATACGGTCAAACATGAAGTTCTCCGAGCATTGTAGACAGGTTGTAAGGAAGGCCCATGGTGTCCTATCGATGATTTATCACACATTTTCTAGTAGAGATAAGGACATCATTATCCCATTAAATAAGGCTACTGTTAGACCACACTTGGAATACTGTATTCAAGTGTGGAGACCACACCTAAAAGGACATTCCACTTCTTGAAAGAGTCCAGAGACGGGTAACTCACCTGGTGAGATCAGAAAAAGGACGTCCTTATGAGGAAAGACTTCAAATATGTGGGTTGCATAGCTTGGAAACTAGGAAACTTAGCTGCCTTAGTCATGAAATGATGAACACTTCCATCAAGATATTGCTATCATGGAGAAACGTTAGCAAGGAAGTGGAAATCCAGCATGTTGGCACACTAACTACTGATAGACGATGATGGGAGAAGCAACTCATCATCACAAAAGCAAAAGAAAATAAAACTGACTGCATTTTTAGACCATTTATTGTAACACTTGTTAGTTTCATTAAAAATTTCAATAAGTGTAACTTGCATTCTTCTATAAAACTGTGGGTTCCAATCAATACGTGACTTTAAATTTGTATTCATCAAAATCCGTGAGAAGTACTTTTCAGGATGGGAAGGGGGGAACCAAAATCTTAACTTTCTATGTCTGGTGTTATCAACCAGTGGCAAAAATATTATTACTTATTACCAGGGTGACCAACTGTTAAGCATTCCACCTGAGTCATTGAAGTCAAATATTAAGCATTCCACCTGAGTCATTGAAGAGGCCTCTGGAGTCAGGAACTTGATGATTCATCTATGATGCTACTAAAACAATGACTCAAATCAATAAAATGCCTTTATTAAGAAAAAAATAAAATAAAATAAAAAATACACATACTGACTGTATAAACTGTACAGGTGACCCCCGCTTAAAGCTGATAATTCGTTCCAGAAAGACAGAGCGCTAAGTGAATCCGCACTAAGTAAGCGCCGCATTCCCATAAGGTAACATATGTATTTGTGAGTTGCGGTCAATGCCATAGGATATTTCCTAATCAATAATAAACGGTAGTGAAAAGATGCACAAATGTCGGTCAAAATATTTAATATTCAAATATTTGTACATATAAAATATTCTGCATTACATACATATATAATTATGTGGTTAACTACTTACGTATCAAAATTAAACTTAAAATTCCAATTAAAATCATGAATTTAATTGATCTAAATTGATTTAATTTAATTGCTGAATTTAATCATGAAAAATGAGTCGATTTTGAGTTGAACTTGGGCCCTCTTCCAAATAAACTAAAAGGGGTATTAATTTTAAATCCCCCACAGCTTTACCACCTAACAATAAAGTCAACCGATCCTTTGCCACTTTGAAACCTGGCATGTTTTTTTTTTTCTTCTTTCAATATGAAACTTATTTTAGGCATTTGTTTCCAGTTTCGGCTCCTTGATCTGCACTTGAGGCTTCTCCATGGATTTTAAATCTATTGAACCAGCCCTTACCAGTTTTAAATGGTTCCACATTTTTTTTTTTTTTTTTTTTTGTGAGTTTTCTTCAGATCATCATATTGGCTAATCTCTTTCTTTTTTTTATAATATTTAACTTAACTGAATTCTGCATTGGATATTATCTTTAATAAAATTAGTTAGTCTTTCCATTTCAATCCTAATAGTGGGCCTAGTTGCTTGCAATGGAACAGCTATCTTTCCTGCTGCTAAAATTAATTCTTTATTTTTTTATAATTGTTCTTATAGTTAAACTTGCAAGTCCTAAATTATGGCATACATCTGCTTGTCGTTGACCAGAATCGATTTGCTTCAAAATGTCTAATTTAATTTTCAAATTCAGTCTTTTTCTTACATTTATAGTCTTCGTACTGCACCCAGACGTTGTTGCTTTTTCATTCTTATCGGCCATTATTAACTCTTCGGAAATGTAACTGCATTGGTTGCATTAATTACGATACAATGTTTGAGTAAACTGTCAGTTATGCACGATGTCTAATACTGTACTGAGTGATGACTAGACTTCGGATAAATGCATATAACGCAAATATTACAAGCAATATACTTGATATTTTTTTAAAATGTTGATCTCTGAACTACGTAACAAGTCACTGTACTGCATTAAATTTCACTGAGCGTGGGAAAATTTCCCAAGTCGGCGTGGGAAACGTTTTAATTTATTTATTAAATCTGTTTATTGCTCTGCCAAAAAGCCAACCCCTGGACAGCAGGAAGCTAGGGGGGTGATATTTACATACAAAGGTTAAGACAGGGACAGGTGTCTGGCGGTTACATGGGGCACATGTATGCTTAACCCGAAAGGTACAGAACTTAGTGTTTATTATTTTACATAATTGAAAGAATTATAGGATATTATTTTCTCAAAAGTGCTATAAATTACAAAACCATGGGAGAAATGGGGCGGTCCTTCACTGGTTGTTGCACGTGGTATCTCTTCAATTTTGACTGTAATTGTGCTCACAGCCAGGCATCTTTGGAGTAGTAGATTCTAAGAGAGAGAGAGGACCAGTGATGGCTTCACTTTATTTTCCCTTTCACCTATCTTTAACGGGATGCATTGTGGTGGCATTTTCCTTAGTGGCGTCTCATAAGTGTACGTTTGCATATGTGTCCTTTAGCTTCTGACGTCTGTATGTATGCTGCTCACAGAATCTATCCAGGTCAATGGCTAGATTGTTCGTCAAATCTACCGTGTTTCCTGGGAACGTGCATCTTAATCCCTTCAGGTTGTTCAAACTGATTGTGAGTGGGAGCCTTGGGTCCATTTGATTCCTTCTGGCAATGCGGAGAGTTTTTATTAGATCAGTAATGTCAGGGGCATCAAGTCGTCTTGTGATTAGTCTGGCAAGTGTAAGAAGGTTTGCTGTATTGCTATTCATTTTCAAGCTATCGACTGCATCAAATGAAACGATTTCATTAAATATGCCAAAAATGCAATCTGTAAAAGAGCGCTATAATGATCTGTGACAGCGTTATAGTCAGATACAGGTTATAATATAAGAACAGCATTATTCTTATAATGAATCAGCATAAAGCGAACAGCGTTATAACAGGGGGCCTGCAGTATATTAAAATAATAATATATTTTTTTTTAAATTAAAACCCCAAACATGAGAGGTATTAGAACCTATAGGACTTAGTACTGTGCTTGGGTTGGAGGTTGAGAAGATGAAAGAAGATATTTGTTAACATAAGACGAACTTCTGTTGATTGTAATTTTCAGCAAATACATACGAAGTAAGGTTGTTCCAGAAAACGGCAGTTGAATGAATAAATGAGGAAGATGAAAAGTTGGTTCTGTGAGTTTGAAGTTGGACAGTAAATGGATGTTGGCTGGTGGCGCACGTGTTTGGACTGTTTTGAAAGAGAGAGAGCGGGAATTATAGAAGCCAATTCAGAAGACCAGTGTCCATGGAAGTATCTGTAGAAAAGGCATGCAGCAAAAACAGTACGTCTATGAGACAGTGAGTGGAGAAACTCTGTTAGGGAGGAGTCATTAATTAACCGAACTGCCCCCTCTTCTGAATAGAATCTAGAAGCCTGAGAGAGGTTTTGAGGGCGTTGCCCCAGATGTGGAAATAATATTCCATGGTAGGGCAGATTTGCAATTTGTACAGAGTGAACAGCTGTTTGGAAAAACAGTAATGTCAAGAGCGAAAAAAAAAAAAAAAAAAACCAAGTATTTTAGATGCAGAAGAAGCAATATTTGTAATGTGCTTGTGCCAAGAGAGATTAGAGGACAGGGTAATCACCAAAAGAGATATATCATTTTGCCTAGAAATCAAAGTGTCACCAAAGATAAGCATAGGAGCAGAAGAACCTTTTTGTGAGATATAAGACAAGTTTTAGAAAGATTGAAATCAACTAAGTTGTCTTTGCCCCACTGGAGAATTACCTGGAGTTCGGCATTTAAGTAATTGGTAGTGGACATTTGAAAAGTTCAAACTGATTAAGCAGGGCAAGTTTTCTCAAAATGGAAAGTGGAATGCAATGTGCTATCATCGGCAAAACTATGGATAGGATTTCCAGTCAATGGAAGAGGTCATTATTATACAAGAGGAAAAAAGTGGGGGAAAGAACTGAACCTTGGGGGACACCAGCATTAGTGAAGTTAGAAGACAGAGAGCCACCTACCATCACCCTCAGTGAGTGATCAGAGAGAAAACTGGATAACCAATTACAAAAAACAGTTGGCAAACCATAAGATGGAAGCTTGTTTAGAAGACTTTATGCCAAACATGATCGAAAGCCTTTGAGATGTCAAGAGCAACTGCTTGTGTTTCATCAAACTTTTCCATTGAATTTTTCCATAAATGGGTAACATGAGCCAGAATATCACCAATGGATCGACACTGATAGAATCAATACTGGCGATCGTTGAAGAGGCAGAAGGTTTCTAGGTATTTTAAGAGATGGTGGTTAATTGATTTCTCCATTACTTTAGAAAGAGTAGAAGTAATTGCAATGGGACAATAATTGGATGGGAGGGATCTGTCACCCTTTTTAGGAACTGGCTAGACCTCAGTTAATGACCTCAGCAGAAAGAAAAAACACCTTTGGAATAAGAAGGTGAAAAAAGGTGGCAAAGAACAGGAGTAAGTTCAGGAGCACAGGTTTTGGGAACAAGTTGAGAAATACCATCAAGACCTGGAGCTTTCTGAGCATCAAGATTCGTCAAAATCCTTCTGATATCCTTTTGACGGAAGACCACAGGAGGCATTGAATTGAGCGTGTTGGGAATGGTGGGAGGTGTTTTACCAAGATCATTAATACATGAGTTGGAAGACAAATGGGATGCTAGCAGGTCAGCTTTATCCTTGGCTGAAGTGACAACAGAACCATCTGGTTTTGACAGAGGTGAGAGCAGAAATGGATAAAAGTTGTGGCCTTTGGCAAGAGACCAGAATGCTTGGCTACCATTAGGGCAAGAAGCAAGTTTTCCACTCTTAGCCTGTTCAAAATCTAGTTTAGACTGATTAATGTTTTACAATTGTTGTGAGCTTTGGTGTAGCAGAAAATGAAACTGAAGAATTGGAAACAAGCCAATTACGATATGCAACATTCTTATCTTGAACAGCCTTAGCACATTTATTAGAAAACCAAGGTATAAATAAAGGACGAGATTTTAAAGTGGAGTGTGGAATAAGGGATTCCATTCCTACAAGAATAATTTAACTGATACGATCTGAGCAAACACTGACATCAGAAGTTTTGAAACAGTAATCCGACCAAGGAAAAGAAATCTTACAGGTCATCCCATTTTGCATTCTTTTAATGCCAAACAATACGAGGTTGGGAATAGCCATGAGATAGAGGTTCCATTGGAGAAGAGACAACCACCAAGTTGTGATCTGAGGTGCCTAAAGGACCACTAATTTTGACCTTGTACTTATGTGTTGGCTGTATGGTTAGGATTGTCCGGTATTCTTGTAGGTAAATGAACGATTTGTGCAAGGTTATTAGTAATTGGAAAAGCCTCAGCATCTCGACCAGCTGGGTCAGTGTGACTAGAAAATGGAAGCTGGCTGTAGTTGTGAACATTAAAATCACCAAGGAAAATTATCTCATTGTTAGGAAAGTTGGACTGGAGAAAGTCAAGTTGCAAAGAGAGGAAATCAAAGAGCTCCAAGTGATTAGTGGATTTGGGAGAATGGTAGAGCAACAGATGAATTTGAAAGAATGAGGTAGAGAGATTTTAAGCCAGAGAAGATTGAAAAGAGGAGATTCCAAATTACCAAGTATCTGTCAGGGAATCATACACGAAATATATGAAAGGAATCAGTGAATTTGGGGAACTGAGATGAGCAGTAATTGAATCAACCAATAACTGAGATTCTGTCAGAAAAAGTACATGGGGTTTGGCAGACTGAAAGTAGAAATGGACATTGTTGATATTAAAATTGAGACTACGTATATTTGCGAAATGAACTAGGAAGAATAAAATAAGATGGTATATAACAAGAATAAGATGTGATAAAATAAAAAATTAAAAGCGCTAAAAAGATGTTTAAAACCACTAAAACAGGAGCTTTCAGCAGCAGCCACCTTCATCAGCAATAAGGGTTGCAGGTTATCCGACAATCTATATATGTACATATACACCCCAGCAAGTCCGCAACACAAACTATGGCACCTGCATACGATTCACTTCTTGTGTGTTGGAAAAGGAAATTGAACGAACCACTCTAAACCATTCATCTCTCCTTAGGATAAGGGCTTCAAAGAGTGGATGAATGCAACAGCCCTTATCCCTATTAAGACTATAGCGTCCAGACAAACATATCCTTAAACTCTCTAGCCATTTTTGGTTCCAAAAGCCATGTGCTCTATCCATGATCACGGCTTCTTTAGATGTAATGCCATGCCCAGTTTCCCTGGCATGTTCAGCTATGGCTGAACCCACGTAATTGGCTGTCTTGAGGGCCCTATCGTGTTCCCCCAGGTGATCCTGCAGCCTGCATTTCGTTTCCCCCACATAAAATAATGCTCTGGTAGTAACCACACATTACTAGGTCAGCTGTAACCCATTTAGTCTCATCACCCCTCTCCTTAGATGAAGGGCAGGCCGACTGGGCTAGCCAGGTGGGTAAAGTGCCTGCTTGGCAACCCAAAGGTCATGGGTTCGAATCCCGCCTCGGGCTTGGATCAAGTACTGCAAAAACCTTGGGAGGTGCATTATGGCCACAGAAGCCGATGCACCAACAACTATAAAAAAAAAAAAAAAAAAAAATGAAGGGCAGTAGGACCCGACCATTAAGCCTTAACCACACTATTTTTGTGGCAACTGACCTGAGCAGTTTTTCTCTACATTCCCTACTATCTGGGCATTTCAGAACCCATTTTCTGTATTTTACGTTCGTGTAAGATACACTGTGTGACCTGGCTGCTGCCAGGTCAGAGACTGCACACAGTAGTGTCAGCAATCAAAGATCCTATTGTGGGTAATGATACTAGTGGGGTCATATATGAAATTGAGTGTACGGATTGTGGGAGAAACGAAACGCAGACTGCGGGAACACGATAGGGCCCTCAAGACAGCCAGTTAGGTGGGTTCAGCCATAGCTGAACATGCCTGGGAAACTGGGCATGGCATTACAGCTAAAGAAGCCCTGATCGTGGATAGAGCGCATAGCTTTTGGAACCAGAAATGGCTAGAGAGTTTAAGGATATGTTTGTCTAGACGCTATAGTCTTAAAGGATAAGGACTATCGCATTCATCCACTCTTTGAAGCCCTTATCCTAAGGAGAGATGAACGGTTTAGAGTGGTTCGTTCAATTTCCACTTCCAATGCATGAGAAGTGGACCATGCACAGGTGCCATAGTTCATGTCGCGGACCTGCTGTAGTGTATGTGTACATATATAAATTGTCGGATAACCTGCAACCATTATTGCTGATGAAGGCAGCTGCTGCTGCTGAAAGCTCCTATTTTAGTGGTTTTTAGTGATTTTAAACATCATTTTAGCGCTTTTAATTTTATATTTTATCACATTTTATTCTCGTTATATACCATCTTATTTTATTTTATTATTATTTTAATATACAGTTAGTATGTGTTTTTTTTTTTTTTTTTTTTTTTAATAAAGGCATTTTATAGAATTGAGTCAGTGTTTTAGTAGTATCATAGATGAATAATTAATGAAAACTGCTTGGCAGAAAGAGAGAAACCATCTTTTATTAGAAAATTTAGAAGCCAAACTTATGGTGAAAGAAAACTATAACATGTCCTGTTCAGAATTTAAAAGCTTTTTATTTAAAATCTTCGTTAAGGAGAAGTAATTTTAAAACTAGCAAAATCTAAAGAAAAATATATAAAGTTAAAGTAGTCTTCCTCGCTATTTTTAAAATAACTGTTATAAATAATATTATAGTTTATATAGGACAAATACATATTAACAACAATCATACAACTAATAAATATGTACTATGATTGATTGATTGATAAAAAAATGTATTTTAATTGTAATTTTATATTTTTCTTTTACTTTTTGAAGGAAAAAAAATGCTATATTACACATTTCGTTTCAAGTTGTCCCGGTTACCAACTTTTAGGCCACCCTGCTTAATTACTAATAATGGTAAAAACATTTTCACTTCAGTTGGTTGTTCAAATATATTCTTCTTCCTGGAGGAAATTCTGCCATAACTGATAATGGATACAGAATTCTTCTTCCCGGAGGCAATTCTGCCATAACTGACAATGGATACAAAATTCTTCTTCCTGGATACAATTCTACCATAACTAATTTTCTTTATAACTTCTCTTCACAGTTTATTGTAATTAATACATAATAAACTACATAATACGAATAAATTGAATAAGAAGAAGAATGTGAGTGAGTGAGTGAGTGAGAGAGAGAGAGAGAGAGAGAGAGAGAGAGAGAGAGAGAGAGAGAGAGAGAGGGCGGTATCTGAACACAGAAATCAGACTACAGAAAGACTGACCATGCTGAACCACATGCCTTTTTTATTCAACATATAAATGCTTGCTTTTAGCTAATTTAACAGATGCATCAATTGCCCCTGGCTTTTCATCCAAACATGACCATGTAATAAGATTGTCTCTCTCTGCGGTATTTACCATCAGTTTAAATTTAAAAATATTTAATGCACAGTAAACAAAGACTGGCCATGATTTCATCAGCAAGGTATGAAATTAGATAGAAAAAGCTAAATTCTTTATAAAGCATTTTTGTTCTATTTTATGACTACTGATATAACTTGCTGAAATACTTAATACTTGTGTGCACAGTTCCTATTGTTATGATGCAACTGCAAACAGCTGTAATTCATAAGATGTGGGAAGATGATCCACATATGAGTAAAACAAACACAAGCCAAAAAATTTCACTCTTGTGAGTGTGGTGTAAAATTTTCCAATTTACAGTACCCTTTTCAAGTTAAAAAAAGTGTTAAAGATCAGAGAAGCACTGGATACCGCCAGCTAAAAACTTCATTAGTTTCTCTTCTGACTCTAAAAAACCCTTATCATCATCACTTAGGTACTCTCTAGAAGTTATTTGGAGACAGTTTCAGAAAACCACCATTTAAAACAAAAAAAAATAAAAATAAAAATAAATAAATAAAATTATTTTTATACTCCGATACAGTCTCTACTTGTGATTACAAATATATTACAATCACAGCATGGATTTTTTTAAGTGGTAATGTGGTCTGACCAAATTAATTAGCTCCTATGGTGTCACAAAGGAACTAGAAGCAAAAAATAATTCAGATATCATATACTTAGCTTTTGATACTATTCCAGATGAATAACCTCTGTACAAATTCAAGTAATGTGGAATTATTGGCAAATTAATGCAATTGATAAAAGGATGGTAGAGTGGCAAGAGGCAGAGTAATTATTAATGACCACAGCTTTTCATGAACTAAGATTATTAGAGGAGTCCCTTAGTCAGTGCTGGGCCCATTACTTGTTTGTTTGTAATTTGGTTTTTAGGAGCATTAGCAACTAAGGCCATATTGCTCCGGGATATGCGGTGGTCATCCCCTGACTTTCCGCATCCTCTGTATTTGGTGGTGACGGGCTCAAACCCCGGTCTAATCAAGAAGCGTGTGCTACGCACTGCTGCTCCTTCCCACCTGGCTACGGAGGCGCCTGGCCCATTACTGCTTTCAGGCATGTTAGCATATATGCATGCATATTGCACCAATTATTTTCGCCATGTCCATCACTCTGACTGCCTGCATGTAATAACTTGACTTCTAATGGATAGATTTTTATAAAATTTTATATTTAGCTCTTTTAGAAAAATTTGTTATTCGTCAAAATAGGAAGAATCTTTGTGCCCCAATACTATACGGTGGGACAACAATACCTCCTTAGAACAAAAAAAAAAAAAACATATCGGACAGTCGTTAGTGGAATCGGTACTTTGTTATGGATGTGATGAGGTGGACACTGAAAGACAGTTGTTATTTGGTTTTTTTTTTTTTTAGGAGCATTAGCAACTAAGGCCATATTGCTCCGGGATATGCGGTGGTCATTCCCTGACCTTTCCGCATCCCCCATATTTGGTGGTGACGGGCTCGAACCCCGGTCTAATCAAGAAGCGTGTGCTACGCACTGCTGCTCCTTCCCACCTGGCTACGGAGGAAGCCTCACACTGAAAGAGGGTGATAAAAAAAAAAAGCTTAGGGCACTAGAGATGGACTACCTTCGTCGAACTGCTAGAGTTTCCAAGCTTGAGAGGATTATGAATGAGGAAATCAGAAGGTGTTTGCATGCAGATGAAGATATTATAGAACGAATTGAAAATAGGAGGCTGAGATGGTTTGGACATCATCTATGCATGAATGAAGAGAAAGGCCTAAAATTTTATATGAGTGGATACCACAAGGGAAGAGAAGAAGGGAATGCCCTAGAAAATCATGAAAGGAGGGTGCAATATCAGCTATGAGAGAGAGAAATTTGAAAGTTGAAGATGTCCAAGTCTGGAGACTTTGGAAAATGGGAAAGACAAGGTGACTATCTGCTGTATAAAGTCAAACATAGATAGATAGATAGATAGAAAAATTTGTTGAGCCATCCCAAATTTCATTAAAATCAAGCTAATAGAAATCTGGCAATTATTTTTTTATTTATATTTAGCTCTGTTAGAAAGACAGAATAATCCCAAATTTCATTAAAATCAGATGAATATACATCCAGCAATTACTATTTTTTTTGTCTGTCTATTTGCATGTAACAACTCAACTTTCAGTGTATAGATTTTCACAAAAATTTATATTTGGCTCATTTGGAATGATTTATTGAGCATTCCATTTTTCATTAAAATCAGAGCAATAGAAATCTGGCAATTATTAATTTTTTCATACATACATATCACATAGGCTATTATGTGTTTTACTGTATGCTGAATATGGCAGATGTGCAAGAAAAGAATAGCTTTAGCACTGATAAATGAAAGGTACTGCATTCAGGAGTTAGTATTAGCCATACAGTGCAAAGAGGCACTAGAGGCTTTTAGTGCATCAGCCAAAAAATAAATAAAATAAAAAAGTAAATAAAGAAAAATAAAGAACAACTAACAATGAAGTAAAATATAATAAAAAATAAGAAAAATATAAAAAAAAAAAAATTGCATTCCTTCTCATGTAGGTAACTACACAGCTGGCATTTAAATTTCTTTAAGCTGTGAGTGTCAACTACTCACAGAGGTAACTTACTGCAGTAATTAATAACTAGCTGCCTAAAAGGAAACTTTCTCTATAATTTGAACTTATGACCCATAGTTCTAAAATCCTAACAGTGAAAATTTCACCTTTATTCATTTTACTATCCCTCTTCAGAGTCTTATAGACCTCAACCAGGTCCCCTCTATGATACCTAGTTGCCAAACTCTGTCAATCTTCATTCGAAGTCTTCCCTGATATGGACACCCTTTTACAGATATCACCAAGCAGGTTTTCTATCTTTGGACCCTTTCAATGGAGTAGCAGTAATCTCAGAATAATTTAACAATTGTTACCACACGTAGGTAATCACACAGATGGGATGCTAGGACAGCAATGGAGTTCTGTCAATGATATCTAAGGAAGTTTAGCAGCAAGGGCAAAGAGGCAATTTTCATGCTGTATAAAGCAATGATTAGGCTATATCTTGAGTGTCACATACAGGTCTGGAAGCCTGATTTTTAGGAAGAATGTAGATTGATTAGAATGGGCACAGAGAACAGCAACAAAAGGCTTGAGTTCTATAAATTGTAGTGCCTTGAAACTAGGCACACAAGATGAATCCTGATTGAAGTGTTTAAGGCTTTTAAATGAATTGAGGTAACTAAATGCCAATGGCATCACTCCTCTTTATTGGATGATACACACACAAGGGAGCATAAATTTAAACTGGAAAAGGATGGTTGCAAGATAGACATGTCAAAATTTGTCTTCGACCACAGAGTAATTGATTCTTTGAACAAAGTTCCATGTGGTGTTGAGAAAGAAGTAAGTAGGCTGAATAAATATAAAGAAGGATTAAACAAATTCTTTGAGGGGATGAACAGATAATGTGGGTTTTTTTTTTTTTTTTTTTTTCCTCTCTGCTGTATAAGCTTCCTTCCTTGTATCATTTTGCACAAATATTAACCTCAAGATGGCCAGGCCAGAGAAACGTAATAGCTTCGTTGTAACTGTTTTTTGACTACCAAAAAACAGTTATAACTAGCACTATAGTTATCGCTGTGCTGTGCATAGACTTGATAACACAATGTGTGAATTTGCATCCATATACATTACCCCAAGACCACAGCCAAGCTCGCAAACTTCTTCAACCTATACCCTTTACAAGATTCACATCAGCAGGGAATGGCAGCTAGCAAGATTTTTCTTATTGTCACCCTTCATCAGTATGCTGAGCATATCAGACATCCTGCACACTGCACCTCCAATGTGGGAACTTAAAAGGTCTTCAAACAATGCTTGTAGGGCTGGAGTCATAATTTTACAACACAACAAAATTTCAAGCTCTTCTACTGCACACAGCTGATGAGTGCTTTAAAATACAGTATTAGAATGTTTTTTAATTTCATAGTATGCACAGCAGTTTTCCATAATATTCAAGTAACATTGGCAGCCATATATATTTCTTCCAAGTTTAACAGAAGTTCAGAATTAGTGGATTGGCCTTATCTCCATGTAATCCATTAAACTGGGGTTTCACTATATTTCTTCTGAAAAAAAAAAAGTTCAAAAACCTCTTATACACTATTCAAAATTATTTCTAAATAAATGTACACATTGTGATTTGCAAAAAGTTGAAGCACCTTTAGAGTAATTCCATAACCACTCTCTGAGACAAATGTCAGTAAGTGCTAAAATCATCTTCCTCCATCTGTGAGATTAAAGTACTCCAAGAGAAGAAGCAGGATTTCAAAGCTAAACTGCTTAAGTTGGTAAAAATTTTGCCTATTCCAAAGTACTGCTTTGTGGATAAGGGCATGACTATGCAATTGAGTGAGAAGAACAAAAAATTTGCTAACAAAATCAGAGTTATCATCAAAAACCTTTCATTGACACATTCAAAAAATATATAAAAAAATAAATAATTTATGCATTCATTTAAAGTATTCCTACTCAGCATGATTAGCATGCCTGCAAAAGCTGTTGCTGCATGATATGCTGATTTTCTAGGATATCACACAGAAGCTGTCCTTATGTTTTCTACAATTTAATCACTTTAATTAATTTCAGTCAAAAATAAAATGTCTGCTAGAAAATGTTTTTACATATTGTGCACAAAATCAGAATTTGGCATAGGGGCTGACTGTTTATTCCTTCCATGAGCATGTTTGGGACCACATTCATGTAACTTTAAGAGTGAATTTTTTTTTTGAGGAATTGGGAAGTGTGTAAAAGTTGGAAAACTATGTACAATAAATATTTTTAAATATTACTTTTTTTAATACAATAAATAATAAAAAAAAATAAAAATGCTATTACTTATTTTTTTTTCTTTGCAGCTTATTATATGTATCATTTAATTCAATTTTATCAACTTCTGGATCCAAATTCAAGAGAATTTTTTATTTTTGGTTTGGGTAAGCCTATATCATCTTGAATTTTGTTAAGGGTACACTCTCATATGCTGATTTTCAGAACAAAATACAAAAAAAATACAAAAAAAAAGAATAAATACAAAAATGGCTGCTATTACATGTAAACAGAGTTGACAGCACGTATCTGTAAAGTTTCGAGAGAATCTTGAAACACATACAGATATGTTTACAAGTAATAGAAGCCATTTTTGTCGATACTGAGTTGAAATTTGTTGCTATTGAGTTGAAAGAACCTGCAATATGTATATACTGTATACAGTAAACCCTCAATTTAACGGACTAATAGGGGAGAAGGAGTGTTCGTTTATGCTGAAAGTCCGTTAAATCGAATGTAACCTGGGGAGGGTTATTTTTTATTGTTCTTAATGTAAAAAAAAAAAAGCTTTAATACAATATACAGTACTGTACAATATAAAATTATGTTGTTATTTGGCCTTTGATTTACGGATATCAGAAACAGTTTGTTTTTTTAAGCTGTAAATTTCACAAACACGTGCTACTGAGATGCCGTGTTCTAATTTCTCAATTAGCTCTAATTTCTGTGCCACATTTAAGTCCACACACTTTATTTTAACTCCTCTATCACTTTATGCCATTTTAAATTGTAAGAATTGCAAAATTATATAATAAATAAAGTCACAATTCAGAAATCATAGAAACACTCTGTATACAACCTGACTGCACGATAGCTTGAGGCAAACTGAGACCGAAACAAAGCGAGTTGGTAGACCTGCAGTTTAGTGTCCCGAGTCATGCTCGTTTTCAGAAAGAATAAAAAAACAATTTCCTGATTTTGATTATAAAAATAAAAGTAGGTAATTTTGAAAACAATAACGGAAATCGGTAATTATTATTAATTTTTAATTAATAATAACACTGAAGTTTTGTATAACCTAAAAAAAATAATATGGTCGAGATTAATATGTACATTACTGCATAAATTACATTATTTATCCAGTCCGTTAAATCCGAAATCCATTATATCGAGGGTTTACTGTACTTGCAAAGAAGTTTAAGGCATACATGCACTGTGCTCATTCTGCTCCAATGAAAGTAGCCACTGCTGTTTACATTACACTGTCAATTACTAGTGAATTTTTGCTATTATCAATAAAAACTTCAAGACCACGACTTTCATTCAGTGTTTGGAATGTTTCGCTAAAGTTCAAAATACACAAACTTATAGGTTTCCAAATTTGTGGACACTACTCTTGAATTATCCTATACCTAGATGCACAATATGCACTCTTCCAAATATCAAACTAAAATTTAATAACCAACTCTTTGTTAATAAAATGCACACAAAGTTTATAAATAACTTTCTGACTAATAATGAATAATTAATTCATTCAGTATTATATGAGTGATGAAAAATTTTTTATAAGGAAATTTTTCTGATAATTATTAAATAATTTTTATTAAATAATTTTTATCAAATAATGTAAGGAAACAATCTGATTATAAACAAATTCCATATTTTATTAAATTTCAAAATTTTTGAGATTGGTTTTTTAGATACCACACTGGCATTGCAAAAACTCGGATTAACTAAACCCATAAAGTGAATAAATATATTAAGTAACAAAAATCATGATACAAACCAATTTAACAAAAAATTAAATTACTTCAAAAATTAAAATGAATTCATGCACTTACACCGATGAATGACGGTGAGAAATGTCTTTATGAAAACTGTTCAGTATTACATATGCATCCTGCATTTCTTCCCGTTCTCCTTTTCGCTCAGCAGCAAATCCTTGAAGATTGCATAGTTCTTTCATAAAAAGACAAAACATATTTTTGTCTTATAAAATAAACTTTTTTTTTTTTTAAATATAAATTCACTATCAAATCGTAATCAAAGCAGATGTAATAAAACGAAGTCCAAAAGCATTAAAATAATCAGCTCAAAGCAAAATCTATTACTCCAATTTTTTGGAATAATTTTAGAAAAAAATGAAAAACTTTATGAAAAAAAAAAAAAATCACTTCAGTTGGGATATTCAATATCACTGTTTAGTTATGGTTTAGTGGAGTTAATTTATGATCCACCATACTTCTCTATCAGCTTACCAATAGTATTTTAAAAATATTCTGCAGCTTGATTACAGAAGGAATACAATCAATCAATACAAGAAACGTAAATAAATAGGCTGACCTATTTATTTATGATGACAGGACGTCATAAATAAATATATTAAACAACGGGATGGCGCTGGCTGTCACATCATTTTAGTAAAAAATATAATTTTTAAACAAAACTTCGAAAAACACTTAAATATTGGTGCAACATAACCTATAATTGTGATTATATCATAGGATGGCTGCCATCGTGGGTAGTAGTCATTCGTGTAACCACAGGTAGAGGCGCATCGATCGAATGCCGAGAATTCCATCTGGTTATCACTATGACTGAAATATACTGACAATTTTTGTCATAGGCCTTTAATATCAGTTCAACAATGTGTGTTGTGTCAGTAGTCTGCATTTGTTCTGTGTGCTTGTCGGTTATCGCATACACACACTTGAAAGTTTTTAATTTATAATTTTAAAAGTTTCAAGCCTCAAAATTTAAAATGTCAAAAAAGAGAAATTGTGCATTTAACAAAGACCTTCAAAAAGAATTTAAATTTATTAAACTGGACAACTGGTATAGTGATAAAACAAAAGTGGATTTGTCAACATTGTAATGTTAATTTTTGATCATTGTTGATTAATGTAATGTTCATAGACATTACATTAACCAACATCTATATTAACCAACATCTTATGTAGCCAGAAACATAAGGATGCTGAGAAAACTTTGAATTCGGTTCAAAGCATCAGCTTGTTCATTGTAAGACGTGATGAAGGAGAAAGTGATAAAATTGCAGCATGCAAAGCTCTTGTTGCCTATCATACCGTGCATCACAATCAGAGTTTTTGTACATATGACTGCTTGTCAAAATTGATAAAAAAAGATTTATCAAACAAAATTTTCTTCCACACACATACAAAATCAGAAGCAATAATTACTAACGTTTTATCACCATATATACTGGATGAAGTATATAATGGATTTGAATAAAACTAAAAGCATTACAATAAGTTTAGATGCGTCAAACAAAATAAGACATGAAACTGTTTCTGATTGTTGTGCGGTACTTTTTGCCAAACTGCGGTTTTAAAGTTAAAATTATAGATTTTACTTCTTTACCTGGTGAAACATCCGAACTACAAAGTATTATGTTGAAGAAAATAATAGATAAATTCTCCTTACAAAACAAAATCATTGCTCTGAGTGCTGATAATACCAACAAAAATTTTGGAGGTTGTAAAAGAGTTGGAGCTAGAGATTATCGGTATTGGTTGTGGTGCACATATTATTCACAATTGTCTCCAGTGTGCTGTCGACTGTCTACCAATCGATATTGATTGTTTTGCAGTTAAAATATACAAATACTTTTTTATATACACAGTCAAAGTCGAAGAACTTAAAAACTTTTGTGAATTTGTAGGAGACAATTATGCAAAATTATTGGAACATGGATATATAAGATTTTTGTCCATAGGCCCAATCAGAGCTTTAAGCATGTTTAATGGACTTCGTCCACATTTTCTTTCTCAAGAGAAATGTCCTGTTATGTTGAAAAAATTATTTGAAGATCTCTGTTTGAAATTATGGTTGTCATTTGCAAGATATCAAGTTTCAACATTCCAAACATAAATTAGTTTTAGTGAAAAAGATAACATTTCAGCTACAGAAGTAGCTATGAATATTGAAAATCTTACAAACATATTAGAAGCCAGAAAAAAAAGGCATTTTATAATAACAGATGTTAAAAATAAACTAAAACTGTTAATAGACAGCAGTGAAATTAGTGAGGTCAAGTTTTTTGAAGTAGTCAAGAATTTTTATGAAACCAGCTTAGAATATGTAAATGTGGTAATGCAGCTTGGGAAATACTGAAAAATTTAAACAAGTATTACCAAAAAAGGTACCTGAATGGAAAGAAATACAGGACAGTTTCAACGAGGAGCTTATTACACAAACAAGAGAAGACGAAACTCGCATATTTGATCAGTGGGCATTTATAAAAGCAATAGTTGTCAGGCAGTTGGACACATAGAATAAACAAAAATTTCTGTATCTGATAAATGGGTTCAAATATTTTCTGAAATGCACGAAAAACATCTAGCTTTCCAGGATTTTAGTAATGTTGTGGAATTTGTTCTTTGCTTACTTGGAAGTACAGCTTCTATGGAGAGAATATTTTCCATAATGGATAGCATATGGTTGAATAAGAAATCCAGATTAAGTGTTGAAACCTTGAAATCCATGTTAATTATCAAGCGTGCAGGTGCATAAGTACACGTTCCTTGAGCGACCGGGGTTCAAGCCCGTGACTGCTAACTACAGTGCTGTTTCTTGTATTCTGTCTATCTTGTGAACTCCTCTGACCATTTGGTCGTCCTGGAGTATAAGCAGAAAATTTATTTTATTTATTATCTTAAAAGACCAAAATCTGTTACGTAAAATATGTTCATCTGAAAAATATTTTCTTGGTGTGAACTTGATGATGTGCAGTATCCCTCCACGTCGACCTAAAAACATTTGGTTGAATATTTTTTCTGCTCTTTCTGAACATTTCTATTCCCCATCCTGTTTTGGCCTCAAGGAACTATGGTCAGCCTATAAATAAATTAAGAACTTTATTTTGATGGGATTTATGAAGCTGTTTACAATCATTAATCATCTTATTCCAGTTGGGTATTAATTTTGAAGTAGCAACTCTCAGAACACAATGAAGGTTGGTGGCCATTAAGGATGCTCGGCATTTGTTTTTATTAATGTTCATTACAGAGAATGTTTGTTCACACTTATAGGTATAACTGAAAACTGACATTTTTCCAGCCAAATTTTTCAGGTTACAAAACTTTTTTGGGTCAAGAATGTTATAAAATTCTCTAATATCATTCTGGTTATGAAGTTCCCATGTGTTGGAATCACATTTTAAATCAATGAGCTCAAGCTGAACTTCAACTGGTGCATTATAAATGCTTGAAGAGAATGGATCCCCCACACAATTGATAAATATGATTCAATTTTTCGAAAGTCGAGGAATCTGGTCTCGAATTCTTCAATTAAGTTTTTGATTGATGTTGTATAATCAACAAATTTTATTTCTGGAATATTTCTTAGAGATGCCACTGTAGGAAAATGGACCAGGTTTTTAGAACTCGATTGGCGAGAAAACAAGCACAGCTTTAAGAAGAAAAGAATTCAAACTGATCATTATATCGTGTGCAAATTTATTTTCCCCTTATCGCTCTTTGTTCGATATATTGAGGTGTGTAGCAGCAATATCGCCTTGGAAGCAAAATTGCAGATCCAACCTTCATCTTTAAGCTCGGTGAAATTCCAATTATTTTTCATTTCTAAAAATAATATAATTTCACCTTTCAGCTCACATACTCTACAAAGTATGTTTCCTCAACTTGACCACCATAAGTGACTATGATAAGGTACATCGGTATGCCCACACTGAAGGTCTTCTAGAAAGTTTATGAACTGTCGGTGATTTAATTCCTTGGATCGAATGAAATTAGAAAATTATCTCTACAGCAAAGTGTTAACATCTCATAAAATTCTTAGGACTTTTATGAGATGTAGTAGTGGCATGTGATGCATGAAAGCAAGTGTATGAGCTTATACAGCATCAGCCCAAAAAAAAAAAAAAAATCATTCCCTCCAAATGTTAACCTGTAGGAAACTGTATTTTGTTCCACCGGTACAAGGTCAACATTTATGTATCTGTACACATTTAGCAATCTATTAAGAGTTTAGTGTATAAACTATTCTGAGGCCAACAAATCCAACAATGCCCTTCTTGGATACTGAATTACTGAATAATATTGAATCTTGTTAACATTAATGATAATTGGCCCTTTTGCTATCTTGAATTGGATTGGTGTATATACATATGATTTGGGCATGTGAATTGTAAATTTTTTGCGTTTCCCATCTGAAGAACAAGAGTAGCACTGATTAACAGAGCTCAGTATCAGGTATTTTTTATACCGTGTCTCAACGCACACCATAGTTCACTTGCAGTTGCTTCGATTTGCATAACGACTCGCTGGTCAAAGTTTTGGCTCATCAGTGTAATGCTATCATACTATAATAAATACAATGGAATCAACAGTGATAGTTGTATACTATCAACAGTGGTAGATTATCAACAATATTATCCTCACAATGCTATGAGGAACTTCTGAGAAATACTGTTTTGGCAAAATTACTGTGTAATCGCATGCACGTGGAACAATAGGGACATGAATCCATACTTTCTACCTCCAGTTCAAGTCGGACAATCATGTAATATGGAACTCGTCGCTCACAGTAACAGTGTTCTCATGTGTGGATTTACAAAGTTTATATAAAAATCAGTGTGGTGAAGTTTACAGTGATTAGGTGAGTGAATTACCATCTAGTTGGCGATCGCTAACACATGCATTGTTTTCTGGGTTGAATTGATGTTTTAAGTTATTTTGTGATATTCTAATTTGGATTTATCTTTAAAACGTGTGACAAGCTTATCTTATTAGCTTATAATTTGAGCGTACTTTGTGACTTTTTGTTTTAAAGTTGTTATCACTGTATATTTCATAAAATTAGGAAAAAATGAAAAATCAAGGATGAGTGTTGTACATTTAATGAGGAATGGAAAACTAAATATTTTTTCACAAGAATTAAAAATAGAGCTGTGTCTCATTTGTAATGAATGTGTTTCAGTTTTTAAAGAATATAACATTAAGAGACACTACACAACTAAACACCCTATACATGGAGAAAACTTAACTGATGATGGAAGAAACACAATGTATGATCAACTATCTCAACAGCAAAGTGTTTTTATTCGACAAAATGATGAACAGGAAGCTGCAACAAAAATAAGTAATACCACTGCCAGCAAAATCGCAAAAGCATGTAAACCCTTTTCAGATGGAGAGTTCATTAAGGAATGTACATTAGAAGCTAGTACAATGTTATGTCCATCTGTGAAGTCTAAATTCCAAAACATAAGTTTGTCTCGATATACTATAGCTTGACGAGTGTCGAAAATATTGCTAATAACTTGGTAGAGGAACTATCAGCAGAACTGAAATCTGTGGAGTGATATTCTCTGGCTCTCGATGAAAGTACCGACATAAAAGGCACTGCACAGTTGCTAATTTTCATTTGCACTTGTAACAGCGATTTTGAAATTGTCAAGGAGTTGTTATCCATGGAATCAATGCAAGACTACACACAACCGGATCAAATATTTTTGAAAAAGTAGAAAATTGTCTAAAGAGGTTTAATTTAACCTGGAATAAAATTATTAGTATAACAACGGACGCTGTGCCGTATTTGGCTGGTAAAAATAATGGCTTATTGAAATTGATTCCAAAATAATACCAATTCATTGTATTATTCATCAGCAAGTCGTATGCAAAACTGTACTCAATATGGGGCCAGATGCATCTGTATATTTATCTGTATAACCTAAATTTGTATAATTTCTCATTTAGAGATCTATGTCCTGTTGTTGTTTGTTATTTGGATTTTAGGAGCATTAGCAACTAAGGCCATATTGCTCCGGGGATATGCGGTGGTGATTCCCTGACCTTTCAGCATCCTCCGTATTTGGTGGTCACGGGCTCGAACCCTGGTCTAATCAAGAAGCGTGTGCTATGCACTGCTGCTCCTGCCCACCTGGCTAAGGAGGCACCGATCCATGTCCTGTTAATAAATAAGAAATGTGCAGATACATAGAGAAGCAGGTTTTAATTTTCTTGCTTGACATGAAGGTAACTTCGGGAAAAAATTCTTTAGTGATGATACCCAGAGATGTGGATTCCAATGTCTTTGCCATATAGTTAAAAATTCGTTCTAATGCCTAGCTCCTTCATGCTTATTTCAGGATGGATGGCGATATTCAAAAACCTAGGTGGATTCTGTCTCTTAATGCGAAAGCAGAGGCTTCTGTATATTAGGTGTATATCCAAGGTCAATGTGCTAGAGATAACTTGTAACGCTGGTGTAGATACGTTCGGCATACCTTTAGCATACTAAGGAGCATAGTTCTATGTAAACTAGCTATTTAGGTTGAAATTTAACTCTTCCTGCCCTGTGGAACCATGCGCCAGCAGCATAAGTTGCCATAGAGAGGAAGATGCCGTTGTAGTAAACCTGCATGGTCTGACGTGAGAGACCACAATCAGCTCTGGAGATCTTTGATGGCATCAGTAAAGTTTCTAATTTTAGCAGTTATGTGATTAAGGTGTGAGAAAAAATTTAATCTACAGTCCACGATCATACTCAAATATTTCGTTTCCATGACAATTGGGAGTCGAACATTGTTAACTTTGACTTGTGGTGGGCACTGAATATTTAATTTGGAGCCAAAAATCATCATTTTAGGCTTCGAAGCACTGATGGATAGTTTACTGTCTAGAGTCCAACCATAACAATTTGCAAAAACAGCATTAGCAGAGGCTTCAATAGCTGAATAAGAGTGACCACTGATCAAAATGATTACATCATCAGCATAGACAATTATTTTGGTTTTGTCAAAAGATCTGGAAATCCACTCCTGTGTCCCAGATGCGGGGCCCCAAGATAGACCCTGGGGACGCCCTCAATACACCTGGCTGGAGACCTGACAGAATTTTGATTTCACAGGCACATGCCGGTTGTTGAAGTAACTTCTGAAGAGAAGATAAAGTTGTTGAGGTCAGTGGCCGGTATGGAGATGTTCAAGGCACTTTCCTACCAGAGGGAATCAAAATTGCCCTCTAAGTTGACAAAAATAGCAAGGTTATATTTAGATGATGAATTTTCAATATGAGAGGTAAAATCAACCAGGGAATCCTTAGAGGACCTGCCTATCATAAAACCATATTGATTGGATGACAGTAAATTCTGTGACTGTAGGATATTCATAAGGCGCTAAGCTGTGAGTCGTTCTAACAGTTTCCCTAGATTTGCCAGAAGGGTGATGGGTCTATAGGACTTTGGTTTAAAAGTTGGTTTTTCAGGTTTTTTTAATAAGTTTTTTTCATACATCTGGGAAGAGGCTCTCTTGCAAACATTTATTATAAAGATTAATCAGTACTAGTTGATAACCATCTAATAAGCCTAGGTCATAGTCTAACAAGTCTTAAAACAAATTTTCTACTAGATCCAAATAGAGGACATTTTTTAATATTGATTTTCTTTGTGGCAGTTTCTAGTTCCATTGAAGTAAATGGAGGCATAGCTTCATTAGACAAATATTCAGAGTTTGCAGAATGGGTGTTTCAGTGAACTTGTGTGTCAGTTGAGGAGTCATCAATCCAAAATAGTGTTAACAAAGTCCAACCAGTTAGACGTCTTACAGAGTCTTCACTCTGTAAGACTCTCTATGTTTTAACAACTCTGTTAACAGAGTTGTCAATCACAGTACCAAAACTTCTAAAGAAAAGGTCTTGTTCCTTGAAATTTTATAGTGAAGGCCCCACGGGTTTGCATTGCCATAGCTGTGGACAAAATTCATCCAGGTCTCTTGTCTTCGAGAAGCTATAGCTTTAATGTATCTTTTTTTAAGAGATGTATATTGTGAGCATAGATGCTCTGCATCAGCAGTAGGCCAATGCTGATGTTGTTGGTATCTGTGACGGGCCCAATGAACAGATTTTCTAAGACATAGACAGCATTTGGTGACTACAGTAAACAAACAGATGATGTTTGTGGGAGCTTCAGGTTAGGAAAATTCTTTCTAATGATGAAATAGAGTTATATATCTTTGGGGAGAAACTTATTACCCAATGCACATATAAAGAGGATCTTAACTTTATAGCGAACCTGAATGTAGTAACCTGTTTGATATCATCGAGGATAAAATCAAAATCAGCTAAGTTTTCATTGTGCAGACTTTTTTTTTATTTCCTCTTTTGAAAGGTCTTTAAGGACATCATAAATTACCACAGAAGGATTACCTTTCTGAGGAGTTCCTGCAGAGATACCAACAGCAGTAAAGGTTTCTAAAGCAGAAATACACTTAATATCTGACTTTGTTCCCATTTCCAGAACAATGCCTTGGTTTCTAGCTGATCTAAAGGACTTGACCTTTATATACTTAAGATAAGTTTTTAGGGTTTTTGTGACTGAGTTTTTGACCTTAGAGCTTGTCTTGCTTACACTGTTCTGAGAGGTGCTGATTATGATAACATTATTACTTAGTTTAGTTTTCCCATTCATTTGCAAACCACTACGGGTGGCAGCCGCAAAGGTTTCGACTGGAGTAGGGCTCTGAGTTAATGACTCTGAATAAATAGCATCACGCTTGACAGGAATTTCCTGAGCTGACACTGGAGAAAGATTTGATTGAGTGGGAGGGCAGGGGAAAAATCTCTTTCAAGTAACTTTACTCTAATATTTATCTCATCGCTGATAGCTTTGCGCCTTTCGTTTTTAATTAGTAGAGCAGTGGTAATTGTCTCTAAGTTTGACTACTTTTCCATGATAAGATTTCCAGAAATTACAGTGACTGTTAGCTTCACATGCTAGAAAGCTAATGATATCTTTTCTCAACTTAGATATACAATCGTAATTAGTATTATTATTAGTAATGGCCGCATGGCACAAGAAAGCCTATGGCTTATGCTGCACCAGCCAAAAAAAAAAAAAAAAAAAAAAACCCTGAATAAAACAATGATAAAAAAATAAAAATAAATAATAATAATTAATAAAAGAAAAGGAAATTAAACCTATCATCCTATGCACTTCCCTCACCCAAAGGTACTATTTAGATGACCTTTGAATTTTCCCAAACTGTCAGCCTCTACCACTCATGTAGGCAACTTATTCCAGTAATTTATAACTCGCTGGCTAAAGTAAAACCTCCTGCAGTCCAATCTAAACATTTCCCCCCGTAACTTGAATTTATGTCCCCTAGTTCTAGCATCACTTATAATCTTGAAAATTTCGTCCTCATTCATTTTACCGATGCCTCTCAGATGCTTAAACACCTCAATCAAATTTCCTCTAAAGTGTCTAGTTTCCAAACTCTACAACCCACATATTCGAAGTCTTTCTTCATAAGGATGCCCTTTTGCCGATCTCACCAGGCGAGTTACCCGTCTTTCACCCTTTCAAGAAACTCGATGTCTTTCTTTAGGTGCGGTCTCCATACAGTATTCCAAGTGTGGTCTAACAAAACCTTATACAGGGTGATTCACTACCAGTGCGACAAACTTGCAGAAGGTGTAGGGGGCACATAGCATTGCAGAGTCCGAAATGCCTTCTTCATGCAGTAGAGGACGTTGAACAGGAGGTCGTGTGAACAGTGATCCCGCTGGAAGTCAGCATTTGCGAACCAGTTCCCGAGGCAGTACGAGTATTCAAACGTTGAACTGGCCGACGTGCACCTCGCGTATGGAGCTGCGGACTGTAATGGGCGTGCCGCTCTGCGCTTGTACCAGGAACATTTCCCGCACAGGCGTGCTCCTCATCATACAATTTTCGCACGTGTGCACAGACGGTTACGTGAGACTGGTTGTTTCGCGAGAGGTACCATGAATCGAGAGCGAACAACGAGGACGCCAGACAATGAGGAGAATGTCCTGCGTCTTGCAGAAGGCAATCCAAGTACGAGTACTCGAGCGATAGGCCAACGATTGGGTATTTCTCAATCCACTGTATGGAGGATACTGTCAACAAAGGCACCTCCGTATCCAGGTGGGAAGGAGCAGCAGTGCGTAGCACACGCTTCTTGATTAGACCGGGGTTCGAGCCCATCACCACAAAATATGGAGGATGCAGAAAGGTCAAGGAATGACCACGGCACACCCCAGAGCAATATGGCCTTAGTTGCTAAAAACCACATAACAAACAAACACTGTCAACAAACCAAATGAGTTCATACCATCTGCAAGTGTCCAATCATTGGAGCCTGCGGATTATCCACTCTGGAGGACTTTTGCTACTTGGTTTCTTCAACAGAAACGGTTCGCAAATGCTGACTTCCAGCGGGATCGCTGTTCACGCGACCTCCCGTTCAACGTCCTCTACAGCATGAAGAAGGCATTTCGGACCCTGCAATGCTATGCGATTCCGATTCGTCTTTATGCCCCCTACACCTCCTGCAAGTTTGTCGCACTGGTAGTGAATCACCCTGTATAATGGGAGTATCACGTCCCTATCTCTACTTGCAAAAGTTCAATAGATCATCGATAGGACACCATGGGCCTTTCTTGCAACCTGTTTACAATGCTCAGAGAATTTCATGTCTGACCGTATCGTAACACCCAAGTCCCTTTCCTCCAGTACTGGCTTTAGTTGAACTCCACCAAGTGAATAAGTTATTTTGGGATTACTGTTTCCCAGGTGTAATACCTTACACTTTGTTGGATTAAAGCATAGCTGCCATTTTTCTGACCATTCCTGAAGTCTATCTAGGTCTCTCTGAAGAAGACCTAGATAGACTTCAGATAATGATAGGACACGTCTTGTATTTGAGAGTCAGCTATAACTACAAGCAAAGGTGTGAAATCTTGTAACTGAAAGTTGTTTTCCATCGTTTATAATGACGAAAAGAAATACAAGATGGTTCTAAGATATTCTTGAGAAGTGGAGGGACAGTTTATAAAAGAATCCTCTTCGGGGTAGCAGATGAAACCACTTAGTCATTCAGTGACAGGTTTAAGAATAAATAATACTGAAGGAATTGGGTTCTTACTTTGAAACTTTATCCCGAGGAAGGAGGGAAGTTCACAGCCCTACTGACCTTGACAGCAGCAGTCCCGAAGTCAGAAAGGCAGAAATGGCAAGTAGTGAGGTATTGGAAAATGGCTATCACCAGACAAGAGGGCGTTTGACCAGAACAACATAAATAAAACTATAAGCTGCAGAAGGTGCAAGAATGGAAGATATTAGCATCTAGAGATAGGTAACCACATAGGCATTACTGTAGCACATAAGTAAACACTGAATTACACTCCAAACAAGATAAAAACATTCAAAAATTAGAAGCACTAAAATCCACAACTACAGTTGAACCTGTGCATGTGCACTCTCCAAAATAAGATACTAGCAGGTCGGCTTTATCCTTGGCTGAAGTAGCAATAGAACCATCTGGTTTTGACAGAGGTGGGAACAGAGATGTGCAAAAGACCAGACTGCTTCACTACTATCTGGACAAGAAGCAAGTTTTCTACTCTTGGCCTGTTCGAAATCAAGCTTGGACTGATTAATAACTGCTTTACAATTGTTGCGGGCCTTGGTATAGGCAGAAAATGAAACTGAAGATTTGGAAACAAGCCAATTACGATACACAACATTCTTCTCTAGAACAGCCTTAGCACATTTATTGGAGATAAAGGACGAGATTTTAAGGTGGAGTGTGGAATAAAGGATTCCATCCCTACAAGAATAATTTCACTGACACGATCTGAGCAAATGTTGACATCAGAAGTTTTGAAACAGTAATCCGACCAAGAAAAAGAAGATAATAAATCCTGCAGATCATCCCATTTTGCATTCTTGTAATGCCAAAAAACACGAGGTTGGGAATGGTCATGATAGAAAGGCTCCATTGGAGAAGAGACCATCGCCAAATTATGATCTCAGGTGCATAGAGGACCACTCATCTCAACCGTGTACTTAGACGGGTTGTTTGTGAGCAAAAGATCAAGCATTGGCTGTGGTTAGGGTTGTCTGTATTCTGGTAGGTAAATGAACAATCTGTGCAAGATTATTAGTAATTGCAAAAGCCTCAACATCTCGACCAGCTGGGTCTGTGTGACCAGAAAAAGGAGGCCAGTTGGAGTTGTGAACATTAAAATTACCAAGGAAAATTACCTCACTGTTAGGAAAGCTGGACTGGAGAAAGTCAAGTTTCAAAGAGAGGAAGTCAAAGAGTTCCAAGTGATTAGTGGAGTTGGGAGAACAATAGAGGCAACAGATGAATTTGAGACAATGGGATAGAGAGATTTTAAGCCTGAGAAAATCGAAAAAAGGAGATTCCAAAATAAGTCTCTGACAGGGAATATCAGAATGGACATATGCACAAGTACCACCTTTGAAGCAAAAGGAATTGTACAGCAAATAATTTGGACAACTGAGGTGGTTGAATCAACCGATAACTGCATCTCTGTCAGAAAAAGTACATAGGGTTTGGTAAACTAAGTGGAAATTGACAATTTCCAATTGTCGACGTGGTCTCAGTTCTAACTGAGATTAGAACTGAGACCACATATATTTGTGAAATGAAAAATGAAGTGTTTGGGAGGTTTAGATCTTTTCGCAGATAAGTTCGCTCTATTTGTTTGCATTCACATACATTAAAAATTTTTCGCATTTACATACATGAAAAATAGAGCAGCCTCCATAGGCAAGTGATCAGGAGCAGGAGTGCAGGAACACGCTGCCCTTGACTGCTAAATAAGGTCGATCTTCCAAGCTGCACTGGACCACTGCGGCAGATTATGGTCCATTTCCCTCAACATGAATTGTTGACGAGACTTCCATCCTACAGTTGATTGATAATGGCTGCAGTATATCTTTTTTTTTTTTTACTTTACATGAAAAATTTTGTTCCTTTACTTTGCTCCCATGGCCACTAAGTTTTCATAATCAGACCTTTCCCAGCCTACACCTTTTTACGATACTATTACAGATCAATTTATAGTTATTGTAGAGCTCAGTAATTTTCATTACTCTGCAACCTCCCATACCATCTTTTGCTTCATTATCTCAATTACCCATCTCTGCAGAAGACTTGCAGAACTTAGCCAGAATGTGGAAATCCATGTCAAGATAAAATTAAACCTAAATACTAATCACCCAGAAAATATCCGTCTGATCATTTAAATCCACCGACAGTAAATTGCTGAATTTAATTTAAATATTCATTAACAGATTATTTTTTCTAACAGCAAATTTAAAATACTACATGGTATCACACATGAAGCTATTTTACCATATCAACTATTTTGCCAGTTTGCACTATCTGGATTCAGTCTGCTGTTTGTTGAGCCTGTAGTACTGTCAGGCAAAAATATCTTTCAGACAAATTACAAAATACTACTGGTTGGATAAATGCTACTTTTTAATAGTGTTCCTTGCCCATACTAACAGATATAGTTGCACTTCCTTCTGTGGAAGAAAAAGGGGTTAAACTTCATAGAGTGCACCAGAAATAGAGTATCAATTATCAGGAGACAGGAGTCTGCAGAAGTATAAATTAGTCTGTAATCAAATTACTCAGGTGAGTTAGGAATAATAAGGCAGATTATCAGAAATCTCTGGCTAAGAGTGCAAAGAAAAGTAGCAAGGAATTCTTTACTTATGTTAACACTAGAAGGAAAGGAACGAATCACATTGATCTGTCTAATCTGAATAGCTTTGCTATATATGATTCTGTTATGGGTGTTGCTGATAAACTGAATAAGCATTTTTCCTCTGCAGTTGCAAGTGTACTTATGGTTTTAAGAGACTGGGCTAACAGACCTATCTACTAATCGGGAGTTAAGTTTTTTTTTTTTTTTTTTGATTTGGTAGTTGTTGGCGCATCGGCTTCTGTGGCCATATTGCACCTCCCAAGGTTTTTGCAGTACTTTGATCCAAGCCCAAGGCGGGAATCGAACCCGCGACCTTTGGGTTGCCGGGCAGGTACTTTACCCACTCGGCTAGCCCAGTCGGCAAGGGGGAGTTAAGTGATTTTAGGATAAGTGAATGGAAGCTGAACAAGAAACTGCTGCAGATAAAAGTGAACAAAGTAAAGGTGATAGTGAAATGCTAAGTTAAGTAATAGCATTCTTGGATTCAAGGAAGGTCCTACAGACTGGAGATGTACAAATGTATCTTTTTATTATTATTATTAGCCGTATGGTGCAAGGGAGTCTGAAGCTTATGCTGCACCAGCCAAAAAAAAAAAATTCGCACATTACCCTGTGTGAGAGAGAGAGAGAGAGAGTCAAAAGTAGAAGGAAATCACCAAGAAAACAAGAAAGAGAAGAATGATGATATCCAGCTCAGGACACTAGGTTTGCCAAGCCCATACTCACCAGATGTGATCCCCTGGGGTAAAATTTTATTCATAAAGGAAGAAGTGAGTAATTATAATTCAAAGGATGTAGTGAGTAATTATAATTCAAAGGAAGTAGTGAGTAATTATAGACCTGTAAGTTTGACTTCTATACCAGGGAACATAGAGTCAATAGTTACAGTAATGCATGTTCAATTTTTACTAGGAATGGAAAGACATTAGAAACTTAAGCAGAACAATAGATAATAGTATGTCTCCAAGTAGAACTTAAGCCCAAACCTTAGCACTGAGTATTCAGTTTTAACTGAGAGCAGAAAATCTCCCCATGATAAAAATCAAATTTTGAGTTAATCTTATAGTATCTAACCACATTGGTCAAACATGATGTGATTGTGATATAGTTGTTTCAAAGAACAGCTGTTTCAAAACTCACTGGCAGGTGGTCTCTATTAGTATTAAAGTTAGACATATAGCGCAAGTAAACTACAGACTTTTGCTGCACCAGCAAAAAAATAAATTAAAATAAAATAATAAACAAAAATAACAATAAAAATATAAAGAAGATGTAAATATAAAAGATAATATATAAAAAAGTTGATAAGTAAATAGACTAATCAAATTCTGCATGAAGGTTTAGGAAAAAGGAAAGCCTGTGCAAAAAATCTGTGCCCCCACACAGCCTCACAGATGAGCAGAAGCAACAAAGAGCATCATTATGCAGACTTCATTCAAACTTGCCAAGTTAATCCTAATTTCCTTAACTGTAGATGAGTGTTGAGTGTTTCAGTACAACCCAGAGACAAATCATCAGAGCATGCATTGGACTTCAAAATCATCACCAAGACTCAAAAACGTTTAATTTATAGAAGTCCAGGATCAAGAGGATGCCAACTGTCCATGTTTTTCGACAAACAGGGTGTGATTCACAAGGAATTTTCACCTGAAGGGGAGAGTAAATGCTGAATTCTACATAAATTTGCTTCAAAAACTACTGAAGTGGAGGCTGCAATTCTGAAAGAAAGGTAGCTGGTCCTTGTTGCATGACAATACCCCTGCCCATTCCACACTTGTTGTCAAGACATTTCTGATGAAACACAGCATTATACAAAATAACCATCCACTCTACTCTCCAGATTTAGCACCAGTGGAGTTCTTTCCCAAGGTGAAAACTGCCCTCAAAGGAAAGAGATTTCAGAATGTTGATGATATAAAGAAAAATGTAACCACCAAGACTGAACAAAATCTCTTTGGATGCCTTTACTGACTCCTTTCAAAAACTTTTAGAATGGTGTAATAAGTGCATTCAATTAGGTGTGATTACACTGAATAAAAAAAAAACCAAAAAAAAAAAAAAAAAACATTTTTGAGCTCCTCCACTTTGTGTTCTTTTTACTGCACTAGTCCAGGAATTGCATTAATGAATCAGCCATCAGGTAGTCCACATTACAAAACTGAAACATGCAATAACAGCATTACTCACTGTAATAATTTCATCAGATGTGTCGTGCAAGGCTCATTAACAATGTCTTTTAGAAAGATGACAAAGAAACACAATGTAAAATTCAGAAGACATATATGCAAGATTTTCCACGTATTGTAAAATCTAAAAAAAGTAACACATTTACCTCGTGTACCATACATACATAGATGTGATACTCCACTTTCGAGCAGCAGTGAAACATAATGTAATCACTTTTATAAAAAAATAAAGCATAATGATAACGTGCACCATAGAAAGAAATAAAAATAGATGCCATTTCATGGTTACAATGATGTCATACACACTGAAATGTTTATTTTCATTGAACATAATCTTCCTCTAAGTTGTGCTGATCATGCAAGTGCATTGTTCAGAAATGTTTCCCAATAGCAAAATATGGTTGTGGAAGAACAAAAACAACAGGCTTGTTAGTGAAATTTCATGTATAGGGAAAGAAGTAGTGATGGCACTAAAGCTGGGCCATTTTTCCTTGCTACAGATAGGTACAAGCAAAATAATCAATTATATGCAAATTAAATGATTATGAAATCAACAACACAAAAACTGGGGGGGGGAAATAACACACACCTATTGCCCAACTATTATCAATTGGGGCAATAGTTGAGTGTGTGTGTGTGTGTGCGCATATATATCAGGCAAATAGTATCATTTGTGTGCACGCACATACTTGTGGTGTATACCTATCTCAGGTAAATAGTTTATGAATGCACGCACACACACACACACACACACACGCATGCATGCGTACCATTTGGAATTTGTCAAGACCTTACATGCTTAGAAGTAATTGAAATAATTGATTACTAATCATTCAATTATGCCCATCATTGAATGATTAGTAATCAATTAATCAATTAGAAATCAATCCCACCTGGAAGCATATGGGATTCCTTCAAAAAAAAACTGTCTGGCACTTAGTGTCAATAATGCACCTGTTTCGGTAGGCCTAAAAATGAGTAGCAAGTGTATTAAAACAGGAGATTGAGTACTTGGTGGTAATAGGCTGTCCTCATCATCATATTAATTATGTGTTTATTATTAATTAGTATTATTAATTAAATTCTTGTGTATTTCTTCTTGCTCAACAACATCTAGCTATATTTGCCACTCTTCGGATGCAGATGTTATTGCTGGCAATAAAGTTCCATGTTCATTGAACAATTTCAAAACAACTTCAAAAGTAAAGGTAACTGGTGAAGATCAAATATGCACACAGATTTGAAAACTCCCATGGCTAGTTGCTTTGTGCCTTCGACATATTCAGCTAATTTGAGGCTGTCACAAACATTCTCTCAGGTATGCCAAGCTGTGCTTGTCACCTGTGAATCTAAAACGTTGATGGAACTGATATTCGGGTGATACCCCAGTGAGTCTGAGACAGCCAATTCCCCTGCTTGCACCTTCATGATGATGGGACTGTTAGTAACCCTGGGTATAACCCCCAAGTGCAAGTCGTGAAATACAGCGACTAGCATACTGAAGGTGACCACTTAGTTGCAAACCAACATAAGCAAGGGTCGAAGTGCGGCACCCACACCACATCGAGGAAGACCACCTCTTTGTTTAACCAGGCAATACTAGGTGGTTGGTGACTCTCATCAACTGGTGCAATACAACCACTTTGCTTATTGGAGGCTCAAAGTGGTGAAATCCACATTTTTAGTCTTCAGAGCAAAGCTCTGGCAACCCTCACATCTTTTCCATCATGCAATATGATTAATGCCTTTTGAGGTTATGATGGACATCATAGTGAGATACAATCTTCCTTACATTTCGAGGGTACAGCTCTAAAACAGTGTTCGCAGGTCAGCCACTAGATAGTCCACTGGACTGAACCTATTGATAACTTTCTAGGAGGCTTTCAGATCAGCTGGTATATAATCTTGTTGCCTCTATTCTGCTAGATAGTGACTGGAGGGTGTCTGATTAGTGTGTGTGTGTATGTGGGGGCATTGTTGAGGCCACATTATGTCAAGGAACTGGGTGTATTCTTGCCATGCGTATGCCATATGCAAAAATTCCATTACTTCATACAGCATGTCCTTGCCACATTTTCTAACTTCTGAATAAACCATAAATTTTCAATCTAATAGAACCAGCTTATCTACAAAAAGATCTAAACCTCCCAAAAACTTCCTCATTCATTTCACAAATGTACATGGTCTTGGTTCTAATTTCAATGATGTTGATTTCCACTTACAGTCTGCCAACCCACACGTACTTTTTCTGATAGAATCCCAGTTATTGGTTAATTAAACCACTGCTCATCTCAGTTGTCCGAATTATTCACTGTATGATTTCTTTCGCTTCAAAAAAGGTAATTGTGCATGCCCATTCTGATATTCTCTGTCAGAGATTTAGTAATTTGAGATCTCCTCTGACTTAAAATCTCTCTACCATATTGTGTAAAATTTATCTGTTGCCGCTATCATTCTCCCAATTTTCCATTAATCACTTAGAATTTGACTTCATCTCTTTGAAACTTAAGTTTCTCCAGTCCAACTTTCCTAACAGTGAGGTAATTTTTTCTTGGTGATTTTAATGTTCACTCCAGCTGGCTTCCGTTTTCTAGTCACACCAACCCAGCTGGTCAAGATGCCGAGGCTTTCACAATTATTAATAACCTCACATAAATTGTTCATTCACCTACCAGAATACCTGACAATCCCAACCATGCAGCCAACATGCTTGATCTTTTTCTCCCAGACTATCCTTCTAAGTACATGGTCAAGGCGAGTGGTCTTCTAGGCATCTCAGATCAAAACTTGGTGATGGTCTCTTCTCCAATGGCACCTTTCTCTCATGGCCAATTTCAACATCTTGTTGTTTGGCATTACAAGAATGCAAAATGGGATGATCTGTGAGATTTCTTTTCTTCTTTTCCTTGGTTGGAATACTGTTTCAAATCTTCTGATATCAATGTTTGCTCAGATCATGTGGGTAAAATTATTCTTATAGGGATGATATCCTTTATTCCATATGCCACCTTAAAATCTCGTCCTCTATGTAAACCTTGGTTTTCCAATAAATATGCTAAGGCTGTTCAAGAGGAGAATGTTGCATAGCATATAGCCAAATCTCCGGGTTCATTTTTTGCCTACACCAAAGCTCACAACAATTGTAAAGCAGTTGTTCATCAGTCCAAACTAGAGATTATGAACAAGCTAAGAGTAGAAAACTTACTTCTTGTCCAAAAGGTAGTCGAACATTCTGGTCTCTTGCCAAAGCTTTCGGCAAGAGACCAGAATTGGCCTGCAACTTTTGCCCATCTCTGTTCCCACCTCTGACAAAACCAGATGGTTCTACTGCCACTTCAGCCAAAGATATAAGCGGACCTGCTAGCATCCTACCTTTCTATCAACTTGTGTATTGATGATCTTGATAAACCACCTCCTACCAATGCCTCATGTGTCTGTATGTATTCAGGAAGGTAAAAAAATATATATCAAAATTTTAATCATTAATTTATGGTTAATATGGGTTCATCGCTTGAGGGTCACCCGTCAGATGGTCCACCACCACAAATGAAAAAATAATTTTAACAATTTTTTACCTAAAAAAATTTACACATTCTTAAGCATATTAAGCAGTAACAACCCCAGAAAATTAATGCGAGGCACATTTGATTGAAAGGCTATGTTCTGATTTTTTAGTGTAACATTTAAAAGAGACAAACAGAGTGCTTTATTCAAGCCAGAAGACAAGAACATGTACAAACTTTCCACACAGGTGAGGAAAACTTACCTAGCATATTCAACTTGCTTGGCCCATTTAGAATTGCTTTCCCGAAAAGTTTGCGATTCAGAATCCTTTTTCTCGGAGAGTTCATTAGTTTGTCTTTTTTAAAAACTTAGTCAATGCGACTCACCGGTAACTGATGTTATGCTTTTTAATTTAGTAGCTTCCAGAAGTGTTTAATTTTAGCTACTAATGCAAAGTAGCAAATAATGCAAGAAAGAAAGTTCATACAGCATTAGTAAAAAATAAAAAAATTCCTGCATCCCTTCTAATAATTTTTCTAGTTCTTTATTGAATTTATTTAGACTGCCCATTTCCACAACTACCATTGGCTGGTTGAAGGAAAATTTCCACAATATCTATTCTGTAACCATCCTTCCTCAATTTAAACTCATGTCCCCCTCGAGTGTGCTGTCTGAGCACAAAGAAGAATGCCCTCAGCATTTAGCTCACTCAATCCATTCGAAGCATTAAACAACTTAATCAGTTCTTGCAGGTGACCAGTCTCCAGAAGCTGCAATTTGCAGAACTGAAGACATTCTTGGTAAGAGCACTCTTTGTTCCACTCACTAATTTTGCCCTATTCTACATATTCTAGCAAATCCATATCCTTCCGAAAATGAGGCTTCCAGATTACTTTCAAAGTGTACTTACTTTGAAAGACATTACCAGAGGCGCCTCCGTAGCCAGGTGGGCTGGAGCAGCAGTGTATAGCACACACTTCTTGATTAGACCGGGGTTTGAGCCCGTGCTCACCAAATATGGAGGATTCAGAGAGGTCAGGGAATGACCACCGCATATCCTCGGAGCAATATAGCCTTAGTTGCTAATGCTCCTAAAAAACCAAATAACAAACAAACATTACCAGAACTAAATTTACACTTTATCCAGTATAGCATGATCATTTTTTTGTAACGTTCAGTTTAATTTTTAAGTGAGATATTTTTAAAGATAATTCACTGATGCTTATTTTGATATTTTTATTAATTTAACCTTTACTTTTTAACTGGAAAAAGCAAGCATAACATATCACAGGATGTCATGACTGATAGAAGAATTGTCATTGACAATTCACCTGTGAGTTACAGGCTTTTTACTTGCATTTGCAGTCACATGGATGCAGAACTTTCTTTAGATGATGGCAATTCTTTTTTGTGTGCCAAATATAGGGAGTGCAATAGCCTTAAAAACAACTGTGTACTGTTAGGTGAAATTGAGTGTTTGAGATCAGTTGATGCCTTAGATCAAAATCAAACTGGGGACTTGACAGAGATCCAGGTGTCTGATTCCATACCAAGCAACACTTCAAAATCAGGTCTCATCTCAGGACCAGATCTTTCACACAAAGGAGTTAGCCATAGCAAATTCAGTTGTAAGGAAAACCAGAAATGTATTCCATAATAATGGCAGATAGAAAAGAACCAAAGTATTCTGCAGGGTGCAAAAACTAATCATGTAACCAACAGTTATCACTTTTTAAGGGTACAATGGCATACGGTAATCCATGTAGTTACTTATGACTTAAAAATATGAAACTGATGACTTGATCAAGAAATACGGCCATGTAGGAAAAATGCTGTAAGAATCAAAACGTCCTTGTGTCTGCAATTCTGCCCAGACACGACAGGAGGGAATATACGATGAAATGGTGGGTGACAACCCAGGTGTGAACCAACGTAAGCAGGGGTTGAGGTGTGGCGCCCACACCACATGGAGGAATGCCGCCCCTCTATGTTACCAGGCAATACTAGGTGGTAGATGACTCTCATCAACTGGTGAAATACCACCACTTTGCTTATTGGAGGCTTGAAGTGGTGGAACCCATGTTTAGTCTCTAGAGCTAAGTTCCGGTCAACTCTTCCCTACTGTTTGCATCATGCAGTATGATTGATGACTTTTGAGGTTATGATGAACATCATGGCGAGATCCAATATTCCTTACATTTCGAGGGTACAGCTCTAAAACGGTGTTCGCAGGCCGGCCGCTAGTTAGTAAACTGGACCGAACCTATTGGTAACTCTCTAGGAGACTCACGGATCAGCTAGTGTATAATCTTGCTACCTCTACTCTGCCAGATAGTGACTGGAGGAAGTCCATGTGGGGAGCATTGTCGAGGCCACATTATGTCAAGGATCTGGGTATATTCTTACGACGTGTACGCCATATCCAAAAATTTTGTTACTTCATACAGTATGTCCTACCCACTTTTTCTTACTATTGAATACACCACGAATTGTCAAACTAATAGAGCAAGCTTATCTGCGAAAAGATCTAAACCTCCCAAGCTCTTCCTAATTCATTTCACAAATATACGTAGTCTCAATTCTAATCTTAACAATGTCCATTTCCACTTGCAGTCTGCCAAACCCCATGTACTTTTTCTGACAGAATCTCAGTTATTGGTTGATTCAACTACTGCTCATCTCAGATGCCCAAATTATTCGCTGTATGATTCCTTTCGCCTCAAAGGTGGTACTTGTGCATATGTCTGTTCTGATATTCCCTGTCAGAGACTTGGCAATTTGGAATCTGCTCTCTTTGATGTTCTCTCTCTCTCTCTCTCTCTCTCTCTCTCTCTCTCTCTCTCTCTCTCTCTCTCTCTCTCTCTCTCTCTCTCTCCTTCATTGTGTAAAATTCATCTGTTGTCTCTACCATTCTCCCAACTCCAGTAATCACTTGGAGCTCTTTGACTTCCTCTTTTTTGCAACTTGACTTTCTGCAGTCCAACTTTCCAAACAGTGAGGTAATTTTCCTTGGTGATTTTAATGTTCACAACTCCAACTGGCTTCTGTTTTCTAGTCACACCGAACCAGCTGGTCGAGATGCTGAGGCTTTTGCAATTTCTAATGACCTTGCACAGATTGTCAAATGAACCTACAAGAATACCGGACAATCCGAATCATATGGCCAACACACGATCTTTTTCTAACAAACAACCCTTCTAAGTACATGGTCGAAGTCAGAGGTCCTTTAGGCACTTCAGATCACAACTTGGTGATTGTCTCTTCTCCAATGGAGCCTTTATCTCATGGCTATTCCCAACCTCGTGTTGTTTTGCATTACAAGAATGCAAAATGGGATGACCTATGAGATTTCTTTTCCTCGGTCGGATTACTGTTTCAAAACTTCTGATGTTAATGTTGCTCAGATCGCGTCAGTGAAATTATCCTTGCAGGAATGGAATCCTTTATCCCACACTCCACTTTGAAATCTCGTCCCTTATCTAAACCTTGGTTTTCCAATAAAGGTGCTAAGGCCGTTCAAGAGAAGAATGCTGCATATCGTAATTGGCTTGTATCTAATTCTTCAGTTTCATTTTCTGCCTACACCAAAGCTCGCAACAATTGTAAAGCAGTTATTAATCAGTCCAAACTACAGTTTGAACAGGCTAAGAGCAGAAAACTTGCTTCTTGCCCTAATAGTAGCCAAGCATTCTGGTCCCTTTCCAAAGCTATTGGCTGCAACTTTTGCCCATCTCTGCTCCCACCTCTGTCCAAACCAGATGGTTCTGTTGTCACTTCAGCCAAGGATAAAGCTGACCTACTAGCATCCCATTTTTCTTCCAACTCACATATTAATGATCTTGGTAAAACACCTCCCACCATTCCCAACATGCTCCATTCAATGCTTCCTGTGGTCCTCCGTCAAAAGGATGTCAGAAGGATTTTGACGAATCTTGATGCTAAGAAAGCTCCAGGTCCCGATGGTATTTCTCCACCTGTTCTCAAAACCTGTGCTCCTGTACTTACTCCTATTCTTTGCCGCCTTTTTTCACTTTCTTATCCCAAAGGTGTTTTTCCTTCTGCTTGGAAATTTGCTCATATCCAGCCAGTTTCTAAAAAGGGTGACAAATCCCTCCCATCCAATTATCATCCCATTGCAATTACTTCTACTCTTTCTAAAGTAATGGAGAAATCAATTAACCGCCAACTCTTAAACTACATAGAAACTTTCCGTCTGATCAACGATCGCCAGTATGGATTCAGTCAGTGTCGATCCACTGGTGATATTCTGGCTTATGTTACCCATTTATGGACTAATTCAGGAAAGGTTCGGTGAAACACAAGTAGTTGCTCTTGACATCTCAAAGGCTTTTGATCGTGTTTGGCATAAAGGTCTTCTAAACAAGCTTCCATCTTATGGTTTGCCAACTGTTTTTAGTAATTGGTTATCCAGTTTTCTCTCTGATCGCTCACTGAGGGTGATGATAGATGGCTCTCTGTCTTCTAACTTCTCCACTAATGCCGGTGTCCCCCAAGGTTCGGTTCTTTCCCCCACTCTTTTCCTCTTGTATATTAATGACCTTCTTCCATTGACTGGAAATCCTATCCATAGTTTTGCCGATGATAGTACATTGCATTCCACTTTCCATTTTGAGAAACCTTATCCTGCTCAACCAGCATCAATTTCTTGAAAATCTGCTACCAATTCCTTAAATGCCAATCTTCAGGTAATTCTCCAGTGGGGCAAAGACAACTTAGTTGATTTCAACCCTTCTAAAACTCAGTCTTGTCTTATATCTTCCAAAAAGGATTCTTCTGCTCCTATGCTTATCTTTAGTGACACTCCAATTTCTAGGCAAAATGATATATCTCTTTTGGGCTTCTAATCTCTCTTGGCACAAGCACATTACAAATATTGCTTCCTCTGCATCTAAAAAACTTGGTTTTCTCTTTCGCTCTCAGCGTTACTTTTCTTCCACAGCTGCTCACTCTGTATAAATCGCAAATCCGCCCTGCCATGGAATATTGTTCCCACATCTGGGGTGATGCCCCCAAAACCTCTCTCAGGCTTCTTGATTCCATTCAGAAGAGGGCAGTTAGGTTAATTAATGATTCATCTCTAACAGAGTCTCTCCACTCACTGTCTCATAGGCGTTCTGTTTCTGCTGCATGCCTCTACAGATACATCCATGGGCACTGTTCTTCTGAATTGGCTTCTATAATTCCTGCTCTCTCTTTCAAAACAGTCCGAACACATGCCGCCACCAACCAACATCCATTTACTGTCCAACTTCAAACTCACAGAACCAACTTTTCATCTTACTTTTTATTCATTCAACTGCCGTTTTCTGGAACAACCTTCCTTCATACGTATTTCCTGAAAATTATAGTCTACAGAAGTTCAAGTCCAATGTCAACAAAATCTTCTTTCGTCTTCTCAACCTCCAACCCAAGCACGGTACTAAGTATTATAGGTTCTAACACCTCTCGTGTTTGGGGTTTACATAAAAAAAAATAAAACTAAGTCTAGACTTGAGGGACTGTTACAAGGGAGAAATTTTTTTTTAGCATGGACTGCCCCAAATTGCATCTATTAGAAGAAATCTGCTTTGTAAAGTTGGAATTCATTTGAATGGAAGAGGTGCAAGAATTCTGGTTAATGTCATTGAGGATGCCTCAAGGGTTCAAGAAAATTGCTATTTCAAGAGTTAGGGCGAGCCACTGGTAAGATGAAGGTTGGTGACATGAACCAAAATCATTATGAGTACTTGTGCCTGATCTATAATCTTTATATTACAAAAGAAGCATTCCCTTCTAAGTTTCCTTTTGACACTGTCTGAAGCTGAAGATGCTTGAAAACTTAAGTTTCTAATGTACCTTGATTTTTATTTCTGACAAACCTGTCATTTGTACATTCCTTTGGGATTTTAACTGGATTTAAAATGCTTCTAAGCTGTTAGTTATCAAACTCTGTCCTAAACAAATTGAAGATGAGTACTGTAAATGAAATAGGTTCTTACTATAAAATTTTTAATTCAAATGGAATTTAATATAATGAACTCAAGAGGGCGGTTCAATAAAGAATCGCCCTAACCTAGCTGCTAACCTGTTGATTCTTAGCACAGGTTTTAGTCCTTCCCTACATAGCCACCGTGCAGATTTACACATTTTTTTCCATCGATGGATAAGGCTATGGATACAGTTTTTGTAGAAGTGGTGAGGTTGGTCTTTGAACCATGACTCTGTTTCAGAAATGAGTGTCTCATTGTCAGGGAAGTGAGTGACCCCTGAAGAAATGACTTGAGGAAAGGAAACAAGAAGTCCGATGGTGCAAGATTGGGCGAGTAGGCTGGATGGGGCAGCATTTCATATCCACAAGTGGCCGCTTGTGTTGTTGCAATTTCAGAAGTGTGAACTGGGGCATTGTCTTGAAGCATTCTCACACCTTTGGACAGCATGCCATGCCTACATATTTTGATTTTCTCCTGTAATTTTGTGAGTAAGTTGGCATAATAGGCACCTGCAATTGTTCCACCTTTCGGCAGGTAATCAGTCATTATTACACCTTTCTCATCCCAAAACACTGTCAGCAAGACCTTTCCTGCTGATTCTGGACTTTACCTTCTTGGGGGGGTGGGGAACTATGATGTCGCCATTCCATGGACTGCTTTTTACTTTCAGGGTCGAAATGGTGTATTCAACTTTCATCCTGAGTGATTATATGAGAGAAAAAGTCTTCCTCATTTTTTTGGCACAGGGTTAACAACTCTTGTGATTTCTGTTGTCGATCAGCCTTCTGGAAACCAGTCAATAATTGGGGAATACCTCTTGCACTCAATTTCTGTAAATGGAGTTGGTCACAAAGGACTGTTTCAACACTCACACTAATATTCACTAATGAGCTCACACTAATCTTCACCTTCTGGGACAATTCATGCACAGATATCCGGTGATCTTCCATGATGAATGACTCTACTTTTCTGATCATGCTGTCATCGATGGCTTAATGGGGACGACCTGGAATGGGCTCAGATTCTACTGATGTCAAACCACACCTAAATTGTCTATGCCAGTGCTTCACAATGCCATAGGATGGGGCTTCATCCTTATATACAGCAGTCATCTCCTCATGGATTTCTTTAGGAGATTTCCCCTTCAAGAACAGATACTGTATTACAGCTCTGGCTTCAACTTTGTCCATGATGCTACTTCGTCACAAGTTCAGTTTTGTAAGAGAAAAACAAATTAAGACACAGGGCTGAAATTTTTCACCTTTAGTACAGAGATATGTATGATGCTACACACAAAATATCATGACTCTGTGATATGTGGAAGTAGGTGAGGGCAATTCTTTATTGAACCACTCTCGTAAGCCTGCTGGCAGATGTGTAAAAATTCATAGCAACATGGGAGTCATTTCAACTTTTTGCAAGAGCTCTGAAATTTTTAATATAGAAATAAAGAGAACTCTTCATGAAAGCTATTATAAGTTACAAATATAGAAAGAGAACAGTTTAATAGCATAAATCAAAAACAAGTGTCATCTGAAGCTAGCTTTAAACTGAATAAAACTGCATTTTCAAAGTTTTTGCCAATAAAATTTTTCAAACAGTTTTAAACAGTGGTTTAATATTAAGGTACATGATAAACAGCATCTCTGATTTCAGGAAATACATTTCTATTCCATTCATTTACTATCAAAAGGTTTTGGATCAAACAGTTTTGCACACTTCATCCATTTCTTTACACCAAATTATACAAAACTGGACAACTTCCCCAATGCACATTTTCTAATATCAACTAATACAAGGGTCAATACATTTTTTTGACTTTGTGAGGTCCAAAGCTAAGGAATGACTTACACTCAAGTATCCACGGTAACTGAAAACAAAACAATGTTTCATGTTGTAATTTATACAAATTTAAAAGACATTAAATTATAAGGGAAAAAAATTTAAATTTACCTGTACCTGTAGCTGAACTTTCCTGATTAAATTCTGAACACTCCTCTAACTTTCTTTTGATTCCTTTATTTCCATTTTCATTTTTTTTATTGGCTGGGGGAGGCAAATCAGAAAAGAAATCCTGAGGAGATGTTTCATCCCAAGTTGAATTAGGATGATTACCCTTTGGAGGGGATGTACTTCTCTGCGCTAAAATATGTCATATTTAATCATGTTATAAAGAATTAAGTCTAATAATCACAGCAATTTTTGATCAATGTCAATTAAATATGAATTCCCATATGCATATCCTAAAAATACAACTGAATACGTACGAATCCAGTAAAGCTGTTTTTTTCCTTTTTAAAAAGGGACTTAAAATAATGCGCACACAAGCTTGAAGTGATCAGCATTGCTGACATAACAGTTAGCTTCAGTCATTAACTACTGGGTTTCAACAATGAAAAGATTTAGGAGCAGATTCCAAATTTAATGTTTTCAATTACACGGCCTTTTTACTGAAAATAACTTTTCAAATGATACAATCTGCTAAAATTCATCGATGGTTTCTATTTTTAGAGAGAAAGTACAATTAATGACTCCTATAGATTAAGATACTCAACATGCAAGGTGGTCCAAAGTAGGTAAACACATCTGAAATATAATAATTGTAAATCTCCAGCTTCATTTTATCTACACCAAAGCTCACAACAATTGTAAAGCAGTTATCAATCACTCCAAACTAGATTTCAAATAGGTTAAGAAAGAGGAGAAAATTTTACGGCATTCTGGTCTCTTGCCAAAGCTACTGGCTGCAACTTTTGCCCATCTCTATTCCCACCCATCAGAACCAGATGGTTTTTTTTTTTTTTGGTAGTTGTTGGCACATCAGCTTCTGTGGCCATAATGCACCTCCCAAGGTTTTTGCAGTACTTTGATCCAAGCCCGAGGCGGGATTCGAACCAAAGGCAGGCACTTTACCCACCCGGCTAGCCCGGTCAGCACCAGACGGTTGCATTGCCACTTAAGCCAAAGATAAAACTGACCTGCTAGCATCCTACTTTTCTTCTAACTCATGTATTGATCTTGGTAAAATACCTCCTATCATTTCCAGTACACTTCATTCAATGCCTCTTGTGGTCGTCCATCAAAAGAATGTCAGAAGGATTTTGAACAATCTTCATGCTAAGAAAGCTCCAGGTCCTGATGGTATTTCTCCACTTGTTCTCAACACCTGCACTCCTGAACTTATGCCTGTTTTGTGTCATCTTTTTTCACTTTTTGATTCCAAAGGTGTTTTCCCATCTGCTTGCAATTTTGCTCATATCCAGCCAATTCTTAAAAAGGGTGACAAATTCCTCCCATCCAATTATCGTCTCATTGCATTTACTTCTACTCTTTCTACAGTAATGGAGAAATCAATTAACCGCCAACTCTTAAACTATCTGGAAACCTTCCATCTGATCAATGATCGCCAGTATGGATTCCATCAGTGTCGATGCACTGGTAATATTCTGGCTAATGTTACTCATCTATGGACATATTCAACAGAAAAGTTAGGTGATTCAAGCAGTTGCTCTCGACGCTTTTGATCGTGTTTGGCATAAATGTTTTCTAAATAAGCTTCTATCCTATGGTTTGCCAACTGTTTTTGGTAATTGAGTAACCAGTTTTCTGTCTGACCGCCACACTGGATAATGGTAGATGGTTCTCTGTCTTCTAACTTCTCCACTAATGCTGGTGTTCCCCAAGGTTAATTTCTTTCTCCCACTCTTTTCCTCCTGTATATTAATGACCTTCTTCCATTGACCAGAAATCCTATCCATAGTTTTGCTAATGGTAGCACATTGCATTTCACCTTCAAGTTTGAGAAACCTTGCCCTACACAAACAGCTTCAACTTCTCAAATATCCACTAACAATTCTTTAAATGTTAATCTCCAGGTAATTCTTCAGTGGGGTAAAAATTATAATATATTAACAACAGTGTCTACTTTGTCAGCACACTGTATAGCGATATCATTATTTTTCCTGAGATCATATGACGCTGAAAGTTTGTTCTTGTTAAGCTCAGGGGGCACGAAATTCTGTGGTTATTTATAACCTGGTTATCTGCTGAATGATTATGACTTTTTGTGGTATGTTGTGGAGACCGAATTCATGTTTTTACTATCCTGTGATCACGGCCAAAGTCAAAAAGTTCTGTCCACTTCAGGAAAGTGAAAAATTTTTAGAATAGATTTGTATTGTTTTAATTATAGACACAATGTCTTCTTTCGCTCAATATTTGTTGGTGGTCCAATTATTTTGGTGTTAGGTTTAGAGCTCTTGAACCTTGAATTCCGAGTGTGTCTGATCGCTAATGTTCTCTCTCTGAGTGTAGAGAATTCGTTTAGTTATTTTAAATTCTTTTATTCAAGTGTTAGAAAAGAAGCGTTCTGCATGCATATATCAAGGTAATTCTTCTCATTAGTTTGTAAACAGAAAATATGAGACATTCCAATAGAATTTGTGCATGGCCATGGATAATAAATAAACTAACTGCAACATATTTGCATTGCAGGAAGGTGTCACAAAAATATCCTGTATTACCCAAAAAGGTCATTATGTTATTCTGAGCGGTAGTGTGTATCATGGCAGTAAAACCGATGCTTCAACAGGAGGAAAAGGAATAGCTCATCACATTTTACAATTTTACAAAGGGGGGGCTGACAGGGCTGGATGAGCGTTATACTATGTATGATATCAGCTGGAATACTATATGCTGGCTGGTGGCAATTTTTATTTTCCTAGTAAATTTGGAGGGCATCAATTTGCAAGTGATATAAAGTTGATAACTTACAATAGTGACTGTTCACAAGGAAAGTAAAATTGATTACAATAAAAGATGGGCATACACACTCACAATAAGTGACACTGAAATTATTTTTGTATTTTAGCTATGCAGAATTTTCATGAAGTGAAAATTAGAAACTTTAGAAAAAAAAAAGGATATGAATGATTTAACATTACTATTCCATGTTTATAATATCTATCACACACACAAGCAAAATGAAATATGTTAATTTCAATTTTTTTTTTTTTTTTTTTGTACATATTGACTTAATTTGTTGTGTTGGAGTAATGCTGAAGTTTCATGAAATTAATGTCTCTAGAAACTTAAATTTGGCAGAGATTAAAGGTTTCATGTTTCTATTTTATGTTACCAATAGTTTTCTTGAAATTTAAATATAATTAATAAATTTTTTATTTCATTAAAACTATTAAGTATTTTACTTAATAGTTTTTGCCGCTTTCAGTGGCAAAAAATAATAATTTTCAATTATTATTTTTTTTTAAATTAACAGAAATTAACAAGTACTGCAATCTACTGGCAAAATCTCAAGCATTAGTACACAAAGTATAATTCAAAAATGTAAATACTTTTGATTTATTAAAGTTAAAATCTGGGCCTGTCTAGGGATGGGATCACATGTATTATAAAAGGGGGGGTGGTACTACTGCCAGGTTAGTATTAGTAGTTGCAAACAATTAAAGAAAGGCAGCTTACACAGCATCAGCAAAAAAAAAAAAAAAAGAAAAAAAGTCTAGTTCTTCCTTGAATTTATTAAAATCACTCAATTCTATAACACCAGATAGAAGTTTGTTACAACAATCAACTACTTGCTGACGGAATGAAAATTTCTGTACATCTATTCTGCAACCAACCTTGATCTATTTGAATTCATGCCCTGTCATGTCTGTAGTCAAGAAGAAGAGGAAAGATGCCATCTGCATTGAGCTTACTCAATCCATTCAAGCCTTAAGTGCTCCACTCAGATCTTCTCATGGGTGCATAGTATTCAGATGCTGCAATTTTCAGAACTAAAGACTTTCTTGTTAAGAGCATCTTTTTTCCTCCTCACTAATGTCATTTCTCTTCTCTGCACTTATTCCAAGAGATGCACAACCTTCCTAAAATTACACTTCCAGACTTGTATGCAGTATTCAAGAATTGGCCTAGCCATTGCCAGCTGATCTCCAGAATGTGGGTACACCCAAGTCACCGTGTTGTGGGCGTGTGGTCGAATTCAGGACAGATCCAAGCAAAAGAAGTGTGGGTTTTTAAGCCTTTCAGTTTTGGCTAGTGAAAAAAGCTTAGGTTAGTTTATACCACTAATTTGGGACAGATTCAAGCAAAAGAAGCCATGCCTGCAAGGTGGTACTCATGTTCTGGAGTATAACCCCATTGACTTATACAACAGGATAATCACCTCCTTATCCCTGCTGGCAAAATTCCTGTATAACCAATGCCTGTAGTGGCTGACTGTAAAGTGCCATTGAGCCATGGCAGTTATGTTAACATTGAAAAAATAAAAGCAAACACTTTTTTCATATTTATTACTGATTTATATTTATTGTACTTACAACTGATGTTACAGCAGCCTTCTAGTTGACACTGTGGAAAAGCAATGTCCTTACAAAAAAAATTATTTTTGTGCTACCTTCTACCGACTAATGTATTTTCAAAAACAAACCAGCCAAAAAAGATATAAAACTGGTGATCGACTGCTGGTTTTGAATAGGTGGGTGCACACATGTTAGCATTTAGTTGGTTGTGCTCTTTTGTCTAATGTCTGAGTTCCCTATAAAGAGAGAGAGAGAGAGAGAGAGCCAATCAAGTCCCTCAATGAACAGATAAGATGGAGACAGTTGAGAGAACACATTCCCATTACGTACATAGATGGTTTCTTGAGCAGGAGGTAGATATTGAGAGACAGAGTAAAACACATTATGCAAGCAGCCGCAGCTTAGTCTGTACTGGTGACCTGGAGATAACACAGGAGTTTATCAATATGACAAGCACACAGTTTCACAAATGCACACAGTTTTTCCTTATGGATTCATAGTGTTTAAGTGAAATGAGAGAGTTCACTGCTAATCATGCAACTTAGGATACTAAAATGTATAACTTTAGTAGTCAAAGGGGTATTGCTTTAACTTCAAGCATTTAAGTTACTGCTTGACCACTGTTGAATATATATATATATTTTTTTTTTTCCTCTATATATAGTCAGCACTACTATAAGGGCTAAGTGTATAATACCACTTTCATAGAGTTTATGCTTATTTAATAATTTTAAAAATAAAATTCTTGTATTAAATTTTTCGGAAGCTAGCAACTCTTTTTGTCATACAGACCTCTTTATTTCTCAATTTAAAAAAGGTTATTTGAAATAATGAAATATCAAGGTAGTCGGGAAAGTTGGAAGGCTCAAAGAGATAAACAGAACACGTCGGATTTTTTTTTTTTTTTTTTTACAAACCTTGGTTTATAGGTCTAATACAATAGAAAGCATAGAATTTCCCTTCTAACAGTCGTGGGGGGAAAGCAAACCAAAACGAAAACAAGAAAAGTTATTTATGTTAACCTCAAACTGAACTTCGAAATGAGAATTCTTGTAATTAACAATGTTAGTAAAGAATATTCCTTGAAATAAGATTCCCCAAAGTTCCCCAATAAGATTCCGCGAATTATCCCTCGATACTTATATAAATTCTATATTCACTACCAGTTTCACTGGATATATCATCACAACCATCAAAATATAGTATTTTTGGCGTAAACACTTGTTTTCGTTAGAAATGAAAGGGGTACTGCGAGGAAAGAAAGAGCAACAGTTATTCACAAATAGCTAATACTTACTAGGCTCTGGCAAATCCCCAAACAAATCCATATCCATGAATATAACGTTAAAGTCAGTGTTTACAATATAAATATAAACAGATGTCTTTAAGCAATGGCAAGAAACAGTGACAGATGACAGGCTTCTCCCACAATTTGCAGATCAACTCAATCTTACACGTTTTTCACTTTATTTTTCGGACGACTGTAACACACAAACTGTAGATCCACCATTAGCACTAAGCTTTACTCTTGAATGGAAGAGAATCGCTAAATGGTTTGTTATCACAAAAATAACGTAAAAGAAATTTAACAAATTTTTCAATACTGAGAAACAAAGATTTTTATTACAGTAAGTCTTCGAATAAAAAAAAAAATCAAGTGAGGTAGTATGGCAATTACGATATAACTAATGCCGAACACAAGCAAACTAGTTCGATGGGTGTGATCCGCAATTCTAGCGGCACAACGATAACAGCACAGCATTGATTATTAATGATAGATATTCCATTTTCATTTTAGTGAGTGTGAAATACAAATTTCTTACGAGGGGCGAGAAAACATTGCCAACTGCACAAACTGCTAGACAGCACACTGTATATGATATATCAATATTAATATCCGCCTGATACATGTTTTCGTAATCAAGCAAACTGGATTCTTAAGTATTTTTCGAAATAGAGCGATCTGTAATAAATCTGCTAACGGGACTTTCAGAACTGAAAAAGCTGTCAAAATTTATTTTGAAGCAATTTTTAGAACTACGCAAACTACATTAAATATATTCAAAAGAAAAAAAAAAAAAGAAAGTTTTGAACTGCCCATTTACAAAAATTGCGCGCCACAAGGAAGCCTCATGTCATTTTTAATAACTTATTTGTTTTGCTTGTTTATGTATTCGGCAGTCTTTGGCGACACCGCTGTCAAATATACACATGATATAAATAACTATAATCGCAGAGTAGTAAGATACTCTGTCTGTGACTATAATGTGTCTGCGCGGTAGCACAGTAGTATCGTCACCTTCCTCCCAACACCCGGTGGAAAAGGCCCGGGTTCGAATCCCGTTGATGACGCGAGGAACTTTAGTGGGCTTTTTTCACTTTGTGGCTGAGTTAGTCGGTCTCAGGCATAGATAGCAAGGTTCCCCCCAGAAACCGGGGTGTTTTTCGTCCAGCAAAACAGGCAAATGGACCAGAGAACACACGCAATTTACAGTCATAATATGTATATGGTTATATGTAAGAGATTACGAGTGGCTCTAACATAATAATAATAATAATAAATATATATAAATGTGACTATAATGTACTCCCTTCCCTGTTTTTGCCCAATTGCTGGGTGGAAAAACCTATCACACAAACCTAGGCAGTATATATAGAAGACAGTTCAAAGTCCCGATGGAAGTGTCCAAGTTAACAGGAGAGACTGCTTCTACAGTGATGGGATACACTTAAATAGAAGGGTGCAAGAATATTTGCTGATGCTAGCGTGACAGTGTTAGGTGGGTCGGAAAACTGCTAGCTTGGGAGGTTACAAGGACTAATAGATTAACAGTAGCCACTGGCAGAGGTGAAAGTGATTCTTGCACTGCTTCTATTGGAATGAGCAGCAGCCTGGAAAATAAGATGCAGGATATTTCAGAGACTGCTGGGAGTCATTGCGGTACAAGTAAACATATGGGTTGTGTTAGGGTAGCTAAGAATAGGAATAGGTGATAATCAATGGAATCAGCTATAGAACTGCTACAAATGGAGTAAGTTAATTTTAGTTTTTCTTGTGGGTTTAACTTAGTTGAGTCCGTTCTTGTACTCTACGTTGTCGGCTACGGATCTGACCACGCGGTCGCCGTACCGATAATTTAGGGGAGGCGGCTGTCTTTTAGTTAGCTTGCCACAGCTACAGCTGAGTTTTTACTGGGGAGGGGATTCTCCCTGTGTAATTTGCGTAGTACTTGTACTTCAAGATACTTTGCTTACTTCCGTGAATGAACTCGACTAATGACATTCTCAAAGAACAAAGACTTGGATGGCCGCCGTATTGCATCGGTCAGTGTTATTACTGCAGTGTCTCGTGGCCGGAAATAAACTGAGTGCCGCTACGAGAGCAAATTAAACTGATAGGAGGGTACCTGTTACAGTTTCTACTTTTTTTTTTTTTTTGATCGCCATCAAGATAAACAATGTCTGAGGAGAAGAAAAAATTGTGCAACCCTGTAGTTGTGCTGTTGAAGGCCGCTGCACTGGGACCTTCGGATGAGGAACTTAAAAAAAGAGAATCACTGCTTTCCCCCCCCCCAAACGCACATTACAAGGTCTATGGCAAAGAAAAACAAAACAGGCCTTTTTTTCAAATATCTCCATCCAAGGAAGAAATATTGGAACAGCACGAGAATGACTCTACCCAACAAGTAGAAGAGACTGACCAGCCCTGCAAACCTACCTTTCGAGCGCGCATTGATACAGACGCTACACATCCTAGTGTCCTTAAGAATGGCACTAAGGGCTACAATGAACCACCACCACCAGAGACAACCCAACCAATAGAGGCCAATTTACCTGGCATCATTTTTGATATGTCCACCCTCCCCGAGTGATCCATTATGGATCAAGTTTTTGCTCTAAGGGTCAGAGATAGAAACACTAATGGCCAAATCGGACAATCAAATCACCACTACTCTCAGAGGAGAAATAATTCAAATCTGGGGTAAGATGGAACTCATTTTACTAAATTCCAACATTGAAAATGAGAAGGCTCAGGTCAAGTTAGAGGCCTATCAAGTAGAGCGGAAATAAAAAAACCCAGCAGCGCTCCTGGTCTTATGCTGATGCGCTGAGGTATTCAAAACCCAGTTCACCTAACATAAATAGGGCACCAATAACAAGAACATGCATGTTCGGGAGGCAACTAGAGGGAGGAATACTCTTGATTTGATTATCAGCAGTGATTCTTCATGCATTAGGAATCTGCAGATAAATGAACCACTAGGTGGCAGTGATCACAGTGTGCTGAAGTGGGATTTACTCAAAGAGGTAACTACCATTAGGGGTAAAGGGAAGGGTTATTGCTTTCGTAAAGGCGACTACGATGGACAGAGACAGTATTTAAATTCTATACAATGGGATCAACTGATGATGTTACCAACAGTAAATGCAAAATGGGAAGCATTCAAAGAACTTATCTTGGAAGCTACTAGACTTTACATACCAACTAAGAAATATTGTTCAAGGTTTAGGCCTAAATGGATGTCAGATGAACTGATGAGGCATATGGCAGAGAAGAAACATGCATGGGACACAAACAAATTAACACATGACACAGAAGCCTATGATAGATACAAGTTGATCTGTAACCAAGTTACAAAGGAGGTTAGGCAGGCGAAGGCAGATTACGAGAAATCTTTGGCAAGGGATGCAAAGAAAAACAGCAAAGAGTTCTTTACTTATGTAAACTCTAGAAGGAAGGGAATGAATCAGATTGGTCCACTTGATATCGATGGGTCAACTGTTGATGATCCTGCTCAGGTAGCTAACAAACTAAATGAATATTTTGCATCGACATTCACACATGAGGAGTTGTTTAGCGAGGGGAAAGCCAGAGGTGTATTCAACTCTAGCAGTAAGCTAGAGAATCTTGTAATAACTGAGAGTAAAGTGGAGGAGAAATTGTTGAAGATAAAAACAAGAAAGGTACCTGGGGTGGATGGGATCTATCCAGTTATATTAAAGGAGGCAGCAAAGGAAGTAAGCAAACCCTTAGCCATAATTATGAGAGCTTCCTTGGACTCAGGGGAGGTACCCATAGACTGGAGATGTGCAAATGTGACCCCATTCACAAAGGAGGATCAAAAGCTGACACAAGCAATTATAGACCTGTGAGTTTAACTTCTGTTCCAGGAAAATTAATGGAGGCACTAGTTAAAGAAGCACTGCAGGATCATTTAGACAAGACTTCAGTTATAGCTCGGACACAGCATGGTTTTGTTAAGGGGAAGTCTTGCCTGACCAATTTGATTGGATACTATGATGCAGTCACAAAGGAACTGGATGCAGGGAATAACTTTGATATTATATACTTGGATCTTAGAAAGGCTTTTGATACTGTTGCACATGGAAGACTGCTGCACAAATTGGAGCAGTGTAACATTGGAGGCAAATTGCTGCTGTGGGTAAAGGGGTGGCTGAGGGGGAGAAGACAGAGAGTGGTAATCAATGGACACTGCTCGTCGTGGACTAATGTTATTAGTGGAGTCCCTAAGGGCTCAGTGTTGGGTCCATTATTGTTTTCTGTATTCATAAATGATATTGATGATGGTATATCAAGCTTAATGTCCAAGTTTGCAGACGATACAAAGGTAGGCAGGGTTGTCAAGGACACTACTGACACTATGCTGCTGCAACAGGATCTGGAAAGGTTGAGCAGATGGGCTGAGAGGTGGCAAATGAAGTTTAACATTGACAAATGTAAAGTACTACACATGGGAAACAGCAACCCCAGAGCAACGTATCAACTCTGTGGTATTGCACTGACAGTGGTAGAGAATGGAAGTGACCTGGGGGTGGTTGTGCAGGCAGATATGAAGTTCTCTGAGCAGTGCAGACGGGCTGCAAGAGTAGCTCATGGTGTATTGTCAATGATATATAGGAATTTTTCTAGCAGGGATAAGGAGGTGATTATTCCCTTGTATAAGGCAATGGTCAGGCCACACCTAGAGTGCTGTATACAGGCCTGGAGGCCTCATTTTAAGAAGGATGTAGAGCTGCTGGAACGAGTACAGAGAAGGGCAACAAGATTAGTGAATGGAACAAAGGGGTGCTCTTACGAAGAAAGGCTTAAGATTTGCAAATTACAGTGTCTGGAGACTAGGCACCAGCGAGGTGATCTGATAGAGGTGTATAAAGCATTGAATGGTTTGAGCATGCTCAATGCTGATGGGATTCTTCCTCTCGCTCAGAATAATCACCTGAGAGGGCATAAATTCAAATTGAGGAAAGACAGATGTAGGATAGACGTGCGGAAATTTGCCTTTAGCCAGCGAGTGGTTGGTTGGTGGAACAGACTTCCATCCCTTGTCGTGGAAGTTGATAGCCTAAATACTTTTAAGGCTCAGCTGGACAGGTATTTTGAACAAACAGAGGGGTGAAATGGGGGTGGTTTTTTTTTTTTTTTTTTTTTTTTTGGCTGATTCTGCATAAGCTTGCTTTCTTGCATCAAATGCCTCTACTAATGCTAATGCTAATGCTAAAAAGAAAGAAGACTCTCATAAAGGAACCACACTTGGTCGTTCTCAGGCCCACACACCCAGAATCTACAAAAACCAGTGAGGAAGTAAAACAGACAGTAATTACAGAATTGAGCACAGACTTCCAAAACACTAGGATCAAGTCAATTAGAAAGACCAGAAATGTGGGGGTAATCATAGAAACTGAATCTGGCCAAGAAGCTGCTGATATTATGAACAACCCGAAAATACCAATGCTTGGGCTCATAGCTGCGCCATCAAAGAAAAGAGGACCCTCCATTATCGTCTTTGACGTTGATAAAGATCTCACCCCTACTCAGGTGCGGGACGAGCTATAGGGAAGAAATATCCAGAGAACACTCCCAGACGTCAGGCAACTGGGAAGAAATTATCACTCCAAAATACCATACAAAGTCTAGGAATGGAAACAATGTAAACTGGATTTTTGAAATTGCCCCTATTTCTTGGCAAACAGTCATTCACCAAGACAGTTTTCATAAACTCGGGCAGCATTTAAAGCATTTGGCTGTACCCAAATGCTTTAAATGCTGCAGGTCTGGGCACACTACTCACATCTGCACCCAGGCTACTGCTACTTGTGGCCACTGTACTGAAAAGGGCCACGAGTATAATACGTGCCGTAATAAAGAAAAACTGCCCGTCTGTGCAAATTGCAAGGGACAGAAGATGCCTCACGAACACTCCATCCGTGACAACAAATGTCCGATATATTTAAAGACGAAGAGTTTACACCAATCAAAGACCGATTATGGTCCAACGTCTTAAACCATACAACACCAGCGTCCTGAAGTTACTCCAAATAAATGCACAACGGGCAAAAGCTGTAGCTAAGAATAAAAGCATATGAAGACAACTTTGATATTCTAATCTTACAGGAACCATACACCTATGAAAATCAGGTCGGGGGTACCCCCTCACATATAAAATTACTCAAGTTGATGAAGAGGCCCCCCTTGGCTGCAATATCAACTAGGAACTCTGACATAACTGTCACCAAAACCCCCATTTATGCACAGCCTGGGCGGCATGTGCCCACATCATCAGTCCCCTGGGAAATATTTATATAGTTTCATTATACTGCAGACCGGGGGTTGATATACTTCCATACACGAGGTATCTGGAGATCGTCCTTGCAACTCTCCCAAATGAGAAGATCATCATCGGTGCTGACGTTAACTGCAGGTCACCTGTTTGGTTCAGCACTACTGCTGACAGGCATGGCTGTAGAAACAGCCAAAAACTTGAAGATCTGGCAAATTCCCAGCTTACTGTTCTAAACAGGCCGAACAACCTTCCCACCTTTTGTAATACACTGTGGGAATTCACAATTGATGTCACCTTCGCTACCAGAAATATATCAAACTTCATCGTGGGTTGGGCCGTCCGGGATTCCTGGACTACCTCAGACCACAGGGCCATAACATAACAGATAACAAGATCCTTGGATAGAATTCCAACTCCAAGATTCACCCCTCAAAGGTATGCCATCTCCAGAGCAAAATGGGACATTTTCGCGGAGAAACTGCGCTCCTTTGCCCAGCAGCTGCAAGTTAATAACTACCATCCCACTGATCCTGATGCCTACTAGAGAAAAGTCACAAATATAATTATAGAAGCTAGCAACTGCACCATTCCTAGGAAGAAACCCATTCCTGGTTCTGTCCCGTGGTGGTGTCCAGAACTCCAGCGCCTCCGGCGAGAGGTCAACTTCAGAAGAAGAGCCTTCCAACGAGGGGGACGGTCCTGGCCAGCTGCAGAGGTAGAGGCTCTCCGCCATCAATATAGAGAGAGACTAGAAATATATACACGACTACTATCAGGAAACGCAAGTGAACATAACGGGAACAACTAGTTTCCACAACCGGAAACACCGATCCCTGGGGTGTAGTCTATAAAATCACAACCAACAAACTCCGAAGAGGGGAGGTAATGACAGCAACAATAACCCCTTATGGTAAAATAACAACCTCATGGGACAGATCCATCCATAACATATTGGATACAATTATCCAATCAGCAATGGATCCTAGTACAAGTCAACAACAACAACAACTCTGCCAGGACAACAATATATACAGTGCAGAACATCAAGAACCGCCCTTCACTATTGAGGAGCTGCACACCGCAACTGATAGACTCCGCAACAATAAATGTCCAGGACTGGACCTACTTGAACCAGAGATTATAAGGAAGACTGTGCAGCATTCCCCATACCTCATCCTCGACCTGTTCAATCACTGTTTGCAGACAGGAGTCTTCCCATTCGATTGGAAGATAGCTAACATACGCCTGATTTGAAAAACCCAACCAAGCCTCCAGAAATCCCATCTTCTTATAGAAAGATTGCCTTGTTATCTGTGCTAAGCAAGCTTTTTGAATACCTACTACACAGTAGAATTACAGTACATTATGATGCAGCAAATTTATCCTCTACAAGCCAATATGGTTTCAAACAAGGATGCTCTACAATTGACGCACTCCAGAATATCCTTACAACTGCCACAAACTCCAACAGAAAATATTTCCTGATTATTGCCATAGACTTTGCTGGGGCGTTCGACTCACTCTGGTGGCTGTGCGTCCTCAACCGACTAAGACGTGCCTATCTTCCCGGAAACCTTTATAACACCATAAGAAGCTACCTCACAGCCAGAGAAATAATTGTCAATGCACCATACTGCAGAGTCAAACGCCAGGTTTACAGGGGGATGTCCCCAGGGCTCGGTGCTGGGGCCGCTCCTTTGGAACGTTGTACTTGATGACTTCCTCAACACAAACCTGAATGAAGTTATCTCCCAGGCCTATGCAGATGATCTGATCCTGGCCGTGTCTGCAGACTGCAGAGCGCAGCTAGAAAATTCTACAAATCAGGCTCTCTTGATATTACAAAACTGGGCAAGGGATCATAACCTTCAAATCTCTTTAATGAAGACTAATTCCATCTAACTGAAAGGGTCCCTCAGAAGACATCCAGAAATCAAGATGAACGAGACCACAATATGTTTCACTACTGAACTGAAATATCTAGGAATAATCCTGGACTCAGGACTTACATTCCTCCCACATTGGTCGCCAGAGTTACGCGTCGGGATTGGGGCCTCAATCGCCGCACTCTCTCGTTGTTCTACAAAGCAGTATTTCTACCGGCAATTACATACGCCGCGTGGATATTCTATCCGAGAGCAAAAATAGCAGTAAACAGAAAGAAGCTCGAAACTATTCAAAGATTTATCCTCCTCTCCATTACCAGGGCCTGCCGTACTGTCAGCACCCATGCCCTTCAAGTGCTGGCAGGGGCTCTTCCTTTGGACCTGGACGCGATCCGTTGCGGGCTCCTCTACCAACTATCAAAAGGCACATCGGTGACTTTCATGGACCACACCATTGATCCCACTAATAACTTGATTGCTGAAAAGAAGCGCCTTAGCCTCCATTTACAGCAGATATGGCAAGATAGATGGGCTAACTCTACTAAAGGAGATATCAATAGGAAATTTATTCCACATATCAACAAGTATATCCCAAGTCTCCTTCATGGTTCTCTCCCGGCCTGTACACAACTTTCATGCTAACAGGTCACGGATCCATCAGAGCCAAACTCTCAAGTCTTGGAATTATTGATGATCCCCTCTGCCATTGTGGAGAGTTGGTCTCACCTAAAGTATGACTGCCCTTTGTATGAGGACCTTCGCTGCATTCTGATTACCAGAATTAACTTCAATCCAAAACTCCAGGAGCATTACTTGTTGGACAGCGACAGAGAGCACAAGGCCTTTTCGCAATACTGCCAGGAGCTCTTCACAAGAAGAAGATCCCTACCGCTGGACGAACGTACACCTGATTAACTCATCTTGCCCAAATTCAAGCTGGACTGTCAACGACTACCATCGTTAATGGGATGGGACCTCTGTTCCATGAACGACAACACTGTTTTGGACCTTCCTGATTTAGACTCTTTACAAACTGTGATATTATGCAGCTCTGCTGAATCAATTTCAAGCTGGACTGTGAATGACTACCATCGTTATTGGGATGGGACCTCTGTTCAATGAATGACAACACTGTTTTGGATCTTCCTGATTTAGACTCTTTACAAATTGTGATATTATGCAGCTCTGCTGATGGACAGAAGCCCTGAAACCACCCCCAAGTCAGACTGCAGTGAACATACATCTCTAATTTTGACTTAACAAAAGGGACAAATCTGCAGTGAGACCCGTACTAGTGACACAGTCTAGGGATAACCACATACTTGACGACCAGACCTGAAATCTCCAAACTCGTAGTGACAAGTATACATCGGGCGGGACACATTACGTACAGTCCCAAGTGTGGCAGCCTTGCCAGACTCAGAAAAAGAAGACAAGATGGGACAGGACCTTCGTCCCAGCTATGACACTGCAAAGCACAGCTCAGCTGCTGCCATTAAGCTTTCTTTGCCACGCTCCCTTGTGTGGTTCTTTTTCTCCACCACCCAGGTAGGGGGGAGGTTACCTCTGGTTGCCTGCCCCCTCGCCGTCCCTCTTTTTCCTCTGGTGGGGGCCTGGGCCTGCTCCACTGATTTGGGGGTCATCTTCCCTATGGACCCCTTATCTCTGTCTTTCCCCCCAGCCTTCAGTCTCCCTCCCCTTCTCTAAATTATAACCAGCGTCTGAACCATCTCTAAATTGCCTGAGCCCTACACCCAAAAACTTAATAACAACATCAGTTGCATAATCAGTAATCGTTTTAGCTGACCCCTATCCGTAGCGTTTTTTTTTTTAGGTCCTAGCCACTGAAATCTCAGGAAATTAGGGGGCAGAACCTGCCAGAGTAAATAACTATAATACTGGTGTACCTGGTCTGCCTCCACGGGGCACAGTGTCTACAGCGTTGGAACCCAATAGGGGCTCAGCGGCTAAATGACCAGAGGAACAACGGTACACGACACTACACATATACAAAACCCCATACACTTTTAAACCTCTGGCATTGACAGTGTTCTGTTCCACACCCACAATGTATACTACGTGGAGATGGGGGAAACCACTGGTGCCGTTTGATACTAAACACACTCTACACTCTACTCCTCAATATGCATTTATGCCCTCTCAGGTTTGCAATTTGAGCAAGAGGAAGAATCCCATCAGAATTGAGCCTGGCCAACCCATTCATGGCCTTATAGACTTCAATCACATCACTTCGCTGGTGCCTAGTCTCCAGACAATGCAATTTGCAGAATTTAAGCCTTTCTTAGTAAGAGAACCCCTTCGTTCTGCCACCAATCTTGTTGCCCTTCTCTGTACTCGTTCTCCAGACCTGTACGCAGTACTCAAGGCATGGCTTAACCATTCCTTATACAAAGCAATAGTCACCTCCTTCTCCCAACTAGCAAAATTCCTGTTGTTCTTATCTGGTTTTAAGGAGCATTACCAACGAAGGCCATATTGCTCTAGGGATATGCGGTGGTCATTCCCTGACCTTTCCCCATCCTCCGTATTTGGTGGTCATGGGCTCGAACCCTGGTCTAATCAAGAAGCATGTGCTATGCACTGCTGCTCCTGCCCACCTGGCTACAGAGGCGCCCAAAATTCCTGTATATCACTAACAAAACCCTATGAGCTGCTCTGGCAGCCTGTCTGCACTGCTCAGAAAACTTCATGTCTGACTACACAATTATCCCCAGGTGTTTTTCATTATCTACCACTCTGAGTGGCAGAACACCATACCACGCAGTTGGTACGTTTCTCTGGGGTTACTTCTACCCGTATGCAGTACTTTGCATTTGTCAAAGTTAAATTTCAGTTGCCACTTCTCAGCCCATCTGCTCAACTTTTCTAGACCCTGTTGCAGTAGCATACTGTCATTGCTATCATTAACAACCCTGCCAACTTTGTATCATCTGGGAACTTCGACATTCAGGATCCGCAACAAAATTTCAAAATTAGTTTTTTTCTTCAAATTATGGACACAACAATTTTCTCCTTAACTGAAAGGTTTATAAATATTAAAGATGTAGAAATATTTAAAATGTTTTATAATATTTCTGAATTTAAAAAAAAATAGTCAGATGACGATTTATTAAATCATTTACTGTACATATTAAGTTAAGTGACATTGATCGTAATGAATCCGATATTGATGGTTTAGCATTATCTGAAGAACTTAAGAGTACGTCAAAACATATTAAAGACAATATTATTCCATTTGAATTTTTACAATATATTTTTAAAATGTAGCGGTTGTATTAAGAGTTTTTCTAACTTTACCAGTTTTCTTGCCTCAGGTGAACGTAGTTTTTGAAAATTAATCAAAAATTATTTACGAGCGACAATGTCTCAACAACGACTTTCCAATTTAGCAATAGAAAATGATCATTTGGAACAAATAAACATAAATGAAATAATTAATAAATTCGCACATCTTAAAGCAAGGAAACATAAATTTACATACTTTTTTTAGCATTATAATTTTCCTTTTATTTTATTATTGTGGGTACGATCACTGTGATTTAGAATTTAAAGTTTGTTTCCAGAATTTTAGAATGATTTTGTCATTTTTGTTTGTTGTTTCATTATATTATATGTGAGATATGTTGTAATTCTTTTCTTTTTTAATAAATTAATAATAATTATTTACGCCTCATTTTATTTTTTAATCCAAATATTTTGGGGCGACAAATTTGATTTCGCTTACTGGCGGCACATTGGGTCTCAGCGGCCCTACTGATACTAAAGGATAAACGAGACATGCATAGCCCCCCCCCTCCCCAGCTATTTGATGCAATACTCAAACTGTGAACAACAAGCGAACTGACAGATACCTGGGCGTTATTCTGGATGACAGGATGTCTTTTTTAATCCTTGTGAAATATGTGATGGATAACATCCAGGGATTCATCTCCATGATGAATAGTGCCCTAAAGGGCTGTTGCTTCAACAAATGTATAAAGCTATCTTGTATCTTGATATCCTATTGTATCCACCAGGGTTGGCATATGAATACACAGGATTGACAAAGCTGCTATCAAAAGCCAGCTCGAGAAAACGAAACGCCTTATCCTGCGCTGCTTCACCAGAGCCTGATACACTTCCCCTACTGATGCAATGCAAACACTTATCGGAAAGAGATCAGTTGGTGTGTACATCACTTTTTTTTGTCTTACCTACCACATCAGAAAGAACCAACTGGCTGAATTTATGGATATACATACACAAGTTGGTTCTGATATCTACATAGAGGAAAAAATCGTGTTTGGACTGCGCTGGTTCAGTACTTGCAGAACAAATGGCACAATGTCCTAAAGGCTAATATATGTACTGTATGTAGGTGTCTAAGGTAAGGCAGCCCTGAACTTACTTCAACTCCGCTGTGATTCTACACTGCTCGACAAAATTCACAGAACACATAGAAAACATAGTGTAACTCGTCTAGCTTGCGAAGCAGCAGGGCAAAATTTATTTTTTTTTTCTTTCTTTTTTTTTGATATCGTGGTGTACCGTAGAATAACGATGAAATGAGGAGACAGTGAGAAACTTCGGACAGGTATAAGAGAAGTTTATAGGGGTTGTATAAGAATTACCAAAAAGGAAGTCGATACACAATGCTCAAACATATGGTCACATGATATCAGTACGGCGTATGATCCCGGCGTATGTGGTGGTATGCAATGGCATACCACTACATTATCTGATGCCACAGAGATCATGACAAAAACAACTCCAAAAACTGCTGTTAAAGGAAGACCTGTTAAAGGTGGAAGAATGGGATCAGTGAACTTTTGGGCATGACATTTTGCGATGCCGTTCGTATAGGACATGATCGATGCAGTTGGAGGAATTTGTTGGTGGCCACAACAGCTCCTTAGGGAACTATGTGACTGGAAGAAGAAGAATAAGATTCTGTGGTAACCAATCCTATTATTCCACCAGTGCAGACGTTAGCTGACCAAGTGACCAAGGAGTTGGCTGTCGGCGTATAATGCAATGCCCAAGAGTGTTCCACACATGTTCGATCTGATCTAAGTTTGGTGATTGCGTGTCGTTATCCAACGACGACAGTCATTGTATAACTTCAGTTTAAAGATATTCCTCCACCACTTCAGCTCTATGTGCAGTGGCGTTGTCGTGCATGAAAATGAAATATGGCCAACCCCACACCTAAAACGTCGCACATAAGGTTAGAGGATCTATTCTCGGTACCTCTGCGTAGTTACGGTACTCCTATCAAAAACATCAAGACGGTGCGACCGTTGATCATTGTTCCTCCCAACGCGAGAATGCCGCCTCTACCGCAAGTGTCCCTTTCTCTGATGTTGGAGGAGTGGTACCGCAATCCTCATTCTCTCCAGATGAAATAGAACCTGTCTAGAATTTGTTCGTAGGCTAAAACGGGATGCATCAGAGAACAGAAGTGTACGCCATTTGTCAGGGCTCCAAGTCACATATTCATGGCATGAGCTTCGATGAGCTCTGTGGTGGTTTGGAGTTAATAGGATACATACCACTGGATTCATTGCACGAAGTCCACTTGAATTGAGCCTTCTTAACAAAGTCCGGTTGGAAATTTTTCACCTGTGGCCGCAGCAACCTAAGAGACAGTTGATGACAGAACATCGCAGAGGTCCGTCTTGATGTTAAGAGCCAGATAGCGGTCTGTTGTAATGGACGCAACCCTCTGGCGACCTCTGGCTTCCAGTAATGAGAGTTCCTGGAATTGACACCAGATGCTGGTCAACTGATTATAATACGTGTTTCCGATGCGGAAAATAAGCTCTGGTCGACCTGCGTTCTACGTGTAAGTACCGCCTTACTTCGAAGTAGATAGGCTTATTGGATTGCATAAAAATACCGGGCACACCAGGAAAGATTTCGTACAAAAAAATAAAAAAGTTCTCTTCGAAAGAGTGGTAAATTATAGTAAAAAATACTAATCTAAAATAAGCTGAAACTGTATTAAAATAATGATCTACAAGTTTATGATTGAAAACTGATTGCTCACCTTTTATAAATTTTAAGAAAGAAAATATGTCTTTAACATGCAAACAATTCAGAGATTTATTTAAAGAAAAATGTTACTTCGTACAGATTCATAGCAGAAACTGTTATGTTCATCTGTCCATATAAATTTAAATTTCATTGCAACTGTTTAACCTTTATACGTGACAGATTAATTCATATTTTAATTATTTCATTCATTTCCTGATAATTTCGTCCGTTCGCTATAGTCAGGTGGCGCCATCTATTAACATTAGGATGTACTAAATTCTAATTTCCGTGATACGAAAGAGCTGAAACTGAAGGGATAATTGTTCGTTATATAGCGATTATATTATCTTCTCTTTTTTTTTTTACATTGATAAAATAATTTCTATTGCACCTGTTTTTTTAAGTGAGTCCTGCTTAACCGAACCGCAGTAAAGGATAGATGTCTTAGTTTAGTTATTGAACTTTTTTTCTTTTTGTTTTTTTTGAGGAAGGGAGGTTGCACAATAGCTGTGCAGAAATTTGTCTCCAACCAGCTCGTAGTTTATTGTTGGAACAAAATTCCATCTGGTATTGTAGAAGTGGGTAGTTCGAATAAATTCAAGAAAAAATTAGACAGACTATTAGAGGGGACGGGTAGGTGATACGGGAAGTTTTTTTTTTTTTGCTAATGCTGTATAAACTTGCTTTCTTGCATCATTTTCCACTACTAATACACTTCATACACTAAGGTTCTATTTACCATTTGGGTGGAGGAGTGGCCAATCATCCTATAGTGCAGGCGGTGCAGCGCTGTAGTAGGGCTCTAAGCTCATGAGGTGTCAAAAGGAAAAAATGTAGGACTTTGTGGAGTAATAAAGAAACGTTTCACTAAAGTCCAAACTCGCTATGATATGCCAATGTTAAGGGACACCAGCAAAATGTTACAATGCGTTACGGGGGCATAGAGAGAGGGGGATTCACACAAATGTCACGTAACAGGTTTTTTCATAAAAAACAATTTTGCGCTCTCAGGACAAAAGGAAAGTACCTCTTTCTTATCAGTTCTACCAGGCTTATCATTGACTACATGCATTGAGACATGCCTTCCAGTAGCATTTTATGAACTATACAAAATCCATGTGCAGTTTTCGCTCGACGACGTGATGAAGACAGGTGATTTAACTTCTGTAGTCTGTTTAAAATTTTTTTTTTTTTTTTTTTTTTGTGAATAATTTTGCCGTTCTACCAACCATATGGTTTGCAGCCGAAGACCTTTTTAATGCATATTTATAAATGCACATTGTAGAGCGCTGTTCCGGCTGGTGATATCGTTGTATGAATTGTTTTAATGTAGTTAACCGTCGGTAATGACCGACGATGCAACGATAGCTGTTCGTTGTCTGCTGCTCTTTGACACTTCCAGTGTAATGGCGTCAATTTCATCCAAATATTTTTTAAACAAGCAGAGTTTTACAACAGCTATTGTGTCAAATGTTCTCAGTGAACATTTTCAAGAGCGACTTCTTCGCAAGTGGTTTTCTTAAAAATATTCTTTACGAAAACAATGCGGAATAAAGTTCGTGAAGCGGATTAAGTACTTTTAACTGCTGTAAAGAGCATCAATGAGGAACTGTGACTGTAGAAATGTCATATTTCCAAAGTGGAGTACAGAACGTTTTGGACGACGATGACGCACATGTTGAAGATGTTTCGTGTGACTTACACGAAATCTGGGGTGTGGCTTATATGGATGTGAGGTGGCGCACCGTCTTGCTTGAATATGGTATCCTGAAGGTACCCACGCTGTTGCAGTTCTGGTATTGCGAAAGTTTCCAACATTTCATAATATCGCTGTCCAGTGATGGAACAGATGCGAGGTCCAGTCGGTGTTACTGTTCAAAAAATATGGCCCAATCATGAATGTGGCCGTAAATCCACACCACACTGTGTCACTTTTGGAGAATGCAACAGGACCTCTTGGATAGCTCAAGGGTTTTCTGTTGTCCAAATGCGACAGTTGTGCGTATTCATTTATCCATTTAAGCAGAAGTGGGCTTTATCACTCCAAAGGATGTTCCATGACCAAGTGATATCCATTGTCATTCGCGCCAGAAACTGAAGTGCGTATGTGAAACGAATATCTGCATCTTCATCACCATGCTTTAGCTGCTGTAGCATGTGCATCTTGTAAGGATAGTACCGCAACACCTGACGCATTACTAGCCTTACAGTGAAATACGGCATGTCCAATTCACGAGAAACAGCTGGCACACTTACGCTATCACACGGAGATTGACAAGATAAATCCACGACAGCCATAGCCACATCTTCAGTGGAGTCCACTCATTTACGACCGCTACCTGGTTGAACACCAAGAATTCCTGTCCTTTGCTTCAAATTTCGCAATCATTTTGCGGACAGCACAAACAGTCCTAGGTCACCGCCTTATGCGCTTCTGACGCCGGAATTCTCTGATAGCCGCAGCTGCATTGTTGCTGTTCTGATAGTAGAGCTTCACTAATAGCGCCTTTTCCTGCAACGTTGTTGGCATTGCTGCTGTAGCGCAAGCAAACATCTACTGTATGATTTTGAAGAGACTGCTTTGCTTTTATACAGTACAGTAGAGCTGAGTAGCGGCGCTATTTCAATATCTTACGATAAGCAAATTATTGTCATAATCGTCAGATATTGCCAAATATATAAGATTTTCCACGTATATAAGATATATAAGACATTGTCACATTATAAGATATTTTAAATACAAATTAAAGTTGTTTATAAAAAATATTTTCATTCTTTCTTGTCTAATGAATTTTAATCAGTTCCCAAACATGATCGAATTCAATGGTCAAGGGCCTGCGACAGCACTCGACCCATATTATACTGCATTAATCAGATTATCTTTTGAAATTAAGTGCATTTAAGCACTGATACAGGCATCGTAATGTCAAGGCAGAAAAGCATTTGCAGCTGGAATCAAAATAGAATGAAGGCCTCTTGCATAAAATTAAGACATGAGATGAAACGTGGAACTTCAATGACACTAATACATCCTGCATTCTCAGACTGCAAGAAATTCGTGACTTTCATCAGCAAAACAAAAAAAAAAAAAAAAAAAAGGCAACTGTTTTCTGGGCTCGTCTGGGTTCATTTTCTTCCCAGGGGATTTGTCATACATGCAGACCGTTATTGCTGTACGCTTGAGAAACTAGAGGTGACGTAAGGAATACGCGACGTGAACTGCTGACAACGTGTGTGTTATAGTGCGCCATTTCTTACGCTTGCTCATGTAGAGTGTGACTCAAATATTGCGAGATTTTTTTTTTAAGTGGCAGGTACGGAAACATCCGCCACATAATTCAGATCTAGCCCCTTTAGACTTTCATTTGGTCTTCTGGAACTGGAAAGTATTTGTCGAGACATTTTTTTTAACCGATTACAAAATGAACGCTATTGTGAAATCATGGCTTATGCTTGAAGTCATATCATACCAGGGGCTAGATGTTTTTTTTTTTTTTTTTTTTTTTTCACGTTGGGACAAGTGTTAAAACAAGGTATGGGGACTGGGTGGGAACACAGTGGAGACATCACCATCCATTTCTACGACATTTTTAATTAGTTTAGTAAAAAATTGTTAAAATAAAAAGTGTTCTTTTTTTTTAGAACAGCCCTCATGCAAAAGCAGTTTTAAATTTTGCACCAGCAATAATTAGTGGGAGTCTTACTACCCAAACCTGAAATTCGACACCACAAAGGTCGTAATTAAAATATTGGGACATTAAGGGGGGGGGGGGGCTTTTTACAGTTGTTACTTCAGTTAGAAGACGCTTGCAGCTTTCTAAAAGACTTAAAAGTTGGTTAAGGGCATGCGAAGTTAAAACTCTGTTAACACTTATGTTCTCTTATTCTTTCTGCCTGCAAACTGGATAATTAGGGACGCCATTAGATTTCCAATTAGATTATTAGTTTCAATTGATTTCCAGAAAAGTTGGTGTGGTGCGGTCCTACAGAAGTGGGCACAGCTCCACGAATCAATGTATTTATAATATTTTTAGTCAAATTTTTATACTCTAATGCATTAAGGGCTTATGCCTCAAGCTGCGAAAGAGTTAGACTATGTAATAGCGGCATCGTTTAAGTTACATCTGAGATGTAACTTAAACGATGCCGCTATTGCAAATTTGCTAATCTATAATTGGCTGTGTATAAATGATGCAAGTGCACTAAAATATACATAGTCAAATATTTATAATAGTTGACTATAAATCAAATCATATTCAAATATTTAAAATATTCATAGTTTTATCCATAAAGTTTAATGAAACATATTTCTAACTTACGTGTAACTGTTGGACATTTAAGCTGACCTACCGAATTATACACCTGAACGTTTTTATTCATTTCATTTAATTCAATCCTCCATCTCGTACCGAAAGTTTTCATATTATTTTCCTACGCAGGCTGTCAGTTGCTTTCTGACAGGAAGTTTAAGCGTCCATCTTTCTCTCGAGGTTTGATTTATTCTGATTTGATTTATTTGATTTAAACTGAATGACTCGTAGGATGAGTTCGTTCCAAGGGTTTCTTGTGTGTGAGCGAAAGTGACTGTCTTTGATATTCAAATTGTCACTAGAATCTTATTTTAAAAAAAATGAACTTTTATCGATCACCCTACAATAAAGAAAGAGGCTGCTATGGTAACCATGCAAGTACATCACGCACAGTGCGACGGCTGAATTTCTTCGAGAGATCCTTCGCCATTCCTCCTGTTTGCACACGATGGAGCATAAAATTCTCTAACCATGCGTAAACGTCCTCCCTTACCGTCCACTTCTTCCAGCAGCACGAGTGAATACGCCACGTTTAACGAAGTTAGCGCTCAGATCGTCACTCGACACGAGTTGGTAGCGTCCCATTAATTACTTCCTTGTCGGAATACTGGTAATGAAGGGATAAAGATTTCCGTCTTTTTTTTTTTCCCCCTTATTTTTTTCTTTTCGAGGCACTAACGATGCCACTAAAGCGGCAGTTGTATACGGTTCATTCGGCATTAGCAAGCCGCTCGTAGATGAACTTATTTGACATCCCACAAAGGGTTAAGTGCCCTTTCTACAAAATCAGTGATTCCGTTACTCTCAAGCAGCGTATCCCTTTAAGGACATCACAGAATAACAGAAAGAATGCAAACTGTGAAGTGTAAGAAAAGAGGTGTTGCTTTATATGTTTCAGTATTTTAACTGTTCTTACATTCATTCATTGTAATCAAAATGAAGAATTCAATAAAACTGAATAGTATTTATCATGAACAAATGCTTCATTATTTAATGACATATAATCGCTATACCTCGCTACAATTATTGTAACGTGTGGTAACCAAGTGGCTATATCAGTTGCTAGGCGAGGCTGCATTTAACTAAAAATGAAAGGTTTCGAAAATAATTTTATTCAAATTGGTCTGTTCCGTATACTGCCTGTGGTCGTCTTAGTACAGACTTCCATGAGTTGCGCAGATGGTGGAGTTAATAAATACTCCTAAAAGGGCTTTATGAGACGGTTCTGAAAAGTGGATGCGCAACAGACTTCTGAATGCGGATGGTTCTTCATCCTGCACAAATGTTTTTATGCGTGGTATTGTGCTTCCTAAGGAACCTGAACGGGAGCCCATAGACGGACAGCAAGAACGTATGTCACATTTTCTATCAGACACGACACTGTTAAATACGTGTTCCACCGTTAACAATAATGACTGAAAACTGTTAACCTCCTCCGGACCAAATTTCTGAATGTGACGAGAAAATTTATTGTTATCGCTATTTTAATTTTTACTTAATAACACCAATTTAAATAATAATCAGCGAATTTGAAAAGACTATCAATGCATATTTGAAAGTCAAACGGCATCAAAACTTGGAAACTAATCTTCTAACGACAGCAATGAATGTTACTCTCAACGCTTTTCGCACTGTGCTCTTTGGAACACCGAGGTCTTGAAGCACTTTTCTGCATTTACCAATTCATACGCCGATGTTGTTCTTTGATCAACGGAACAGAATATTGCGTCCGTGTCATTAGATTTGGTTGTGTTAGATTAAGCAGCTAAGGCCATGAGGCTTCAGTATATTGTATAATTGCAGGTATTCTTTGTTTCATTTGTCTGTTTGGCTGAGGTAAACCCACGCACCCCAAGTTTCCAGGAGATAATATCGTGAAACCCTCGCCCGTGATCGACTATTTTAGCCACAGTTAGGTGTGGAGGAATTCATAAAAATAATTGCTCCCGTCTCTAATGAATTCAAATCCATACTTTTTTTTTTTTTTTCAAATGGTATGGAAAAATGGTCATCGTGCTAACTATCCATGAAGGCACGTACCAGTTTCTTCAGGGTCTTGTGATACCAATTTAATGCACTGCAACACATAACGCGTCGTTGTGTCCCTTTGAGAATCGCTAATGTACTTTCTCTGGCCAGAGAGAGAGTCTATCGGAATTGTGGCTGGAAACAGCCACAGTTCTGAGAGTGACCTACGTAGTATAACATGAACAGTTTTTATGCTCTCGCAACTTCCATAGTAATTTCAATCATGCTATATGCAAAAGGACTGGGCTCCAGTCATTTACAGACACAATACACTAACGCTTCGTGTGTTAATTACGTTGGCGCAAAACAAACAATAACGACAGATCTATAACAATTTAAACTTAGTGATCACTTCCTTAGGTACACCTACCCTTTTCGTGAATGAAACTCTTCTTCAGTAACGCAGAAAGTGTTGGTACCATGCGATATATAGCAGGTGGGCAGACAGATAGGGATGCAGTAAGTGTAATTCAGTGGAAGAATCGGCAAGACGAAAGATTAAGTGACTTTGAAAGTGGCATGGAAGTCAGTCCCAGACGTGTCTGTATGAATATCTCGGAAACTACAACCTTGATGGATTTTTCCTACCGCTGTGTTTCGAGTGTATGACGACTGGTGATATTGTAATGCTGTTGGGTTTTATGAGTATCAGTAACCTAGGCCATATGAGCGTATGCATTATGTTTCTAAATTGCTAGTATTTTTAGTCGATTTGCTGTTTGCTGAATGAAAAATCCCATTTCTCCCGGGAGAAATCGGATTTTTCCGAAACCGACTAACTCAGCTACGTTGTAAAAAATACTCATAAAAATTTCCTCTCGTCATTGACGGGATCCGAACTCAGATCCTTTCCTCCCAGTGTGGGAAAGACAGTGATTATACCAACTGTGCTACCCACGAGGGGCTGAAAACTCGTCAAATAACCAAATAATCATATTCAGACATATTCACCGATCCTGTAGTCGAAAAACGATTGTTGATTCCAGAGACCAACGGTGACACAACTTATGCAGAATAACAGAAAGGCCATCGTCACTTAAATAACAACCCAGTACTTAGAACTCAAAACTCGTCGTACCCACACATGGAATATCGCAGCCGACCACCGAACCGAGTTCTACTCCTGTTAGGAAAAAAACAAAAAAAGGTACGGTTACAGTGGGCTCAGGGAACACTGGGCAGTGGATGATTGGAAAAACGTAGCCTTGTCTGATCTTCTGTTTTATGCTGAGAGGAGGGCTAGAATATCGCCAAAGCAGCATTAATCATTGAATCGAACCTACCAGGTGTAAACAATGTAAGCTGGTGGGGCGGTGAAAGCACTCCCCACCAGCTGTGGGGAGTGCTTTCATTGTGGATATTGAGTCCCTTTATACCAGTAGAGCAACATTTAGATTCCGCAGATTATCCTGAAATTGTTTCCTGCCGTAGCCTAGTGGTCAGGCGCGCGGGTGCATAAGTACACGGTCCTTGAGTGACCGGGGTTCAAGCCCGTGACTACTGAATGCGGTGCTGTTTCTTGTATTCTGTCTATCTTGTGAACTCCTATGATCATTTGGTCGTCCCGGAGTATAAACAGAAAATTTATTTATTTATTTACTAGAATTCCTTCGTGGTTGTAATGCATCCGTCTGCGAATGAGATCTAACAGGACAATGTGCCACGTCAAAAAATCAGAATTCTACAGAATTGGTTCCAGAACCATAGCCCTCGTGGTAGCACAGCTGGTAGAATCGCCGTCCTCCCCACACCGGCTGGAAAAGAACCGAGTTCGAGTCCCGTCGATGACGTCAGGAATTTTTATGAGCCTTTTTCACAACGTGGCTGAGTTAGTCAGTCTCAGGCGAGGGTAGCATGGTTTTTTTCTCCCGGAAACTCGGGTTTTTCGTCCAGCAAACAGAAAATTGACCACAAAACACACACAATACACAGAGCAATATGGGCTTAGTCGCTAATGCTCCTAAAATCCTACAATAACAACAATAACAACCAGAACCATAAATGTGAATTCAGCCTACTGTGGTTGCTTGCCCAGTCATCAGATCTCAATCCAACTAAGGACCTATAGGGCGCTCTTCACTGCAGAGATCTACAACCATCCAATTGCAATAACTGGGAACCAATTGGATCAATATGGATCAGCATCTCTGTGGCATGCTTTCGACACCATACTGAAAGAATAACACTACGAATGCGTAGCTTTTCTGAGGGCTTAAAGTGGGGCCCAGTGTCCCATTTAAATCCTCAGAACAGCCTGCTGGAGGGGGAGGGGGTATCGTGCGAGCCCTGTGTTAAATTTTTGGGAATCATCCGAGCCCTTTGTTAAAGCAAATAGTTGGATAAAATTTAAGGCTTTTGGGATGACCCTTAGCTGAAATTTTTTCGGGCGAGTCCTCTTGTCAACAAACTGTGAGGCTTCCTGGTGGGGACCTACTAGCTCTTAGGTAGCTCTAGCTAATAAAGTGGCTACTCATTGTTTAAAGTTAAAAAAAAAAAAAAAAAAAACTAACAAAATCTATACCACAAATTTAAATGAAGAGAAGAATACTGTATTTCAATACTTTCCCTCCCTTATATAAAACCAAAGGTTCGCTGAAATTCCATACTTTATGTTTGTGTTCATTCAATTAATTTACAATAAAGATTGTGAAAATTATCCTTAAGCGATTAAGATTTTTATAGTTCATACAGGTTGGTATAGACTAAAACTATTCAAGAACGTCTTTGAATTTTTAGGAAGAGCTCTCTGTATTAGGCCAAGTAAAATGGAGACCGTGGAGGTCTATCTTGTCTGTAAATTGAATGTTTTCGATTTGTATATTTCTCAACTGACATCTTCGCCCAAGACAGGCTAACTTAGACTGACCTATCAGACGCAAAATGATCTGTATCTTTCCAAACATTTGTGGAAAATTCACTTGTCTGCAAGGACAGATGATTTTTCGCAGGTAAACGTGCGCACAGTACAAGAGGTTGAACTTAAAATTTATAATTATTAATTTTAAATTCGAATGAATAAAATTTTGTTAAATAATTATTTCAATTTTTTAGTACAAAATCGTCACATTGCGACCAAGGCAGTCTTTTCCATTACGTACTTTAGGCATTGTGCCAAGGGTATACAAAAAAAACATTAATTCGAGATATACAGTCATCATAACTACAAAAGGATGCATGCATGCTACCAGGTTCACACGAAGGAGATATTCTTTGGTTTATAGTCTCCAGATTCTCCTATTTCTTAATGAGTTTGATGTCATTTGCCCTACAGAAACATGGTTAACGGTGGATAGACAGCTTGATCTTACCCCTTTTAACACCACTTAGGACAGTGGTTTTCAATCGCGGCACCCGGTTGAAAACCACTGTCCTAAGGGTGCCGCAACAACGTTCCAGGGGTGCCACGTAATTTGGGTTTAAGTTACTTAAACTTTATTATTATTTTTTAATTTATATATTTATTTCATTATAAAAAGGTGTACAATATCTTTTTGATTTTGTGGTGATCTTTAATTGATGTTTACTTATTACCTCTGTATAAAGAATAAAATTATATACTGTATATATATATAATTTGTATTATGAAATGTAATTTTATAATTCTATTATTGTAATAAATATCATATAACATATATATGTCAGGGATGAATATAAAAGTTATTAGCCAGATCAGATTAATGCCATCAATAACAGATTGTACATTACATCAGTCTGTAATCTAGTTATTATAGTGAAAGCACAATACTATACAGATGCTGAACATGTACAAACATGTATATGAACATAACAGCATACAGCTTGCAGTAAGAGATAAGGCCAAAATAACTTATAAAAAGTAAAATAGCCCATGCAGGCCTACATGGCCAAACCCTGGAAATAAACATAAATATATAATACAATGATGATTATGAAATTAACTATTGGTATACAGATACATTGAAATGGACTTTTTCAAGGGCTAACCATCTCAATATATCCTACCAATAATTAACGGAGCTATCTGTTTCTGATTGCCATCTGCCTGTTTAACAGTGTCCAAATCTTAAACTTAATTTTGTTATAATTTAGTAGCAAATAGGCAAGATAACATTTATCCCGACAGATACCTTCGAAACGAATATATTACTTACCTATTTGTATATGACAGACTGTTTTTGTCTCCAAGCAATTGTATATTTAATCCTGTAAATTTTTCGGGTCGAGCACGCATGTATTCTTGTATATTATACATGTGTTCCTCGCAGGGGCGCATTCAAAGGTGGGCAGAGAGGGCATATTCCTCCCCTTAACAAAAATTTGAAATTAAAGAAAAAGAACTCAAAAGCCTGGTCGCCATGCGTCCCCCTTACGATGATACTTGGATACGCCACTGGTTCCTCGCACCTTAGTCTGTAAATATTCACACCCTTCTGGCATATTACCGTCTCTCTGGCACATTAAGGATGACTCAAGGTTTCTTGGGGAAATAAACTGATTTTAATAATAATTCAATGATTTTATTCAAACAAAATTCGACAAATAATTTTTAAACACAGATTTCTTAAGATATTCTTTCTTCGGCTTTTTCTGTTAGTAAAGTCATTAACAACGGCATCAAAGTTCGTATTGCGAGTAAGTTGCTGGAAAGAATGTTGTGGAAATAACTTCAAACCAAATTTATAGAAACGCTTTCGAATTTCTTTAAAAACAAACAAAGAAAAAAAAAAAAGATTTAACGCAAGGGCATTTTAATATTTTCGATGTAATGTAGCGAGGCCTCGGAATGAAGAGTACTTAGGTCCTAGGAACACTAAAGACGGCCTTTAATGAGACTCACTTACTTCCAGCTTGCATCGTTACTGGCCCTTGTCAGCTTTTAAATGGTGCATCCTGAAATATGGTTGGTAGTGTAGTAATTAGTTGTGATTCAAGAAGTGGAGGTGGGGGGACGGTAAAGACTCAACTTGATCATGCAGGTCTAATAGGTGGATAGGTAGAATCGATCTATTTAGGACAATGGCAGACAACAAAACACGACTGAATATTTTGAGACACAAGGCACGTTTTACAATCGATGACTCTGAGCGTGGAAAAAAATGACACCAGTACACGCTAAGAAACGCTATTTCATTTTCATTAAGGATCACTTTAATAATAAGCGTGGTGTTTAGTTTCGGTTAAAAAATATCAGAAAAAAATAATTCCGAATAAAATATATTCTCCCCTTTCCCAAAAATGTCTGTAAATCTTTCCTGGAGATATACAAATTCCATTGAATGAGGCGGGTCTCATATCGAAAACAGTTTTCGCAGCTGCAGATGACTCCATTAATGTGTTTATTCTTGGAACTTTCATACGCTCCTCCGAACCCGATGGTCTGCCGTCAAGTGATGGCTTCGTCGATTCTACGTGACGCTGATACACGAACTCTATCGGTAAATACGAAGTTCGATTAAATTGGTTACTTTTGATACAAAGCCTATCATTTCCACGATTGCCAATTTCATACCTGAAAGAAATGACACCTGTGCGGAAGTACGCGAAATTACTGGCAAAGAAACAAGTTTTCTCGACAATACAACGTCAGAAGAGAAATAAGTGCTTTCCAGTTCACTTGCCGACAGCGTCTGCAGCAGTCATTGAGGTGAAATGTCACGCAAGGAAACGCAACGATTCTCGACACATGTGCTTCCCAGGGTAATACGCATGGAAAAGCAATCGCCAATACAATGTGCGCAGAATTCCTCCCTGGCAATGGCTACAGACACGAGATGTGTGTCCGTGACAGCTCGAATGTGATATATAGAAGTTTCTCTGCCTGGGGCTATTACGGAGTGAGACGCACTTTGATGCATTGTCTTGGAACGGAAACCCGCAGAGTTCGGTGCGTTTAAATGTTAATACCGCGCTTTCATTGTTTTTAGCTCGCGGAATTTCAAAAGTTATCGATCTTGAGTAAGAGTTTAAAAACCATTGATAAGGAAAGAAGGTCGTATTCAGTTCACACAAGGTGTTGTTTCCTTCAGAATAATTACCAATACTGAATGTTATTACTGTATTTTGCTCGCAGTTATATTTCGTACACTCGCGCTATCTTTCTTTTCTATTTTAGCCATCTTGCACGCACATTGTTAATCTCAAGTTTAGCGTTATAAATTATAATGCTCGACCAAACTATAAGCAACCGAACCGCGGTATCCTGTAGCGCCTCAGCATGTCCGAAATACATCTTGAATTCGACATGGCATGGATTCAACCAGCGGCAGAATGTTATCCAGCGTAATTTTAAACTCGGTCGAGATCAGAAATGTATATGTTGTTGTTGTTTGGTTTTTAGGAGCATTAGCAACTAAGGCCATATTGCTCCGGGATATGCGGTGGTCATTCCCTGACCTTTCCGCATCCTCCGTATTTGGTGGTGACGGGCTCGAACCCCGGTCTAATCAAGAAGCGCGTGCTACGCACTGCTGCTCCAGCCCACCTGGCTACGGAGGCGCCTCAGAAATGTATAAAGCTCTAAACTATACTTCATTACTGATTGAAGGCATACCCAGGCTTAAGGTCTAAGTTTGCAGATAATGCGAAAGTTAACAGTGTGATTAATGGCAGTACAGTAATCAGCGTATGCTACCGCAACAAGGTCTAGAGAAATTAGGCAGAGGGCTGAGAAGTGGCAATTGAAGTTAAATGTTGACAAATGCAAGGTACCTCAAAAGGGAAGCTATAATCCCAGATTAACGGACCACTTCTGTGGTATTGAACTCAGGGTGGAGGAAAATGAAAAAAGACCTGTAATTGTGCAGTGAGATATGAGTTCTCTGAAAAGTGCAGATAGGCCGATTGAATGCAAAATATCATGTTATGTAGGGCAATGGTCATGCCATATCTTGAATACTGCACACGGGTCTGGAGGCCTCGTTTTAGGAAGGATATGAATCTGTTGGAACGGATGCAGAAAAGAGCGAACAAGATTGACGAGGGGGAACAAAAGAGTACTCCTACCAGGAAAGTCTTCACTTCTGCAAACTGCAGGGTCTGGAGACTAGGTACCTGTGAGGTGATCTGACAGAGGTGTTTAAAGTTATGAATGGATTGAGCAAGCTCAATGCTGATCGCATTCTACCTCTTTCTCAGACTACACATGTAAGGGGGGGGGGCATAAATTACAACTGAGAAAGGATGGTTGCACGGTAGATGTGCGAAAATTTGCCTTCAGCCAGAGGGTGATTGATTGCTGGCACAAACTCCCATCTGGTATTATAGACGTGTGTAATTTGAATGAATTCAAGGAAGAACTAAAACTGTTAGAGGGATGAACATTGATATGGGAAGTGTTGGCTTTTTTTTCCTTTTTTTGTTCATGCTATATAAGCTAGCTTTCCTGCATACTTTGTCACTGCTAATACTAATTCCAAATTAATTGTTCTTGACTCTCTGAAGACCTTCTCAAAAATGTACAGTTTTTCTGCTTCCATCTATTTCGGAAGCAGAAAAAAAATTGGCATCGGAGACCTTCGATAAAATACGAGATCTAGATGTTCTCTATATCCATTACATAACAGAACCAAAACACTGGATGAATTTTTTCTCTACCCAATAAAAATACTCTTCTAAAAGCGAAAATGTAATGTGCACTTGTAAATTGAAGTGTGTTTGTTTGCAACCCATAAAGTTATCAATCTAATGTTGCTGCCAAGATTCTTCAACAATAACCTTATCCAAATTTCAATTACGACTCTTCTATTAGTTGTTAAAATGTTAATGTGTTAAAATTTATGCATTTAAGTTTTGGAATACTGTATTTGTATTGTCGTGTTATTTATTTTTGTAATACATTCATTTCGTTGTAAGCTCCTTTGAAAGTGTTATTTTTACCTTTGTGAGTGTTATTTTTTGCTGATCAGTGACTAATAAACTGATATTCATTTATCACTCGCATTGTTATTTGCACTGTTTAACAAGAGTTTTTAGTGCCATTTGTCTTCTCGAAGCTAAATTTTAAGAATTTATTTATTTAATAATGCGAGTCGAGTTGTATTTTCGGCCCACACAGGTTCAGCAGTAGCCAAATCTATTTGCACCAGTTGGATGTTTAATTAACGCACTAACAGTTTTTATTGTGATCGGAGTATTCAAATCGGTATGATGTCGTCGGCTAATGACCAGTTAATGGAAACTAATCGTGCTCGGCTTCTTTCTCATTTGTCTAATTAGAATGAATCCGAAAACAATCGTGTTAAGTTAATTAATACTAACAACAATATATTTTTTACAGTCTGATAATTAATCTTATTTATAATGCTTTTTGTAGGTTTAATGCTACACTGGGTAGCGGATGTTAAAGAGAAGTAATAAATGCTTGTTTTTAATCGCAGTGGCGAATTTACTGTTGCTTCATCAAGGGATAATTTAAAATCTCCAAGGGTGTAAGCGATGCTTTTCCCCCTATCTGATCTATACGTCAAAACTCCATTGAACATGCGCTACGAAGTATGTACAGTACTGTAAGGAGCCTAAAAATTTTCTAAAAATAACTTCCAGGGAATTTTTAGGATTGCTGATATGATTCTGTTTAGTAAGCGTTGTATTTCTTGTTCTGTAGAATGAACTCAGTCAGACATTTTTATTGAAATAGAAAGCATGCTTTTTATAAATATTTCCTATATAAGTTTAACAAAAAACTTATACATAAAATGAATTTGGAATTGTAAAAGTAGTTTCAATTTTATTCGAGCTGACTTTTAATAAAAGCCGTGTCTTTTTTTTTTTTATTTACACAATTTTCTCTTGAAAGTCTAATATGTTAAGAAGCTTGCTAACTTTTGAAATCATTAGTAACACGAAAGGAGGAATCCGCCCATTCTTGATTTGTTGTTATGTAGGAGGGGGGGTTTATTTCTTTTTTATTTTACTAATGATAATAATTCTATAACTTTATAAAATTCTTAATATCACTTTATACCACCAGGTTTTTTCTTTTTATACCCACAGTTTTATCCCTCCTACATTAACACCTGACTCGTTTAATTTTTCAGAAAATTTCAGATTCAAGGGGGTCTAGTACTTCATATAGGCCTCCTCCGGTTTGGTTGGGTATTCAGAAAGACGGACACAACTCAGGTGCATCATATATAATATTGTTTATTGACACTATGTACAAGACAAATTAACCGAGTACATCATTAGTAGGTAAAATTTGTTAAACTTCTAGCATTATATGTGTGCAATGGTGTAAAGACAATATAATAATAATACCAACACATCACTATGTTTCTTCATGTCTCTTGACAATAGCTCCATCAGGTCCAAGTTAACATCTCACAAAACACTATTCATTTTCCTTACAGTAGAAATTTACAGTAGTGGACACGGCATACACTTCTGAATATATATATATATATATATATATGTTCTTTCCAAAATTTTCCTTAATTACCCCTTCCAAAATAAGGTGTTTGACATTCTTACGTCTCAAGATAACACATATGCCGACCGGACTAGCCAGGTGGGTAAAGTGCCTGCCTGCCTGGCAACCCAAAGGTCGCGGGTTCGAATCCCGCCTCGGGCTTGGATCGAAGTACTGAATAAACCTTGGGAGGTGTATTATTGGCACAGAAGCCGATGCGCCAACAACTAAAAAAAAAAAAAATAATAATAAATAACACATCTCTTACGTGTACATAGAACTAAGTTTACAGTCCTTATATCTTATCTATATAATAAGTTCAACTAGCTTATCAGACTCCCTTACTTTCTTTTATAATAGTACATGTTCGACTTCTCTATTAATTTAAGAGTACTTTCTCTAAAGTATTTTCCTTTCTTAACCTAATATTGTGTACTTACATGTGCTGCTGAGTGGATTTCTCTGCAGGCTCTTTCTTTGTTTCTGCTCAGGGCGACCATCATCTTCTATATAGATATAGGTCAGGATCCTCCTGGAAATCGTCGTCTGGCTAGTGGGCGGCTATTCTTCTATTGGAATCTGCTTTCCTTCCGAAACTCTCACCTCTCTCTCTCTCTCTCTCTCTCTCTGTTCTGTAACTGTTAAATCTCGTCAGGGTACTTATTTGCTTCCCCCCCCCCGGTCTGCTCTGGGTATCCGAATCGTTCCACGACTCTAGGATGCTTGACAGGTTTCGCTTCTCTGCTCTATCGGGAAACAGGACCTTTCAAAGTTCCCTTTCTCTTTCCTTTCTGCTCCACTCCTTTTTTTTTATATCTCTCACTTATCTTTCAATACAGAGACCTTCGGTTTCTGCCATGCTGCTCAGGTCGGTTCGCTTTTTCATCCTTCCCCTGATTGGGTTATCCTTTTTTTTTTTCAACAGCGACTATTCCTTCCAGGACTCGCCTTTCGAACTGTCCCTAAAACAGCGGCCCCAACTCCCACTACAACACTCCAACGATTTTCTCAACTCTCCCCCCCCCCCCTTTTTTTTCTTCTCCCACTCAAAACAACAATCTCCCCGTTCTCTTCCCGGCATCGCCTTTTTGTTCCTTCCTACACCCCTAATTTTTAGCTAATCATAGCCCGATCCCTATCTACCTCTTCATCCTCATTCGCTCGCCCTTACTACATCCGTGTCGAGGCCCTTATCCTTTCCAAAGGGGACTTCCGGCTTCTCGAATTTTCCAGAAGCTTCGCTGGAACTTCCGGGTGCTTAGAAGTTTTTAGATTCTTCCATATATCCATCTCGGTCCACTTACTCCTTTAGTCATGCTTTGTTTCAAGCTACCGCCCCTTGAAATTATTAAAGTACTCCCAGAGTCGGCCTGTTGTATCTAGTGGCAAGCTATCCCATCTCGGTGTATGTTCAATCGCGGGTCTCCCCTTCCCTCTTAGTCTTAAAAGTCCGAACCTTTTTGGGTTAAAAGCGGTCCCTTTATTCCTTTCTATCAGAGAACTGCCCTCGTTTTGTTTATCGTAAACAAGAACTGCCTTTTACCGGTGCTCCGAACGGCTCCCCCCCCCCGTTGCTACGTTAATCCTTTCTCTAATTAACCTTACTGGAGATAGCGAGCGCACGCAAATGTGGAAACCATCCGATTTACTTTACTAAACTATCATTTATTTTATTTTTTTCTACTCTATATTTTATTTTCTCCGAGATATTTTTATTATCATGGATACTTGTAAGAATAGGGTTCTTAGAGTTATTTATTTTTTGAACAAATGTCAGTCGTACTAGACTCTGATCTGGCTTTGTAATTTTCTTTCTTTTTCATTAAAGGGCTTACCAACGTAACTAGGTCGCTACTTCAAAAGACATAAACCTCTTGGTATATCCTGTTAACTTATATCAAGAGAAGTAACTTCAGAGAACTAAACAAGATCATGGAGATCTGACCAAGTACGGCCGCCTTAAGAAATAAACAAGAAGGTTTCAGGTGGAAGAGAGAGAAAAAAAAAAGAAAGAAAGAAAAGAAGAGTATACAGATAATAATAACAAATACACTACGGAATGAAGAAGAAAAGAATGTTGTGAAAGAGAGCTTCGATTTCGGTAGAACTCTAAATGGAGGTAATAACACGCGCTTCAAAAGGAAGAAACCTCCAGAGTCATCATGACGTGAACCTTCTTTGTAAATAGATCGTTATAAGAAGACGAAAGTTCTGTGGAAACCTTAGACAGCCTCTCAAGGGTTAAGATATACTTACACATTTTCGGACAAGTAAACCTCGTACTGTCTCGTTATGAGCTATCAGAGTTTGCTTTCAGCACTGATAATTCGTATTCAGGTTTCGGTGACATTCATAAAGCCGAAGACAGATTCATCGGGTAATTGTAAAACATTAAAATTAGGTAATCTGAGATTTTACGCTGGAGAGAAAACGAGGAAACAGAATTAAATGTATTGAAATAAATATATGAAATGGACTGAAAGTTAGATTACTCTGATGCTATCAGTATTATCGGTTTTTCAATATTAAAAGAAACGGTTCTGATATTGAGAAACCGATTTTTACGTGCTTTCGCATGTACTGTATGTACATACTAAACACCTATTGTCTTCACCATGTTCCTCTGCATGTAGCAGAGGTACTTCCAGTGCACGGATTTTTATGAAATTTTGTATTTGGGCTTGTTAGAAACCAAATTTAGTTAAAATCTGACAAATATAAATAGAGCAATTATTATTTCTTTTTTCCGTACAATTTATATGAAAAAAAAAAGAGGGAGAAATTCATAAATTAAATGTAGTTTCAATGCAGTATTATTATATTTACACAGTCCGTGCACTATTCGCGTGTATTATTATGGCCAGACTCGTGAACGTGATGTCGCATGTGAAGAGATACATAGATAAGGAGAGAAAAGACTTAAAAATATATACGCATACGTACGGTGACCATATGTCCTTTATTATAAAGGACAGCGCTTTATTTCAGGAAGCTGTCCTTTAGATTTATTTATTTTTCAAAACTCCACTTTTGTCCTTTATTTTTGTTTAGTCATTTAACTTTTATTGTACGAATGGAACCACTTAATACACGGTCTGATTACACAAAACCATTTTCTTATACAGTACTTGCTTCTTATAACGTCATGGCTCATTTAAAATGCGTTCGAGTTTTTTGGTATTACGCGAGTGTTTCGGGGAAGACCCGATGTAGCGAGTATGCTTCGCACGGAAAAGGCTGATGATATTGAAGCTGTATTAGTGAATTTTTAGTTGTATTTATATTAGTAGCTGATCTTTAGAATAGAGTCCCCCTCTAGACTGCCTCAGTCTTAGGGTGTTTATCCCCCCCCTTCCCGCTGTTTTAAATAGTAAAACGAGTTCCCGATTTTAAAACAGTGGAAAAGGGCGTGGATAAACACTATAACTAACCATAGTGGGTTAGGCATGTCAATCACTGCCTGCTTTCTTTTCCTTCTTGCCGCCATTTTGGTAGGGAACCCTGTTCTAAAGTTTACCAAAATTAATTCATACTATTATTTTACATCTACACAATTAGAATTGAAAAATTTAAAGAAATATGTGACGATATACATATTTAGTATAAAAAACTACTAAATTACACCAAAACTAGATGGTTGACTCTTCTACCGGCTTTAGAAAGGATTTTGAAATTTTTTTGCCGCTAAAATTGTATTTTTGGAACAAGAAAGATGTCACACAGTTCTCAAAAACGTTTTTAATTTATGAAAAGTTTAAGCTTGACTGTGAACGAAAAATAACCACGATTCAGCTAACGGATCGTTAAAAAAGTTCTCAAAAACGTTTTTAACTATCCGTTAGTTGAATCATGATTATTTTTCGTTCACAGTCAACTTCAACTTTTCATAAATATATTCTAAAAATTGAATCTCAAGATACTTCTATGCGTGAAACTTTTGTCAATTTAAATGAATTGAAATTATAGTTGAGTGAACGAAACCATCAAGAATTTTTACCAATGAATATTAAGAAAATGATTTCAGAATTAGAATTAAAACAAAACAACGTTGATGTAAATTTATTTAAAGGATCAATTCAATCATTTTACCAAACCTGCATGACTATTTGAATCAATGGGACAGCGCCTTCCTAGAAATGGAAGTGTTTCAATGGATTGTTTTGTGAGAAATTCCATTGTGGACGAAGGTTGAGGAGAGCCTTTCTTTTATTTCAAATAAAAGAAAACTGAATATTGACGATGGCGAGTTATTCGATTAAGTTTAATATTTCAACCCATTTATGATGGCCTGCCATCATAAATGGGTTGAAATATTTCGATATTTTATTGATAAACAAATATCTTTTAAAAATCCTAGAATTTTGCCTATGTCTCCCGGTATCAAATGCTCCTACTGAGAGAATATTTTCAGTAATAAACAATATGTGGACCTGCGAAAAAACACAACTTAAAGTTGAAACAGTGGAAACATGCCTTTATACTAAATGCAATTTTGATATGAGTTGCGTGCAGTTTTATGACTTTTTAAAAGATGAGCTTTTTAGATTACTTTTTAAAAAAAGTACATTCATGAGAAAAATATGAAAATTGAGTTGTGTTTTTTAAATAAATTTACAGATATTATTTTATGTTAGATATTTTTTATTAGAATATGAGTTGTTTTAAATATTTTTGTAAACTTTTTCTTAGTTTTGCTCTTGAACTTTCTTTTGCAAAACAAAATAATAAAAATAAACTATTTAAAAAAAAAATTATCCTTATGAACCTATTTCAGATTTGCCCTTTATTTTTTCAGGTTTTCCCTTTATTTTCTCCAAGAAAATAGGTCACCGAATATGTACGGAATGAAAGTAATAAATATTATACAGTTGTAATTAAACTAAATGGCTAAGTTTCGACAACGTAAATCTATAGAGTTTTATTAAGATTATAAAGTTATAATCTTAATAATTAATTGATAATGAGATAACTATATTTACTTTTCATTTCTATTAATCATTTAATTTAAGAAAAAAAAATCTAACGCGCCTGAAACGCACTGCGTACGTCAACTAACTTGCTTAAATTTCCGATAACAAAACTGGCTACAGCATCTGTCCAAATTCAAACGGAATAAGTATCCAACGGCTTTTAAGGGTTTCGTGCCTTCGTATCTGATAAATTAACACAAAAATTCAGTTCTTTCACTAACTTCATTTTCAGAGAAAACTCTTGAATTACCTCTTGATCAGAAATAAACTACGGCTACTAATCTCATTAATCCAGGAAATAGGATTCGCTTCACTCTGGACTGAACCAAAATTTCAAGGGAGAAATCTTGGTCCGGATTTGAGCGAAAAAGTTTAGTATTTTTAATTATAACTAATCTACAAAATAATTAATTCTAATCAAAAATAAAAACTGAGCCTCCTAAATGAAAGAACGGATGACACTAACTACCGTTTCTTCATTAACTAGTTAAAATAGCGCAATGGACTGCTGTTAACAAATACACGAAGTTGGATTCTGCATGCCATCCAGCCAACCGACGATTTTATTTATTTATTTACTCAATTGATTGCAAGTTGCAATCGCCCCTTGTATGGCGTGCAAGCCAGAGGGGCATATTTATACCGCAGAAAATAAATTTATAAAAATATTTACAGCTTAAAAATAAAGGAAAGAGATATATTTATATAAAAAGTTTGTTCTTCATTGCTCAGTGTCGTCATAGAGGAGCATTAGCAACACTTTACTTTATTAACTTCGCACCCGAAAACGCCGTGATGACAGCATAACTCATAGTAACTAGAAGACGATGGGTTCCATCTAGTAGTGTTGTGACTCAGTTGTTTTTTGATAGGTAGTCTCCAGTAAGACCAACAGAAAGTTGGTCTTACTGGAGCATGGTTTTTCGCAGTTAACCTGAAACCGGTTCAGAATTTCTATGGTATTTAGCGGGAACATCCTGTTTATATTTTTCAAGGAGATTAGATTGGAGCGAAGTGGCCTAATTTGCAGACTGCATGATTGCCTCTGACTTCGTAGATGCGAGATGACGCCAGTACTAATATACGAATATCTAGCTGTCAATAGTTTGGCCAGGATATGAATATTTGTCCTAATTACAATAAACATCCAAGATGTCTACTCCATATTTGCATACAAAATGCCTCTGGAGACAGTGAAAAGGAATTGGAAAATCTTGTTTAGCCACCTAAGTATCCAATATTCTGTGTTAAGGAAAGTTTTAACGTACGTTTCAGGAGCTGAGGACCAAATGACCGAAGCGTATAAGGCAACCGGGACAACACACCTAACAATGTATTATTTCACCAGTTAAGCATTATGAAACCCAGCCAATTCTTGTCTTGAGCGCCAGATGGTGGCTAGTGTTTTCTTCCTTGTGGTAGTGAAATGCATAGTGAAGGATAACTTGTTGCCCCAGGTAATTCCCAGATCCTCGTCATGTTCGACTTTTTGGATGGGTTGGCAATTTAGGAGTATGGCGATGTCATGATTTTTATGCTTTCTAGAGAACATCTGGGCAATTTTAACAATGTTAATTTCGAGCTCAATCGAGGTGAGTAAGTTGGCCAGATTTGTTAACTGCTGTGTGGCTTGTACAGCAACATTATTCTCACTATCATTATTGCTGGATGGGAAGAACATTTTCAGGTCGTCAGCATAGGCTAGGATGTTATTGCAGGTTGAGAGGAAAGGATCAAGGGCTGCGGCGAACCACTCCTCGGGGAACTGCTCTATTTAGTGTGTAATTGACGCTAAAATCTCCATACTTTACTATTATGAGCCTCTCTGTAGGTAATTCTCGCAGAAGTGTATGTAGTAGGCTTCTCGTAATGAACAGTGAGATTCCAGGAAGTAGAGGAGGGGTTGCATTGCTATCCTGTCATTTAAAGTACAAAGAGTAAGGACCAGTTGGAGTAGGTTTGGTATTATTTCTCCTGTGTAGATTCAGGGAAAGACGTGACTCACTTATTTTTCAAAACACAAAATACTTTTACTGAATTACTTTTTAACTCTGTCTTAACATAAGATGAACGTATCGTGAAATATGGTTCTAAAACTTCATTCCTACGATTTGTAATTAAATTGTGACTTTCTTCTCTTCTTCGTATCAATATATTATTCTTGAGGTATGATGTGCATAAGACTTTCTTTCTAGATTACTTCTGTGTACACATCTTAAAAATTGCGCATACTTTATCTACGTGCCATAATTTTGCATGGTAATGGTAACGAGGAAACCTATTTCATTTGAATGCACTGTAGAATTCGCTTTTAGAGTTAGGGACTTTTATAATTCCTTTAGTTTCTTAGAAACTAGTTCCGACAAAGTGAAGTTTTATGGATTCTCTAGAACAACTTGTAGTTGTCCATTAGAGATAATTAGGTTTATCTCAACCATTTGCGAAACTGTATTTCATCAGAAACTTTGATAATTTCAAGGGGCACTTCGAACTGGTAGTAATTCCCGCGACTGTGACTGTTCCCATAGTTACGCGATTCATAGTCGACACCTTTTAAATAGCTTCATCATGTGAAACTGATGCTTCGCAATGCTAAATTTACGTGGAGGTTTTAATTCCCTGTAGACAGCTTCCCTGGTCGATGCTTGCAGATAAAAGGCGCTGTGAAATAGGCAATTATATGTAGTCTGTACTAATTGGAAGGATCGTGCCCTCCTTTGTACTAAACCGATATGTGTTGGCTGCAATAGAATGCTTCTCTTTACGAGGAGCATTATTCAAACATTTATTATTAAGCTGTTACTGGTATGAGATAAAATAATAATAAATATATGCATGTATTCTGTGTAATATATACTAAGTAGATCTTGGTAAGTAATTAATTATGACGTTACATTATATTAAATCAGTAACGAGATAAAAATAAAAGAGTTGCCCTATAAAGTTAACAAAAAAGTTCTGTTATTAACGTTAAAAGTTACTTTATCACGTTACTGTATAATCAAGTGGTAAAGCGATTTGAGACCCCAGAACATCACTGCTACCATTAATTTAATAAAATACGAGGAAGATTCAAATGAGCACTGCAAAATTACTGTAAATGCGAAAAATAACACAGGAGATTCGGTTTGAAGTGTCAACTCACCATGCAGCGCCGAGCGATTTTCACCTTTTCTGGGCCACTGAAAGTGGAATTCGCAGAATATTAATTGATCCGATCATGTGAACAGATCAAGGCGGCAGTGCGTGGATGGTTAAGAGTTGAGTCAAAAGAATTCTTCTTTAGAGGAATACATTCGTCGGTTCAGCCCTGGAGGAAACGTAACAAAGATTCAAATGCGTATTTTCTTATTTTGTGGTTAAACTGCTTTTAGATATTTTTTGCAATTTCATTTGAATTGCTCTTATAGTTTACACTTTATAAGCCATACTGTTAGTTTATTACTTTTCAGACCATGAGATTTTTCTAGTGATCACCCTTCTGTATGCGAACTTTTTGTGAGCCAAAATATTTGTATAATGTACCTAGGAGTTTTTCCGTAAAAGCTTGCAATCATTTCAGAGTTGGTTTGTGTAAGAAGAGCGCCGAGATAACATGTAAATTGCGTGTATTATAGGCTAGTTGCTTTTATAGAATGCTTTTATTTATAGTTTGCTGAACCTCCACCTGAAATTGGGTAACTACAGTCACCTTTGAGAAGGCCTCGTGAGTTCCAAACATTATTGGCAGATTTGAGATCACATATCGGTTCCCGTATGAGAAATATAATACCGTTTATTTGTAAAATAGGAGACGTTGCTCCCCATGTTATTATCAATGTTATTATCACCGGAACGACGACGTTCCGGTACTTTTTTCTAAATGTCATGATAGAAAATCATTAAATTTATACACCTAACTTATACACCTATGAAACAATGGCATAATCAAAGGGGGGGGGGGAGAGAAATATCTATTTTACCCATTGCTACTAAAAATATATATTAATAGTAATCTTTAAAATTAATAGATTTCTATAAAAATTTATTTAAAAACAAAAATATAAATTTTGCAATGAAACTTGAACGTTGCTTACTAAAGTACAATGTGTTAGATAAAGAGATCCAACGAATGAGATATACTGTGATGCGTCCGAACGCTGCATTTTGATTCGCCACGAGCTGAACGCTAGAACTGGTTGTTCTATGAACCGTGAGTCTGAAGTCTGATTCAGTTACAAAACGAGCGTTCCGGTACTATTTTTTTTAGTAATACACCTCTGGTTATTATTAATTAATAACAGTTGTTATTTCCGAAGAGTTATCTGAATATTTATTTGAATACCACCTCCTACGAATAAGACTAACTATTATATTTTTGAGTTTACACTTTTTAGCTCATTAAGATCAAAATTCCTTGTTGATCACTCAGCATTCAGTCGAGAAAACTAACGGAACTTATGCGAAGGATTATATTGTTGTTATGATCCCACTCTGAAGTACCCTTTGCAAAGACCTAAGTTTGAATCCCGTCTGGATGGAAGAAACTTTTGTCGATTTTTTATTTATTTATTTTTATTTCTTTTTTCGTTGTTTCTTTTTTTTTTTTTTTTCACAACTTGGCTGAGTTATTCAGGCAACGGTGGCATGATATTATCTCCTAAAATATCGGGTTTTCGTCCAGCTAACAGGCAAACCTATCAAAGAATCCAACGCAACGTACAGAGACAATATACTGACTTCCCATAGCATTAGTTGGCGCTTTGCACACAAACTACCATCTTCACACGTTTCTAAATTATCATGACTCAAAAGGGAAATTTTTGAAGATTTCATTTCGCATGCTAAGTTCATGGTGGAAACAATCTACTGCAATAAAAAATATGCGATGCGGGGTTGTAATCTGCGAGCACTACGTAACCAGTTTTTAGAATTCAGAGGAAAATTGCGCATTTTTGATCATGAACAGAAAAAGACACGCTTTCGAATTAGTCGGAATAAATATACAATTTAAAAATATAAATATAAAAAATTGAAATTTTGCATTATAAAATTAGACGGGCCGCTTGTTTCCAAAGAAACTCAGATGAATTACGATTTAATGTGGTAAGTTGTAAAATAGTTCGTTTATTTAAAGAATTTACTGCCAAGTTTTATTAAACTTGCCCCATGTTTCTTAGAACCACATTCATGTTCTTGCCACTTTCTGTGTGGCAACTCCCATTCAGAATATCATGCAAGTGGAATTAGGGAGAATAAAACTTTCACGTTTCATTACTATTAGAGTAACCAACTCAAGAGTTTCATGCTTTAAATTTGTTTTTTATTCATGGTGGTATTTGATACGCTTTTTTCTGCGTAAATTGGCATGAGTATGCATGAACGAATGATAATTTGCGGTGTTTTACCATTTCCTTTTTTCCTTCTAAAAGAGAAATCCATTAAGCTGATACAAATGCAGTCATAGAAGCCACTAATGCATTATCGATTTTCTTTATTTTTTTGTGTGTGTGTGTTTTTTTTCCGACTTTTTTCGTGAGTATCATGTTAGCCACCAAGGAGATCTGAATCATACAAAAACCGACCAGCGAAATGGGTTGTGCTTGTATGTGTGTCAGATAACACGATTTGTTTTTGTTAGTAGAGAATGCGAAGCAACCACGAAGAGTTATTCAGTGGTTCAGACTATTTACTCCAATTTGTTATAAAAGATGGAAACTTTCGGTAGAAAGATTAAAAATAAAATTCGGAGAACATTGTTGCTCTTCATTACGGGAAAACTTGAGTTTCGTTTTATCTTCTTCTCCCCCCTCTATTGTATGAGTGCTAATGTACGAGAATAAAAGTGAAATGAAAATAATCGACTTAAATACTACTGGAAACCACGAAAGACCTAAAAGGTGCCGGTTCGCGTGTGTGGACAATGGTATTAAGAAATCGAACTAAAAAATGTTCCGTGATAGCGTTCAGTGTATACGCATGCACTCGTTATAAATCGTACTGAGCAGAAAGTCGTGAAGTTTTCGTTTTTAAAGTCATCTTGTGTTGCACGCCTTACTTTTTCAAGCATTGATAATTTATTTATCCATATTTTATGTTACATTTGTTGGGAGATCACAGCAAAAAAGGGAGGGTGAACACACAAGCTAAAGGCTTTTTAGGGGGTGTTCCATTTGAAAAAGATATGAAATAACAATAAAAAACAGTTCTGAAATTTTACAGGTGTTATTCAACAGAATAAATCATAAATAAATCGGACATATTTGTTCATTACAAATTGATTACTAATAGTTTTGATGCAGTAGTAGTACTAGTAATGGAGGCATGTGATGCAAGAACGCAAGCGTATGAGCTTATATAGCATCAGCCAAAAAAAAAAAAAAAAAAAAAAAATCACCCAACTATTCCCTCTAAATGTTTGTCCAGTTCCTCCTTGAATTTATTTAAGCTATCAACTTCCACAACGACAGATGAAAGTTTGTTCCAACAATTAACCATCCACTGGCTAAAGGCAAATTTCCGCACATCTATTCTACATCTGTCTTTCCTCAATTTGAATTTATGTCCCCTCAGGTTCGTATTCTGAGTAAGCGAAAGAAACCATCAGAATTCAGCGTGCTCAACCCATTTAAGGCCTTATACACCTCAATCAGATCACCTCGCAAGTGCCTAGTCTCCAGCCGCTGAAATTTGCAGAACTGAAGCCTTTCTTGGGAAGAGGACCCCCTTCGTTCCCTTCACCAATCTTGTTGCCCTTCTCTGTACACGCTCAAGCAACTCAACATCCTTCCTAAAATGAGGCCTCCAACCTGCACGCAGCACTCAAGGCGTGACCTGATCATTGCACAAAGGGACAATCACCTCCTTTTCTCTACTAGCAAAATTCCTGTATATCATTGACAATACCCAATGACCTGCTCTAGCAGCCTGTCCACATTGCTCAGAAAACTTCACATCTGACTCCATTATTACTCCCAGATCTTTTTCATTTTCTACCATCCTAAATGTAGTACCACACAGTTGATACGTTTCTCTGGGATTATTTCTACCCATATGCAGTACTTTTACTTTGCATTTGTCAAGGTTAAACTTCAGTTGCCACTTCTCAGCCCATCTGCCCAAATTTTATAGATCCTGTTGTAGTAACTCACTGCAATTACTGTCATTAACAACCCTGCCAACCTTTGTATCATCTGCAAAATTCGACATTAAGCCTGGTATACCTTTATCAATATCATTGATAAATATGTAAAACAACGGTGGGCCCAACACCAAACCCTGGGGGACTCCACTAATAACATTAATCCACGAAGAGCAGGGTACATTGATTACCACTCTCTGTCTTCTCCGATGCAAGGATATTTACTTGAGAATGCGAGGATATTTACTTCTACAGGAGGATAAGGTGTACTAACACAAAAATAATCGAGGTATGTCTATGCTACTTGTTCTTTTGTTCACAGTCATGTCCAACGCCATTCCAAATATAGCCTGGGGAACTCGCTTGACAAATATTTCAGCTCCAATTAAAATAGTCTGTTAAATTTTATCAAAATTTAACAGACTATTTTAGTGAACAACTTTGAATGGGGTGGCATTGTCAGGCTTCGCAATCCTGCAGCTGTTGGTCGATGTTGGCACTAGTAGGTAGCAGAACATACGGGAGCATATTGTAGGACAGAATAATTAAGGGGAAGGCTGTGGCTGACGAAATTGCTTCTTTGTAAAGGATTATGATCACGTTAATTCATTTTTAAGGCATCGAGCATAAAGAAGTACCATTAATAAAATTGGCAGTGGCAGGATTGCATTCACGTTGTGCACTGTGTGGGCTTCCCCTCACCACATGATATAGTGAATAACGACTTCAGTGGTGAAGAAATGAGCCAACTGAAATAAAGAATGGCGACAGATTATCCTTAGTAATGAGCCTTTATGGGGAACGGCGAGTGAAGGATCTGCGTTTGGATACCCTAATGCATATGGTATTTTGTCTGTTTAACAAAGGCACACAATTCGTACAGCAAGAATCATAATGTGGGATGCCATCTCTTATGACAGTCTTCAGCACTGGTTTTTTTCATGGTAATCTCACAGGTTGACGTTACTATAAAACTCCAGTGAGATCTGTGCTTTTACCATTTCTCCGACAGTTACGTTACCCTTTATTCCAAAGTGACACTTAATCGTCTGTCCTGAATCGCTACTTTTGTCATCTGTACTATCGATATGTTTCCTTGGCCTGCTGGGTCCTCGGATTTCTCTTCTAATTAGCAACGTTTGTTACACGATAAGACGGCCTGATACCCTAAAGATGATGTCAAGTACGTTTTTGACAATTTCAAGATACATAATGGCTTGCAACGTTGACAGGAAGGAGGAAATCATACTTTGTACTGTATATAAGTTTTCTCGATTAAATAAAGATTTTTTTTTTTCTTTTGGTCATTTCTTACCTTTACATTTGTATACCAAATAATCTGTATACCAAACCTCAACGATGAACTGGAGAAGTTTTTCTGACACTGAGAATAACATGTTTGGAATTTCCTTATCCACAATGTTCCAGATGGAAGTGAAAAAAGGATACCCATTAAAGAAATTTTATGAAGCAGTTATTTTTTTTCTCTACAGAATACGAAAAAGTGGAATACATAGAAGCGCCTTTGTATCTTTCTATCATCCTAAAATCCTAAAAACGATATGGGCTAATGATAACCTACACCACCTTTCACTTTGTATCTGATGTAACACGATAATTCACTGCCGGTGCTGGATTTGGGCATAAACTAAGACTTGAGACTTATGCCTCACCGTTTTATTTTGTGAGCATAAATATTTATAATTACATATTTTGAAGCCTCTTCAGGTGCTTTGGTTTAGGATCTCATAATGCCTAAATCCGGCCTTGTTCACTACTCAATGGCAAAAAGCAAAATATAAGAATTATAGAGTCTGTCCACATAGAAATGTGGATAAATTATACATATTCTTATATTCCTTTGTAGGAATATAAGAATTATAGATTCAGACCAACTTAGTCTCACAGTCCACATTTCTATGTGGACTGTGAGACTAAGTTGGTGTAAGCGTATGTTAAAGGACAATAAAGGCTGTACATGCCAGTAAACGGTGGTACCGGATTAGCAGTAGATCCTAAATGAAAAGGAAAGAAGAAGCAAGTAAAGTATGGATGCAAAAAAAACTAAATAATAATAATAAATAAATAAATAATAAAAAATAACGCCCTCCTCCACTGGTTGATACTTCTGTAATATGGAGCATTAAACCTGGAGACCTGGTTCTGTAGCAAGTGATTGAAACGATATGCTTACAATTTATTATAGAGAACACTGAAATTCGCAGAAAAAACAAGTCCAGGGAGCATTCTTCTGACGGAACAATCAACAAAGGAATAAAAGACTACCGAGACTTCCCTAATGAAATAAATTCGAAGAAAGAGGAACAGCAAGAGATAGTGCACGAAAGGAGAAGAGACAATTCAGCTCTATGCTCATGGGAACGAAGGAGACTCAGATAAAAAGTGAATTATACACAAAAGGAAGAGAAACTTCGAAGGGATTTGAAGTACCACATTATGGGATTTAAGTAATTGCATTATTTCTTCTTTCGTGTTGGAATTAGAGCATAAATACACTGTCTGTTACATCTTAAAATGAAGCGTAGCTACCATATAGCAAAAGTAGGCAAAGCCTAGGGGCCCTACTTCACCAGGGCCTATAACAGATGCAAGTAGGGACCGCCACTACTACGCAAGGACCTATAGACAGACGCAACATGTAATGAAAATATTTTTCTCACTGAGTTCTTCAACAATGTGATACATCTAGAAATAAGGAAGGAATCTTCTTATATCTTATCGCCAAAACATAAACCCAAGCGGCGGCAGTCTTTATTTTGCTTTTACAAATGCAACTTTGTATAGTGACCAGGCATCCGTTCGGGTACTGTATGTGTATGCCTCATATCGTATGGTGTTCGGGATTCCTCAACTTGACAAGAGGGATAGATCCCACGTATACGAACATTTAGCCATATACTATTACTATTATTAGCCATATGGTGCAAGGAAGTCTGAGGCGTATGCTGCACCAGCCAAAAAACAATTTTTTTGATGATATCCAGCTCAGCACCCTGGGTGTGCCAAGCCCATACTCACCAGATGTGAGCTCCTGGGGTTGATACGGTAGTCAAAAGTTGTTAGTTGATTAATTTCAAGTTTGTTCAAGTTCAAGTCATTATCAAAACAGAAATCGACATACAAAAATGTATTTGTTTATTATTGCTATGTGTGTTTAAAATATAAAGTTTAAAATTAAATTAATAAAATTTTTAGTTAAAATTGGATGAAAAGAAAATGGGAAAGAGGTGGGGCAGCCAAAAAATAGCAATGAAGAAAGCAAAAGAACAAGCAGTCAATAAATTACCCAAATTAGATAATTTCTTTACAAAACATAGTAATGAATTATGTCTAGAAGAAGGTAAAGAAAAGATCAGTATTGAATCGTAAAATGTGGAAAAGAATGCTGCTGGTGTAAATATATCTGCAGATCATTTATATCAACCAGGTTCATCAAACGAAAACAATTCAACAATCATAGATATGCCTTCGTCGGAAATTAGTGTTGAACGCACTGCACAGTTTTATTCCTTCAAGCGATGTTGGAGAATACGTGGACATGAATATTTCCGATTAAACAAAAAGAAACGTTATGAGTTTGTCACCTCAGAGACCTAAAGGACCATTTCCAAGGGATCCTGAACAACAAAATAGAAGTTTTAGTGACACGTACTACTATTCTACTTCGATGTATGGTCCAGTTCCTCATTTGTGGCTATGCTACTCACGAATTTTAGATGTTGCATATTGCCAACCACGCTGGCTGTTTTCAAATATTAAAAATCAGGGGCGTTCCAGATTACGAGATTGGAAAAATCTATCTTTTCAGATAAAAACTCACAGTGTTTCTCAACATCGTATTGAGGCATATGCTATACATGAAATGTGGCAAAAGAATGCAACGATTGATAAAGATCTTGAGGAACAAGTAAGATACAGATTGTCATTTTGAAAAATGGTACTAGAACGGTTATTTCGGATAACGCTTATGTTGGCTAAAAATTCTTTAGCATTTCGCAGTTATCAGGAAGGATTTTCGGAAGATTACAACGGCAATTTTTTATCGCCAGTCTATTTACTTTCTTACTATGATGACGTAATGAAACAAATTATTAATAAGCCATCTGGTTCAATAACTTATTTAAGCCCCACTATCCAAAATGAGTTAATAGAATGTTTAGATACCAAACTAACAAAAGAATTAACACTCAAAATTAATTCAGCACTATTCTATTCATCAATTTTAGATACTACTCAAGATCTCACAAAAAAAGTGTTATTGTACGACATGTTCACATAATTCGCGACGAAAACGAAAAATCCAAAGAATTTGAAATTTGTGAAACGTTTTTAGGATTCTATGACATGAATGATCATTAGTCAGAAATGATGACGGATAATATAATGAAAATATTACACAAAGTAAATATTCCCATTGAAAAATGTTATGGTCAGAGATATGATGAGGCTAATGCCATGAGTGGGTTTATAATGGTGTGCAGTCACGCATTAAAAGGATACAATCAAATGCAGCGTACATTCATTGTGCAAGTCACAATTCAAATATAGTTATTAATGATAGCGTAAGTTGTTGTAATAACGTTTCATAATTTTTCGACATTCTTCAAAATTTGTATAATTTTTTTGGAAATAGTACAAAAAGATGGGATCTTCTTTCTAAATTTACTGGGGAATCTGAAGTTACAATAAAAAAACTCAACCCTACTCGCTGGTCTGGTATATTAACAGCTGTGAAAGTTCGTTTTGTGGATATTATAAAAGCTTTCACAGAAATTAATCTTAAATCAACTAAAAAAGCAGACCGAGACGAAGCGCTTAGAATAATGAAGCAAATGATGATATTTGATTTTATTTTCATTTGTATATTTTTGAATAACGTGATGAGTGAAATTAATTATGCTTCAAAAGCGCTACAGAAGCATGATATAGAGAATAGACCTTGATGAATGTACTTCTTTATTGGATCGAGTCAGTAAAAATTTACAAAACATTCGAAATTCATACAAACAAATTAAATACGAATCTGAGCAAATTACCAAGGAGTTTAGGGTAGATCCCATTGAAGACAAACGACAACGTAGAACTAAAAGACAGTACGATGAATTAGCTTCAGATTTTTTTGTTTGATAACAGAGATCAGTTTTTTAAAATCAGTGTTTTTTACTATGTTTTAGACAAAATTATAATACAAATTAAAAATCGTTTCAAAAGTATGAAGTTAGTAAAAATTATTTTGCAATACTAGAACCGAAAAAAAAAAAAAAAAAGAGTCAAATCCTGATATATTAAGTGAGTGTGAAAATCTCATAAAAAAGTATTCATCTGTACTCTCTCCCCAACTGCCGATTCAAAATTGTAATTTAATCACACTTATTAAACAAGATTTATCAGCAGACAATTTTTTTATTTGTTAATTTGAAAATATAGTGCCCTAGAAAGCGACTTTTCAGAAAATTTTACTTTATTTATTTATTTTTTACCCTGCCCGTGTCAGCTGCCTCTGCCGAAAGATCATTTAGTAAATTACGAATAATAAAAGATTATAAAAGAAATGCTATTGTTTAAAGTGGAGTGTGCAATCTTGCAGTTTTGGCTGTTGAGCATAAATATGCCATTAAATGGATTTAAAAGTTATTATTAACGATTTCGCAAATGTCAAAGCGCGAAAAGTAACATTTTAACTTTTTTCGTAAATGTATTAGTTTTAGTATAATTTTTTTTGTTTGTAAAATTGTATTTAATAAGTAGTATCGTATTGTAATATTAATTTCCATGTTTTTGATGCTTGCAAAATTATAAAGAAATCGTAAATAAAATACATATTTATGTTATTAAAATGATTCAACATTTTTTTACATTATACCTAATTAAAATTTGTTTTAATAAAATAAGGGGTCCAAAATGATATATTGCTTAAGGGCCCAAAAAACTTAGTTACGCCACTGCTGTGAATTAATTGGATTACAGGCCAATTTTTAATGAAACAGACTGAAACGTTTGCGAAGAAAATGACTCATGTTGTGAGGCAAGTTGCCTTAATATTCCACTACAAATAAATAGCACTTTGCTCTAGAGAAGTAACTTCTATTGATTTGTAATATGGTGCGATTCCCTGTCCTTTGATACCCCAATCCCATCAATCTGGCTCCTTTGCTTTGCGAACTTTTGTTTGCTAGTTGTGTTTTCTATAAAAATGGATAGAAATCTTATTATTTTTTTTAAATCAAGAATAAAACTTCCACCACAAATACCCATAGACACTTATAATTTTACTTTTTATACGTTTTAATTTTAACGACAAGCAATTTTTTGTGTGGAATTAAAGTGTAATACGTACGTTCTCTTACTGCGCGAGTTTCGTATCTTCGAAACTCCAGTGGGACTAACCATGGAAATAAACAAAAGGAGCATTTCCATTTATCGTGGAAGATTTATATTGGTCAGAGTTCGAACATGCCGAGAGTCTATGACTGGCGAGTTATGGATTAGAATTTTGAAAAACAGTTTGCAGTCTATACAGGGTGTCTCAAAAATATTGGTACAAACGTTTAGGGGAGATAGGTTACATCTAAAGGAATGTGAATCGCATAGGAACCCATAACCGGAAACGTCACCGTAAGTCGGTAGACGGCGCTGTTCATCAGTTCCCGAGAGGGAAAATTTCTGGTTTACTTATTCAAGCAGTAGTCGCCGCATGAAGAGCATGCTTCGATATACGAACTGTGAGCTGGCAGACATGCACCTAGTGTATCGATTAGCAGAGGGCAATGGACGAGCCTCTCAACGAATTTATGGAGAACGCTTCCAAGACAGACATGTACTGGACCACCGTATGTTTGCGCGTGTGCATCAAAATTTGTGCGATTATGGGTCATTTAGAGGTAACAGGAGTAGTGCAGGCAAACCACGTTCGACGCGAACTCCCGCCATGGAAGAAAGTGTGTTGAATGCCGTCCAGAATAATCCTACTACCAGCACACGTGCCGTTGCCTCTGCCTTATGAGTGTCTCGTTGCAGTGTACAGCGTGTCTGGCACGACGATTCCTTACACCTCTTTCATCTCCAAAGGGTTCAGTTACTGCTCCCTAATAGGGTTAGCCGAGGTGATTAAAAATTGTATTAATTAATTTTTTGAGTGTGGGGTGCGATTAATAGGGGTTGATTTGAACGTCAGTCATGAAAATTTTTAAGAAAGAGCAGGGGGGAGACTGAATGCTGGGAGGAAACAGACAGAAATATGGGGTCAATAGAGAAGGCGATCCCAAGGTGTCAGTGGGGCAGACCCATGCCCCAACAGAGGGAAGGAGGAAAAGAGACCGTCACCTCCCCTGCCAGGGGGAAAGGACTATGCAAGGGAGCATGGTTCGGAGAGCCAAGAAGCTTTGAACAGCAAAGCTGTGATGAGTCTTCTTAGGAGTTCCCATTTGGTGAGTACAGTCCGGTCTAAGAAATGTCACTCATAGGAACGGTGTCCCATCTTCCAGTTTGTCCTAGTTACGGTCTGAGTCTGTGGTCGCACTTGGGACGCATGTCCCGTCCAATTGTTAGTTACAACGTAAAGGGTCCGTTCTGTGAGTCTGGTCCAGTTTTGGTGGTCACTGTTGGGATTGATGTCCTGTTCTTTGTGGTGACGATGACGTAGTGATTGGTTGGTTTGCACTTTGTTGCTACAGCCTGGTTATTCCAGGGTGTGATTTCCTTGAGGCAGGTTGACCAGGACATGAAGTTATATCTAAGGCGGATCCAGCAGGTTAGGGTCGGCAAGTGGCGGAAGTGTCCGGTGTCAGGCAAATATCTTTTGGGCAAAGTCAAAAAAGACTCTGTAGGTAATTTCATCCTCCAGTAAGAAATGCTCCTGATTTGTAGGTATAAAATGAAGTTGGGTGACAAGTAGACCATGGAGATCTTCGTACAACTCGCAGTCTTACATAAGATGGTGCCAGGACTCCAGGAAGCCGCAGGCACACCTTGGGTTATCAGTAATTCCCAGTAGATTTAGTTTTTCGCAATAATGTAACTAGAGAAGTAAGAGCTATAACTTATAAAATCGAACACCCGCCATTCAGAAAGAGAGTTTGGTATAAGTTTTGTTTTTCACGATAAACATGGCAAGAAATATGGAACTTTGTTGGAAAAAAAGGAGTGCTAATATAATAGTGTATAAAGAAAGTTATTTTATGAGAAATATTAGCAAAAAGCAGACTACCGCTCTACGATTCAAGGAGATGGTAGTTTAAAAGACAAACCACGATCAGGATTGCCGTGCGTAACAGCGGAAGCACTAGATAAGATCATAACATTGATTTCTAAAGGCAATCCACGAATTACTGCACCTGAAATTCGAGCTGAGTTCAATAGGAACAGGGAAATCCCCCCCTATAATCACTGTAAAACTTCATCTTGAACAAAAAGGATTTCACGATCGTGCAGCGGTCCGAAAACCCTCATTAAAACCAAAAAAATCGAAAGAAACGATTGGCTTGAGCTAAAAGCCATTAACATTAGACAATTGAAGTGTGAAAAGAACGTACTGTGGACTGATAAATCCAAAGTTTAAATTTTTGGATCGAAGCCGAGAAAAAAAAAAAAAAAAAGGTAAAAATTACTTAAATAGTTACAAATATATTTAAATGATTTTTCATGATTTTTTAAAAATCTTTTATCACATACAATTCATAAAAAAATATGACTCAACTTTTATGAATTTATTCTTATTAATAATTAGTCACACGTAATTCATAAATTATCTAAATGGTTACCGATATAATTATATGCATTCTCTTTTAAATGCCTCTATACACTCCACAAAAACAGAAGCAATCCCAGATCATGATGCAACTACCACCGTGCTTAGCTATGGGTACTGAATAACATGGCACCATTTTTTTTTTTCTTCAGTTGATCGTCTCACATAAATTATACGCTTGGATCCAAAATTTTCAAATTTGGATTCATCCGTCCACGGTACGTTCTTTTCACATTTCAATTCTGATTATAATCAAATTATTATTGAAATAATTATATAATAAGGTATAAGTTAAATAATAAGTTAAATCTTAGAACAAAAGTTACCTTATACACTATTATGCATTAGTGGACTCACAACTCAATTATTTAGTAAATGTATGGTCACGAGCAAATATAACTGAAATAAGGGTAATAAACAACTTAAATAACAAGATTTTGAGACTTTTAATGGGGACAAACTTTTGGAATGACCTGAATAAGAGAAGGCAATTTTTGTTGAAATATAAAATACTGTATCCAGTTCAAAAACTGAAATCTTGAAAAATCTTAACACTATTTTTGAAGAGTCGAATCTGCAAAGGAATGTCTCACATAATTTAAGGAATCCAAAAGCAATTGTTTTGCCTCACCCTAGGGTACTAAATAGATTTGGAGATAGGCGTACAATGAATATAATAAACAACTTGTTGGCTAGTGTAGATTTGAGGCTCAGGAGAAGTTATCCTATCTCCAAATTAAAATTCTTAATAAGAATATTTTTGATACTCAATGATACAGTAGATTAGAATTGCTGTGTAGATAAATTGCTATCTCTGTTTGCAGTGCGGAATGTACTAAGTTCATTTATTGTAAACAAATTCTCTTGATAAAATAAATTGTATTGTACTGTATTGTATTATTATTATCAGCCATATGGTGCAAAGAAGCCTGAGACATAAGCTGCACCAGCCACAAAAAAAATTCTGAGTTACCCAGAGAGAGAGAGAGAGAGAGAGAGAGAGAGAGAGAGAGAGAGAGAGAGAGAATTAGAATGGAATCACCAAGAAAGAGAAGAATAATGATATCCAGCTCAGGACCCTGGATGTGCCAAGCCCATACTCACCAGATGTGAGCCCCTGGGGTTTTATAGTTACCAATCTGATTAGAACATCTGTCTTCTCTTGCAAACATCGTTTTCTATTACTTTCCAATCCGATTAGAAATTCCATTTTCTTTTTCAATTCCTACTATTAGTACACACTCTCCCTATATATATTTATATATCTTGTTCAAATTTTCAATCGTTAATAAAATACTTTTTATTCATCCACTCAAGTTCAAATAATTTTTTTTAAACTTGTAGTGGATGACACTTGATGTTAATACAGTTTTTTCAAATATTAATTCATTAATTAAATTTAATTAATTAATTTTAGTTTTATATGGGAGAAAAAAATTTCTCTTATATAAGATATTTAGCAGGATATAAATTTAGGAATAAATACCGTCAGTGGCGAAGCGTATAGATCGCTGGAAAAAAATTTCTTTTTCAGATTCTTTTTTCATTCTGGGTTCTAGTCTGAGTCAAGGAGGGAACAAAACGGAAAATGAAACGTGTGAATAAAAATAATAGTCCAACACCATATATAGAAAAAAAATGGAAAATTGCAAGGAAATTCGCTTTCTATTTTGCCACTTAATATTGTGATTCTGTCATATATATATATACATATTTATATTAATTGTAATTATTTAATAAAAAGTAACTAAAATAAAATTTTTCTTTGTTGACCTAAGTAGGAATTGACTTTAAAAAAAAAAAAATTTATATTACGGTCCTTCCTTTTCTCAGTCTTGAGAAAGAATCACAAAGCGGGTTAGAAACTTTGTCATAGCTATGCAGCGTTGTTGATTTAAATGGACCTATTTTGTAATATTACTTAGAAACAGTAAATGAAAGAATTTTGCTCGTTATTTACGTGGTGAGGAGTGTTGTTCACTTTAACTTTAATTCACTTGATTTTAATATTTAAAATCACTGCGTTTCTATATAACAAGCATGTGTAAACTTCGCTCGTGCGTATCTGTGTGTGGGTGAATTACAAAGAACTTAAGTGGAATATTCTCTTTCGTAATATAGTTTTAATCTCTCTGTCTAAGGTGTACAAATTAATTTCACAAATGTATTGCTGATTAAGAGAAGGGTTGTAGTAATTGACTGTTGCCTCAGTTCTTGACACACACACCACTATATGTACCGGGTGGTTATAAAACAAGTTTCCCTATTCAGGAGACCCTAGTGTCAAAACGGTTAGGGATAGAGCTGTGAAAATTGGTAGGTATGTCATTTAGGGTATGGGGAAGCGATATGTAGAAGAAAAAAAAAAAAGATAGTTCAAATTTCCGCCACCAGGGGAGAAATTGGCACTGTGAACATGAGATGGAATACTTAACTTAGGATTAGATTTTAATATAAGAACTTAGAAATCTGTAGATATTGTTCTACGTGCTTTCCTACACTTGAGATGACATTCTGAAATCAGAGGACTGCGTGCGACACAGTTTCGCATAGTACATGCTGTTTAATGCTAGCTTTCAAATCGACAAGCGTCTGTATGCCCCATGGTAAACTCTGTCTTTCAGATATCCCCATAGCCAGAAATCACAGGAATTGAGATCTGTGATCTGGCTGGCCAGAACTGCAGAACGTCTCTAGAAACGGAGGAGTTCCTTCACTTGTCGACCAACATGAGGAGAGGCAAGATCTTGCATGAACACTACACATGCTCTGCAGGTTCTGGCGGGAGCACTCCCCCTTGACCTCGAGGTGGTGCGTTGTGCCATGGTGCAGCATCTCGCAAAAGGGCTTCCCTGCACCTTCCTGGGCCACTCCATTGACCCTACAGGAAACCTAAAAAGAGAGAAAACAAAACTCGCCACCCACCTACAGCAGGTCTGGCAGGATAGGTGGTCAGAATCCACAAAAAGGGAAATAACGAGGAAATTTCTGCCTGATGTCGGAAGATTATACCCAAAAGCACCATCATGGTTTCACCCTGGACTGTACACTACGTATCTTTTAACAGGTCATGGGGCCCTGAATGCCAAACTAAACAGTTTTAAATTAGTAAACGATCCCCGCTGTGTCTGTTGGGAAGTGGAGACATGGTCTCACATAATGTACAACTGTGAAAATTATGAGGATCTCCGCTGCCTCCTGATGACAAAGCTGACTTACTTCCCTAGCGACAGAGAATCAAACCTGTTGGACTCGCAAGAGGAGTATAAGGAGTTGACAAAATTCGCCCAGGGACTGTTCACCCGAAGGAGGACACTTATTGCTATCTACAGGGATCAAGAACAGGCACCACGACTAAACTAACCATCTTGGACTGATACAAGACCTTCCTTTGGGACTCTATAGATTTTTTTTTTTTTTTTTTTTTTTTTTTAAGCCACGCGCTCCCTTGCGTGGCCCTTTGCCTCCACTCCCCGGGCGGGAGGGGGAGGTGACTTTTAGTCTCCTCCTCCCCTCGCCGCCCCTCTCTTCCCTCTGGTGGGGCATGAGCCTGCTCCACTGATTTGGGGGTCATCTTCTCTATGGACCCCTTATTTCTGTCTTTTTCCCCCCAGCCTTCAGTCTCCCCACCCCTCTCTCTCTCTTTTAATTATAATTACTAGTGTCTGAACCATTGTTAAATTGCATGAGCCCTACACCCAAAAACTTAACATTTATTTGCATAAATAGTACTTCATTTTGGCTGACCCATAACTATAACGTGTTTTTTTTTTTTTTTTTTTTTAAGGTCCTTGCCACTGAAATCTCAGGAAATTAGGTGGCAGGACCTGCCAGAGTAAATAACTATAATACTGGTGTACCTGGTCTGCCTCCACGAGGCAGAGTGTGGACAACGTTGGGTCTCATTAGGGGCCCAGCGGCTAAATGACCAGAGGAACAACGGTACACGACACTACACATGTACAAAATCCATACACTTTTAAACCTCTGGCATTGACAGTGTTCTGTTTCACACCCACAATGTATAGCACGCGGAGATGGGGGAACTCCTGGTGCCGTTTGACACCAAACACACTCTACACTCTACACTCTACGGTCTTCAAGCACTGCATTTCTTGCAGAGCGGGAATAATGTGATATCTTAAAAGGGCGCAGTACCGTGCACTTGTTACTGTACACCTTACGGGGCCATGAGATGTAGACTCTTCAAAGTTTGGTTTGGTTTGGATTTTATTGGCGCATTAGCAACTAAGGCTATAATGCGCTAAGACCAGGTAATATATAAAAATTTAACCTCTCAGTGACCTAATTAGTTAGGCCACCATATCCAGATATATAATAACAAATATATAAAAAAAAATAAATAAATCAATAAAGAAATAACAATAACATATAAATTTTAAATACAAGTAAAAACATTTATTGATTTAAATAAGCTAAAAACAGCAGACACATTGTCATTGTCGGATAAAATCTGACTGAGTGTATAAGGCTCAGTCAGATGATTAAAAGCGGTAAAACGGATATTGCTAAAATCTGGACAGTCAACTAAAATGTGTCTGATGGATAAAATTGTGCCACAGGACTCACACATTGGAGGGTCATCAGCCCTCAGCAAAAACGAATGAGTCAAATGACTATGTCCTATGCGGGTCCGGGCAAGAACAACTTCCTCCTTACGTTTCCTGCGCAGACTAGACTGCCACGGTTCAATTACAGGCTTTATACAATATAATTTTTTTGCAGTCTGTCTATTTCACGAATGTATCTTCTGGTGTATTATTTGCCTGTACTGTATAAGGGACTGACAGGCAGCGATAATTATTGGGAAATTCTTCAAAGAAGAATGGTCGTATTATAAACTCTGCTGTGAATCCACACCATACTGTAACGTATAGACTTTGTAGTGGTCTTTCATGCACAACAGATGGACGAGAAGTTCCCCATATTCGGCAGTTTTGTGCATTTACAGCCCCATAAAGAGTGAAATGTGCCTCGACCACAAGATCATTCGAGCTCATTATCGCCAAGTTCCATACGAGCCAGAAATCGTAGATCAAAGTGTATTCGTTGTTGCTGATCACAAGACTTTAGTTCTTGCGCTACGTGAATCTTGGACGGGAACCAGCGTAAAATTATTCGAAGCACTTTACAAGTACAGTAGACCAAGGAAGGTTCAAGTCTCTTGACACACCTCTGGCACTACTGACTGGTAGTGTTTCGCATTCTGACCATTGTAACCGCCACTTCATCCACTACCTCCATTCCGATACGTGGTCGTCTGGTTCCCTGCGTGGAATTACACCTAACTTCCTGGTCGCTTCAAATTTCTTTATGAGTTTTCAAAGCCCCACTGACGTCAAAGGTCCTTTACGCAAACTTTTAAGTTTGCGATATTCACGTAGTGCTGCATTAGCGTTACTATTATTCTGGTAGAAGAGTTTTACTAAAAGAGAACGTTCCTTTTTTGTAAGAGCCATAATGGTCGTTGTCGGTGGCGTTGGTCTTTCTGCTTTTATCTAACAGGATGTTATTTGAGTAAGCAGCGTGTCTTGAAGTAAATGACAACTTTTACATATGTACAGCACCGTTTTTCCCCTGGTGGCGGAAGTTTGAACTAATTTTTTTCTTCTACAAATCGCTTCTCCACACTCTAAATGACATACCCACCGATTTTGACAGCGCTAACTCTCACCGTTTGACACTAGGGTCTCCTGAATAGGGAAGCCTATTTTATAGCCACCCGGTACTTTAAGCCAGGGCTCAGAATGGACGCTGAACGCCGTTTCAGTTCGTCATATGCATCGGTAATGTTATGTACATGCTTTAACTGGCTTCTGTGCTGTTATCCGACTGACTTCTGTTTTATTATCTTGAAGACTGTTCCGTCTCGTAAAATTTTCCATTTCGAGCTCACCAGTTACTGATTATCAGTTTGATATAATAACAATAATAAACAAAAATAATAATCTTAAACTTATGGCTATTTTAATTTTAAATAAATCGGCCTATCTATTACGTTGGTAAAGAGTTGGAAACTGGGTGGTTTATTTATGATGTTTATAAAGTAGGTGATTACGCAGGAATATGTATCCCCGTGTGCATCTTTTCACGGTGTAAGATGTAAAATCTTACAAGTATATTATTTTATAGAAAAGTGAGATTAATTTAAAGTAAAACTTATAATATAGCAATATGGGGCAGCGAAACCCTACAAGTCAAGAATATTACTAAAGTCACTCGCAAGGGATTAAATTAGACAACGTTTATAGAAGGGGAGCGGTAAGCTGAAAGGCTATTAGCAACCTAGGTACACTTCGACTCCCAGCACACAGAAACAATAGAAACGAGTAGCAACTGCTGTTAGTAATAGGTGTTAACTCTGGAAAACAATGGTGCGGTGGACCATGGTACTGTCGGGACATTTCTTTGATCGGTGACACCTGGAGAAGAGACAGGAAGTAAATATGGGACAAATGCTGGAATTAGAGTTAAGACTGGCGTCTGGCTGTCAGTGATGGCAAGTTTTGTAGATCGTGTGAAATTAGTCTGCTAAAGTATAACTATAAGCGGCTGACTTCAAAGGTACAGACAGCTTGAGAAATTTTACAAATTTCTTAAAATAAGAAGTTGGATAGAGCACTAAATAGACAGTGTGAGAAAGATAAAACGGGAAAATAGTAGAGTGAAAGTTGCCAAAATGAGAAAGATTGGTTAAGACTCAGAACAAGGGTGAGCCTGACACATAGGGGTGGTACGTAATTCAGATGAAAAAGGTGAGTGAAAGGGGGAGAAGGATGACAAAGTTGAGATTCTTGTCGGTGTTTCTGAAAATGGGATAGTCAAGAACACAGTTGAGTTTTGTAGGTGTTTGTCGAAATGGGTTAAAAATGTGACTGAGTAGGAAAGACGCAGAACCCCGAGTTGAGTTTATGTGGGTGTTTATGGAAATGAGTTAGAAAGAGGACAAAGTTGAGATTCTTGTCGGTGTTTCTGAAAATGGGATAGTCAAGAACACAGTTGAGTTTTGTCGGTGTTTGTCGAAATCTGTTAAAAAAGTGACTGAGTCGGAAAGACACAGAACCCCGAGTTGAGTTTATGTGGGTGTTTATGGAAATGAGTTAGGGAGAGACAAAGTTGAAATTCTTGTCGGTGTTTGTAAAAATGAGTTAGGACAGACAGTTGAGTTTTTTCGTCGGTGTAAGTAAAAGATTCTTGTCGGTGTTTCTGAAAATAGGACAATGAAAAGAACACAGTTGAGTTTTGTCGGTGTTTGTAAAAATGAGTTAGTAACATGGACAGTTGAGTGTTTGGTCGTGGTAGAAAATATGAGTTGGTAACATGGACAGTTGAGTTTCTGTCGTGTTAGAAATTATGGAGTGTAAGGAGAATAAGCCTGTCCATCATTGGAAGGCAAGCGCAGTGGCCGTATGCTATAGTCTAATCCACATCGGAAGAAAGCAAGGGTAGTGACTCGAATGCAACGAGCGCTGTGAATTATTTCTTAATTTAATAGGAAGTTCTTAATAGGTGGAGCGCAGAAGCAAGGGTGGCACCCTATGAGCTATCTCCTTGTGGATGAGCTGTAAAAAGTGGAGTAGATAAGGAGTTAGTGTGAGATGCCCTGTGAATTTTCTTTTTGTGAATAAGTTTTAATAAGGTGGAGAGAGAAGGAGCGAAAATGCGGAATTAGTAGCTCGGTGAGAAGGAAGGAAGCAGCGAATGGAAGGTAGCCCGAATAAGGTGGAGAAATGATACCAGTTACATGCAGCCAAGAGTTCCTGAAATATTATCTGTAGCAGATTCAGGTGAAGCAGATCCTCAGAGAGCCAAAATGGAAGGTTGAAACCCCCTCCCCCCGGGAAAGGAAGGAAAAAAGATAGAGGTAGGTGAGAATATAGTAAGTACTGTAAGTTAACAAGGACTGTTATTGAAACAGTATAGTGATTAATAAAAAAAAAAAAAAAGGTAGCACTAGAAGTAAAATGATAGATAAATTATCTCTGAAGTAAATTATATATACTAACAGAGTAATTGTGTTAAAAAAAAAGGTTATTGTAAAATGCAAGGGAAACGAAGGATGAGTAATAGATTAAATTGTTGTTCAAATGATTATAATGCGTTAGAAGGGTAGTAAGGTTTATATGAGAAACTTTGAATGTTTTAAGGATAGATAATTGAATATAGTGTTTGTATAGATGAAGAATTGTTGGTTCATCTGAAAGACTAATAACAAATAGAAACTTTAGGAAAGTTAAGATTGGTCTTCAGCGTATTGTAACAGAATGGTGAGAACACAGAATATAATGATGAAAGTAGCATATCGATTGTTAATATAAGAAACACAATTGTATCCAGGAGTAAGTGAAATAGGTATGGTGAATGTGTATAAGTGTTAGTTAGTTAGTTAGGGCAAGAAGAATGAATCAAGTGTTTTCATATAATGGCCAACTCAGATTAATTAGCTAGTGAAGGGAAACAGGAATAAGATTAATTTATTTATGCAAGGTATCCTTGATTTAACTTTGTATGCATATTACATGTTTTTTTTATTCAATTGTATATTACGTTGTATATATATATATATATGTATATGTGTATATATATATATATATATATATATATATATATATATATATATATATATATATAAATAAACTCTGTTGTTTATTAATTTGTGAGTTTGTTATTCCTGAACACTGAGCCTTTCCGAAGGGAATTATACATAATTGAGAAGTTCCCTTGAATCTGGAATTCTCCTGTGAAGTCAAGTCAGATGTGTACGTGGGGGTGTAAGGAATAGAGGTCTATATAGTCAAAAGGGAACAGAATACAAATAATGAATATTTAATAAAGAATTATTATTATACATATTCAAAATAAAATTTAAAAAATTCCTTTTTATTTCATTCCCCCCCCCCCCTCAACGGCATCTACCCAAGAAATGCTTGTAAATATTATGATTTATTGAAACCTATATTTCTTTCTATACATTAAAATAATTTTCATCCTAATGACATTTATTCAGCTAATGGGAGAATAGGGATGCCGGTTACGTGAAATTCGTAACAGAAGCTTATTTTACTGTGGTTTAAAGAGATGCTTGTAAAGCGTCTCTTTAAGCGTGGTCACGCGCTATGTCTATCTAACTCGACCACGCTGTACCATTCTTGATTTCTTTATATAACGTATTTTAAATAAACTAAATGCAACATGGCATAATATTTTAAGAGTGTAAGATTCTATATAATATTTAGAATCTTACACTCTTATTTATAATATCGGTGTAGATACACCATAGACAATTCTTAAAGAAAAACTACTACAGTCGTAGTGTGAAAGACACCCACCGATGAAAAGCCAGCTAACTTTGAAACGTCCGTCTGGGTGGTAGCGCCCACTGAGAATAAATAGCAAGTTTTCTCTATTAGTGAAGCGTTACTTATTCCGGGTAGTGCAATACATGGTAACTCGTTGTGAAGGATGAGCACAATATGTTGTATTTTTTGTTTGTTATTTGGTTTTTAGGAGCATTAGCAACTAAGGCCATATTGCTCCGGGGATATGCGGTGGTCATTCCCTGACCTTTCCACATCCTCTGTATTTTGGTGGTCACGGGCTCGAACCCCGGTCTAATCTAGAAGCGTGTGCTACGCACTGCTGCTCCTGCCCACCTGGCTACGGAGGCACCGAGCACAATATGAGATACAGATGAAATGATGCCTTTCACACTACGATCGTTGTGTTACTTTAAGAGTTATCTATCTACACCGATATTATACGGATATCGTAACGTATTTATGTATTCATAGCTAAGGAAGAGACACACACAGTGTCGAAAGCTTCTGTAAGTATTTTATTTTATCAAAATAAGCGAGAGCAGCGAGCAGGGATCGAAGTCCCCCTAGTATGGTTATTGAAAAAAAATAAATAAAGAATAAATAAATGAAATAAATATAATTTTAGTCTACATTTCTTACAAATGCGAAGTAGATGCTCAGGGTGGTGGTGTTGTTAGTAACCTTGCGTAGAAGGAATCACCAAGAAAGAGGAATGATGATATCCAGCTCATTATATTGAGATAGGGCTTTTATCACGTTATTATTATTATTATCACGTTATTAACTGTCAATATTAATATCACCGCTCATTCCGGTTTCACTCGTCTCTTGAATTGAGAAAAAAAAAAAGAAAAAAGAAATTTAAAAATTAAATAAAATTTAAAAAGAAATGAAACTTAAAAAATACAAGTTATAATTTATTCTTTAACTAACGAATATATTCGGAAAATTATATTTAATAAAAATGAAATATTTTGATAGCGTAAAATAAAAGTGTAAAAATTTCAACAGCCAACTTTGCAAAACTTGATTTATAAATATTTTCGAAGTCGTTTAAACATTTATTATTTAAGTTCAGTGAAAGCATCGAGAGCTTTCGTTTGTGATTAGCAGCGCGTGAAATGTTTTATTTATTTTTTTTTTATTGAATGAGCTGCTATTGGCCTGAAGTTTTTCGTCTGCTTTCAGAGCAAAGTGGAACGCTTTTATGAAGTATTTTTTTGCTGGGTAATCGCAGTACGTGCTGATATAGTGTAGGTGAGTGCCAATGTCAGACAGTGGAAAGGCGGACTTAATCATAAAGCGTCTTTGAAATAAGAATAAGAAAAGAACTGTCAAAGTTGCAGAAACGTTCTCAAGGTAGGATTGAGTTTGTGTTGTTTGAAATCGAATACATATTATTATTCTTACTTATTTATTAATACTCCTTTTTTTTCCCCACCCTCCTTGCCTGGCTTGGTTAATACTGTGTTAAGCGACCTTATAATACTGTAGTTTAATATTAAATTATTAGTATTAAATAAGTTTAATAATTTAGTGGAATCTACTATAACCAAAGGATGAAAGCTCACTGTTTAAACAAGCTAGGAAATAATAGTGCTAAATAGCAAATTTAGCTATTAGTTGAAACTACTTCAAGGACAACTTTATCATTAAAAATTGAATAATATAATTCTCAAGTGTCGATAAAACTACCAGTTTGTGAAAAATTATAAGAAGAACCCCCCCCCCCCCTTTTTGCGATGCATATCTTGTTGAAATGGTAATTTTGAATTGCAAATGGAGTAGGAAGTGAAGAAATTAAGCGACTTTATAATACTGTAGTTTAATGTTAAATTATTAATATTAAATAAGCTTAATAATTTAGTGGAATCTACTATAACAAAAGGATGAAATCTCACTGTTTATAATACCCAAAAAAAGCCTATTTCTTTAATCCATTATAATTAGTGTTTCGTTAAAATTTAACCAGAGAAAAAGCGTGAATTCCTAATTACAAGTAATAAAATGGGGGGCCTTTGGAAATTATGGGAGTACAGTGTTCTCCCCAGGACCTATCGAAAGGGAGCACCGCTCGGTGAATTTAATCGACCGCCCGGATAAAATTTAAGCGATTCTCGCGGTACCGTATTGTATTGCTGATCTCGATAAATATTAATACGAACATACTATGCGATCGAGATTATTGCGACATCAGCATATAATGTTAAATTATGCAATTAATTTTTGCTCTGGATCGCTTGTCACATTTATAAATAGAAGAAAATTTTATAATATTGCGAAGTATTTACATTGCCACCCGGCTACTTTATAATGCCATCCAGTTGTTAAAGTTTTCTGGAGAGAACACTGGAGTAGTTGGATTTTGATGAAATTGGGGCATGGGTTGGACAACCCTAATTTAAATAAAGGAACTGCCGATTGCTACTTACAAAGTAGGGCTAAAAACGTTACTGCAGTTTTGCGAATCCAATGCACGTATACTTTTGACAAAGCAACAAAAAGAAAAAAAAAAAAAAAAAACAAGACTAAAAATGCTGATGAAATTTTCAACGTAGGGTATTTGGTATCCCACCGAAAGATCAAGTAGGAGGATGAATATGCTTATATTTTTCTTAACGTATTTTTAACCTAGCACCCAGAACCCATTCTGTTGAATATTCATATACTCTAAATTATTTCAACCTGCTATAAAGTAATTAGAAAGGAAGCGAATGACGTACCAAAAACGTTACTACTGAATTTAAAAATAAATTACCTCATGATTAAGTAAAAAAATTTAAGCATTTGAAGTTTTATAGAAATTTCAACTTTTACCATAAAAAGTAGTGCAATAACAAGGCAGTTCTTAAAAGTGGAGAGTGCTTGCATCGGAGAACTCTTCTATAAAAACATAAAAAAACTTTTCTTTAAAAAAAATTTTCTCATAGAAACCTTGGTTTGTATTTGGTAAAGTGAGCTTCTGATAGATAAATCTGAATGGTGTATGGAAGAAAGCAGGTGTTTTAAAGCCAAATGTGTTTCTTTAGACCATAGTGTTTTTTTTTTCTTCACACAAATGTAACCACTGATGAGTAAACTGCAATACAGACTTTCATCATCATCGAAACAGCATTCTAATTTAAATATCAAATTGTTAATTGCCTGAATAAGAGAAACCATATTTTAGTATCAGTTTTTTCCTGTAACTTTATCTGTAATTTATTTCATTAACACTGTTAACCTCCAATAAGAAAGAGTATTTGTTTAACTGATTCATTGAACTACATGAAAATAGACTGTGAAGTTTAGTTGTGCATTATCTTAATAGAATATTCAATGACTGCTCTAGGTTTCATTGTCAAATGCTTATAATTATTTTTAAGTTTCCTTGGTGAATACTCATCAATATTTTACTGAAAGAAGAAAAGTGTCTTTCATTGTTATACTGTTTTTTTTTTTTTTTATTTCAAAGCTTAATGCAATTGCTGCTTCCAGTTGGTTGATCAATGGATCAACCAGCAGTGCTCACAGATACACATGAATATTAAATGGGAAATTTTTAAAGAAGTAATTCCAGAAGATTGTAATATTATTATACTATATGAAGGCCATTGAGCAAGGTATAGACTGTGGTTGTATATTAAAAGACTTTTATTATACCTCTATTTATTTTATTTGTTTGATATATATTCCTTCACCATCTTTCCTTTTATCATTCCTTTCTTAGTTTATTGCCATTTACCTTAGTATTGGCTATAGAATACGCCTTAGACAGATATTGCCAATGTTTGTGACAACAGCTTCTCTCAAAGAACTGAAAGCCAAAATATAATCTGACTGCTATGCTAATTCTCAAAGTGATCAGAGGATTGAAGAGCAGAGTTTTTTTTTTTTTTTTTTGACAAATGTGTATATTGGGCAGAACTGTGTATATCTCACAAGGAAGTGAGACTGACACACACAAAACAGAATATCAAAAGCTGTATTATATGACAAGGCTGTTTACAGATAAACATATGCATAAGGGGGAATCATTTCCAATAAAATTGATTCCTTAATTTAATTTCACAATCTGTTATATTTCACTTTCATTCATTCTTTTAAATCAACCCTACAATGAAACTTCAGTTAATCGTACAATAACCAAATTAATATTCTCAAAATTTGTCTTGTTACCAATTCAATATACAAATTGCTTCTTAATCAATGATACTGAATTCAACCCTACCTATAACATTAATACCTGTCATTAAAGATTTTATGGACTGCCATTTCACAATACTACTAGTAATACATGAATGGGTAATTAAGAACAAGAATAGTTGAACAGTTGTATATAAATTATAGTAAATAAAACTTCTAGTAAATAAATTTCATGAATTTGAATTACTGATTAAGTCTTCAAATGCTGACTGTGTTGGGATATTGGAAACATGGTGTCACTGAGACATAAGGGATGCAAAATTTGGGTATGGTGAGTAAAACGTGTATAGAGAGGACAGGAGTGCAGAGTAGTTATGCCCTTAGTTCTGCATACTAATCTAAGGCAGTGCATCCAGTCGATATGGGTGGCCAGTGCAGTGTTGAGTCAGCTTAGTGTGACATAAACACTGGAAAAATGAAAATGAGAGCAGGAGAATGTCATGGGTCTAATATAATGACTTGATGAGTGTACCAAACTGCTATACAGAAAAATAGTGGGCCAATAAATCAGATTATAATGGGGGATTTTAACTTTCCACATATTGACTGGAAATTATGGGTTGGTCATATACATTAACAAGCCTTTTTTGGGGATTTATTGAATGATTGTTTTCTACAGCAACATGTTACAGAGGCTACAGAAGAAAGCAGTATTCTTGATGTGGTTAACAACAGTGATCCTTCATGCATTAAGAATATGCAGATAAGACCCACCAGTGGCAGTGATCACAGTGTACTGATGTGGGATTTACTTAATGACATAACTGCTGTTAAGAGTAAAAGGAAAGACTTTTGCAACTACATTGGTCACAGACAGTTTTTAAATTCCATGCAGAGGGACCAACTGATGAAGTTACTAACAGCAAATTCTAAATGGCAAGCATGTAGAATAGGCAAGCAATTGCAGAAGCTAATAGCTTTTTATATCAACTAAGAGTACTCTCCAAGGCTTAGACCTAAATGGATATCAGATGAACTGGTGAGACTTGTGGTGTGGAAGAAAAATGCATGGAATGCATATTAGCATTAGCAGAGGCATATGATGCAAGAAAGCAAGCTTATACAGCATGAACAAAAAAAAAAAAAAGAAAGCCTTCCCATTTCACCTATTCATTCACTCCAAAAGTTAGTTCAATTCTTCCTTGAATTTATTTGAGATATAAACTTCCACAATGATGGGTAGAAGTTTGTTCCTCCAATCAACCACCTGCTGGCAAAAGGCAAATTTCTGCACATCTATTCTGCAACTATCTTTTCTCAATTTGAATTTATGCCCCATAATCTCAGCAAGAGGAAGAATCCCATCATCATTGAGCCTTCTTAAACCATTCAAAGCCTTATATATCTCAATCAGATCACCTCATAGGTGCCTAAGTCTCCAGATGTGTTGCAATTTGCAAAACTTAAGCCTTTTTTTGTAAGAGTGAGTGATATTATCAGGTGATACAGAAGCTTATGGTAGATATAAACTAATCTGTAATCAAGTCACAGAGGAGGTTAGGCAAGCTAAGGTAGATTACAAGAGGTCTCTGTCAAAGGATGCCAGAAAAGCAGAAAAGACTTTACTTATATTAACAGTAGAAGTAAGTGTTTGAATGACATTGTCCCACTTGAAGTTGATGGAAGGTGCCTGGTATGGTTGGGATCTATCATATTATATTAATGAAGCTAGAAAAGGAGGTGAGCAAACCCTTAGCCATAATTATGAGAGAATTTTTGGATTCAGGAGGGCCCTATGGACTGCAGTTATGCAAATGTATCTCCTGTTAAAAAGGGAGGAATTAAAAGGTGACATGAATAATTACAGACCTGTTAGCTTCACTTCTGTTCCAGGGAAAATAATGGAGTTTCTGGTTACAGAAGTAATTCAGGACCATCTAGACAGGAATGTAATTATGCTGCAGTCGGATAAAGGTGCAGTTTTGTTTATCTAATCTGATTAGATACTATGATGCAGTAATAGAGGAACTTAATAGAAAAATTAATTTTGCTAATTTAATTTTATATACTGTACTTGGATTTCACTACTTTTGCACATAAAAGACTGATTGGAATTGGAGTAGTGTGGCATTGAAGTCAAGTTATTGCTCTGGGTGGTTGAATGGGGGAAGACAAAGAGTGGTTTTTAATGGACATTGCTTCATTGAGTAATGTTATTAGTGGTGTCCCTCACGGTTCACTGCTGGGCCCATTGTTGTTTTGTATATGTATTATGATATTGATAAAGATATATTAGGCTTAATATCCAAGTTTGCAGATGATACAAAGCCTGGTAGGGTGATTAATGACAGTAATTAGGATAAGCTGCTGCAAGAGGATGCAACATGTTAAAGGTGTAAAAGATTGGGTCAGTGGGCTGAGAAATGGCAGTTGAAGTTTAACATTGACAAATGCATGGTATTGCATACAGGTAGCAGTAATACTGTGTGATAATACACTCAGGGTAGTGGAAAATGAAAAAGACTTGGGGGGAGGTAATTGTCTAGCCAAATATGAAGTTCTCTGAGCAGTGCAGACATGCTGCCAGTAGAGCCCATGGTGTTTTGTCAGTGATATACAGAAACTTTGCTAGCAAGATAAGGAGATGATTATTCCATTGTACAATGTAATGCTCATCTTCAGTACTGCATACAGGTCTGGATTCCTCATTTCAGGAAGGATGTAGATCTGCTGGAATGGGTATAGAGAAGGGCAAGGAGATCAGTGTAGGGAATGAAAGGGAAAGGGTGGTCTTATCAAGTAAGGGCTGATCTCTGTAAATTGCATCATCTGGAGACTAAGCACCTGCAAGGTGATCTGATTGAGGTGTTTAAGGCTTTTAATGGATGGAGCAAGATGAATGATGATGGCATTCCTTCTTGCTCAGGAGGATGCATAAATTCAAATTGAGGAATCATGTTTGCAGGATAGATGTACAGAGGTTTGCCTGCAGGTGGTTGATTGGGAACAAACTTCCATCTGTTGTTGTAGAAGTGGGTAGTTTGAATAAATTCAAGGAAGAACTAGCATCAAAATTAGCATTTATTCCCTTTTACCACAATCCCTATTTCACCTTATCACTTTCATTTAGTGCACAGCACACTCATACAATACTTTCATTCTCATGCATTCTTTCATTTTACTCGCCCTTCTTTCATTCACCATTGCATCTCCATTCAACCAGCTTACTAGTATTATTTAGCCCAGTTGTGCATCCCTGGCTGCCTGTGAAATCTACCTCACCTTCATAATTACTTAGTAGGTGTGGTCCTCCAGTTCCCTACTCAGGGCAGGGCGATCCTGGGGGGAGAGCTGTCAGTGCGGGTTTGTTTAATTAGGTTTTCTTTCAGGGTGCTGGACAGCCACCTGTCAGATTTATGTCATTATCTAGGCAAATGACTATTGATTATTGGTTGGCTGTTGGGGAGGCTGTATGGCCTGTCTCTGCAGGTTACGTCTTATTTCAAATACCTTTTGTGTAAAATTAGTAAAGGCTTTGTAATACCATCCTCTATTATGAAAAGGTCCATCCTCTATGAAAGGTCTATGAAAAATACCATCCTCTATTATGAAAAATCCAAGGAAGTGAAGCCAGTCGACATTGATGGACAGGGCAGTGTCGAGTCAGTTTGGTGTGACATAAGCATAGGTAAATCAAAATTGAGAGTAGGAGTGTGCTATAGGCCTAATGACTCTGATGAGTATAATAAGATACTGTACAGGGAAATAGAATGGGCCAGTAAATCAGAGAGTCTTATAATGGGGGATTTTAATTTCCCAGATATTGACTGGAATTTGTGGTTGGTCACTCACACACTAGCAAGGCTTTTGTGGATTTATTGGATGATTGTTTTCTACACCAGCATGTTCGGGAGGCAACTAGAGGGAGTAATACTCTTGATCTGATTATCAGTAGTGATTCTTCATGCATTAGGAATCTGCAGATAAAGGAACCACTGGGTGGCAGTGATCACAGTGTGCTGAAGTGGGATTTACTCAAGGAGGTAACTACCATCAGAGGTAAAGGGAAGGGTTTTTGTTTTCGTAAAGGTGACTATGATGGTCTGAGACAGTATTTAAATTCTATACGGTGGGACCAACTGATGATGTTACCAACAGCAAATTCAAAATGGGAAGCATTCAAGGAACTAATCTTGGAAGCTACCAGGCTTTACATACCAACCAAGAAATATTGTTCAAGGTTCAGGCCTAAATGGTTGTCAGATGAACTAATGAGACATATGGCAGAGAAGAACAATGCATGGGATACATACAAATTAATGGGTGACATGGAAGCCTATGATAGATATAAGTTGGTCTGTAACCAAGTCACAAAGGAGATTAGGCAGGCAAAGGCAGATTATGAGAAATCCTTGGCAAAGGATGCAAAGAAAAACAGAAAAGAGTTCTTTACCTATTTAAACTCAAGAAGGAAAGGGATGAATCAGATTGGTCCACTGGATGTTGATGGTTCAACAGTTGAGGATCCAGCTCAGGTGGCTAACAATCTAAACGAGTATTTTGCATCTACATTCACACATGAGGAGTTATTCAGGAAGGGGAATGTCGTAGGTGAAGTAAACATTGGCAGTGAGCTAGATGATTTTCTAATAACTGAGAGGAAAGTGGAGGAGAAATTGTTGAGGATAAACATAAAAAAGGCACCCGGGGTGGATGGGATCTATCCAGTTATATTAAAGGAGGCAGCAAAGGAAGTAAGCAAACCCCTAGCCATAATTATGAGAGCTTCTTTGGACTGGAGATGTGCAAATGTAACCCCAATTCACAAACGAGGATCAAAGGCTGACACAAGTAATTATAGACCTGTTAGTTTAACTTTGGTTCCAGGAAAATTAATGGAGACACTGGTTAAAGAAGCACTGCAGGATCATCTGGACAAGAATTCAGTTATAGCTCAGACACAGCATGGTTTTGTTAAGGGCAGGTCTTGTCTGACCAATTTGATTGGATACTATGATGTAGTCACAAAAGAACTGGATGCAGGGAATAACTTTGATATTATATATTTGGATCTTAGAAAGGCTTTTGATACTGTTGCGCATGGAAGACTGCTGCACAAATTGGAGAAGTGTGGCATTGGAGGCAAATTGCTGCTATGGATAAAGGGATGGTTGAGTGGCAGAAGACAGAGAGTGGTAATCAATGGACACTGCTCAACGTGGACTAATGTTATTAGTGGAGTTCCTCAGGGTTCAGTGTTGGGTCCATTGTTGTTTTCTGTATTTATAAATGATATTGATGATGGTGTATCAGGCTTAATGTCCAAGTTTGCAGACGATACCAAGGTTGGCCGGGTTGTTAAGGACACTACTGATACTATGCTGCTGCAACAGGATGTGGAAAGGTTGAGCAGATGGGCTGAGAGGTGGCAAATGAAGTTTAACATTGACAAATGTAAAGTACTACATATGGGAAACAGTAACCCCAGATCAACGTATCAACTCTGTGGTACTATGCTGACAGTGGTAGAGAATGAAAAGGACCTGGGGGTAATTGTGCAGGCAGATATGAAGTTCTCTGAGCAGTGCAGACGAGCTGCAAGAGTAGCTCATGGTGTCTTGTCAATGATATACAGGAATTTTTCTAGCAGGGACAGGGATGTGATTATTCCCTTGTATAAGGCATTGGTCAGGCCACACCTTGAGTACTGTATACAGGTCTGGAGGCCTCATTTCAAGAAGGATGTAGAGCTGCTGGAACGAGTACAGAGAAGGGCAACAAGATTAGTGAATGGAACAAAGGGTTGCTCTTACGAAGAAAGGCTTAAGTTTTGCAAATTACAGAGCCTGGAGACTGGGCATCGGCGAGGTGATCTGATAGAGGTGTATAAGGCTTTGAATGGCTTGAGCATGCCCAACGCCGATGGGATTCTTCCTCTTGCTCAGAATAATCACCTGAGAGGGCATAAATTCAAATTGAGGAAGGACGGATGTAGGATAGATGTGCGGAAATTTGCCTTTAGCCAGCGGGCAGTTGGTTTGTGGAATAGACTCCCATCGCTTGTTGTTGAAGTTGATAGCCTAAACAAATTTAAGGCTCAGCTGGACAGGTATTTCGAACGAACGGAGGGGTGAAATGGGAGTAGTGGTTTTTTTTTTTTTTTTTTTGGCTGATGCTGAATAAGCTTGCTTTCTTGCATCATATGCCTCTACTAATGCTAATGCTAATGCTAAGGTGTTCTTGGCCCCTTGGAAGGGGGCCAATTTCAGTTATTAACTGCATTCTTGGTATATCATAATTCATAGAGAATATGTGCCCAGTCTTCACTCTCATCACAGGTACAGTTTGGGTCATCAGTCAGTCGTAAGGAAGTTAATTTGCCTTTAGAGAGCCGCGACCTGTCAAAATAAAGGTTGTAAAGAGGCAAGGGGGCGTACCACTTTGGTGACTTTGGGCTAAACATTGTCCCATTGGCAGAAACCTTTTGGTAACAGCATCTCTGGTCCGTTGCTTCCAGTTTGATTGCTGTTGCTCATTGAGCTTTGTGGCTATTTTCTTTCTCTCAGCCTTGATGTTATTGGCTGTGTCAAGGGCTATCCCATGAAATTCTGTGGCTATGCCCTTCCTGAGTCTATAATATAAGCCTTTTTTGGCTATTTCCAAATAAAGCAGGAGAGCGCCAGCCACCACCTGCAGTGCTAGTGTGTGCTCACAGTGCAACGTGCCCTGGTGACAGTGAGAAGTATTGTTCTCTGAATTGCCTGTACAATTTGTTACTGTTTCTGACTATGGTCATGTGGGTAAACCTTGCGCCAGATCCATAGGTGATGACAGGCAAGAGCACTGCTCGGTATATGATTGCTAGGGTTTTTTTTCTTTTGAGCCCTCAGTCAGCCCTGATCCTGGCAATCATGCCTGGATAGTTTTTCTCATTGTTTTGCTAAGAGTGCCAAATGGGGATAAAAAAGTAAGTTAATTTTAAGTAAAAAAACCCTAGGTATATTAGTTTTGTTACCATTTTTATAGTTATTCCATTAATTTTAATTTGAGATAGTATCCTTTAGGTTTCATTTCAAAAGTATAGATTTAATTTTTTTCATGAGCATGTTCATTTGTGCCCACTCCTGTAGTTGCATCAGGGCGGAATTTGATTTTTGCTCTGCAACCACTCTTATGTTTACAAGGATATCAAATTGTCCGCAAAGCTAGGCTTTCTGCTGGGCCCAGCTCCAAGGCCAGGAATTCATCTAGAACAATTGTCCAAAAGGGCCAAGAATTGAGCCCTGAGGGGTAACCTTTATTCACAGGGTGTGTTAACTCCTGGAACCTTTTACGAACGAGACACTTCTATCTTTAAGGTAGCTGTTTATTACCTAATAGAGGTTTTGTCGGACATTTGTCCGGCGGAGCCTCCTGAGGACACTGTCACCAAAGTGAGTCAGATGCCCCAACAAAGTCTATTGAAATTGCCAACATTTTTTTAACAATAAAATTCTTTAGAACAGCGAGAATTCCACCTTCATTCATTTTACTAATTCCTCTCAGAGCCTTATAAACCTCAGTTAAGTCACCTCCGAGGTTCCTGGTTGCCTAGCTCTGTAGCCCACATAATCGGAGTATTTCCTCATACAATCGTCCTTCTGTGTGCCAGGTGCAGAGAGTGTGTGTCTAGAGATTAGGCGTCAACTCAGCGTTCGAATGGGCGTCTATGAGAGTATGAGGTGAAGGGTAGATGCCCTCGAAGAAATTAATATGAGGGGCCCATCAAGCTCTCAGTTGCCCAACTCAACGCCAGCGCTCACTCCTGTGCTTCAGGCAACACAGCGGCAATCTCCAAGGCAGAATGCGCTAGTCCCAAAGGAAATAGTTATTATTGGTGACTCTATTGTCAGGGAGACGGGTAATATATTGTGTAAAAAGGATAGATGGAGTAGGGCCAGGGTACGTCTGCCAGGGGCAAAAGTTGATGACGTTGTGAAGCATATATCACCTTTTAAGGGCACAAAGGGTGATATTGTTGTACACGTTGACACCAATGACATTAAGAGTAGGAGATCTGCAGATTTACTTAACAAGTACAAGGCGCCTCCGTAGCCAGGTGGGCAGGAGCAGCAGTGCGTAGCACACGCTTCTTGATTAGACCGGGGTTCGAGCCCGTGACAACCAAATACGGAGAATGGGAAAGTTGCTAATGCTCCTAAAAACCAAATAACAAACAAACAAACAAGTACAAGTGAATGTTGCAAAAAAGTCGTGAGTTAGAGTTAAATTTGAAAGGTCTGCCATTCTGCCCAGACATGATAGGAGGGAGTATATAATGAGAGCCTTGTCAATCAATTCGGCCCTGGAGGGAATGTACAAGGCTCATGGGGTAGAATTTCTTTCAGCATGGTCTGTGCTTGTTAACAGGAGATACTTCTCCAACGAGGATGGGATACACTTAATAGAAACGGTGCAAGAATATTTGCTGATGCTATCGGGACAGTGTTAGGTGGGTCGGAAAACTGCTAGCTTGGGGAGATTCACAGACTAAAAGGTTAAAAGTAGCCGCAGGCAGAGGTGAAGGTGATTCTTGCACTACTTCTATTAGAATAAGCAGCGACCTGGAGCGAGGGGTGCTGGGGGGTTTCAGGGACTGATGGCAGTCATCGTGAAACAGATGGGTATATAGGATGTGTTAGGGTAACTAAGGATAAGAATAGCTTCATGTATACCAGTGCTAGAGTATAGTAAATGAATTTGAAGTGATGGTCAAGACAAGGCGGATGTTGTTGGGATATCAGAGACGTGGTGTCACACAGATATTAGGAATGCAGAATTGGAATTTGGGGAGTACAATGTGTACAGAAAGAATAGGAAGGGAGAAGGGGTTATGCTGTTAATTAAGAAAAACTTAAAATCAAAAGAAATGCATCCAGTTGATATAAATGGACAGTGCACTGTTGAGTCAGTTTGGTGTGACAGAAGCACTGCGAAAGCAAAAATAAGAGTATGAGTGTGTTATAGGCCTCGAATGAGTACAATGAACAATTGTACAGAGAAATAGTGGGCTACTAAATCAGAATGTCTTATAATGGGGGATTTTAACTTTCCAGATATTGACTGGAACTTATGGGTTGGTCACTCGCACACTAGTAAGACTTTTGTGGATTTATTGGATGATTGTTTTTTGCAGCAGCAATTTTGAGAGGCAACCAGAGAGGGTAATACTGTTATCTGGTGATCAGCAGTGATCATTCGTGTATTAAGAATTTGCAGATAAAGGAACCACTAGGTGACAGTGATCACCACGTACTGATGTGGGATTTACTTAAAGATATAATTACCATTAGGGGTAAAGGTGACTGCAGTGGTCTCAGATAGTTTTTAAATTCTGTACAGTGGGATCAACTGATGATGTTACCAACAGCAAATTTTAAGTGGGAAGCATTCAAGAAATTAATTGTGGAAGCTATTAAACGCTTCATACCTATTAAGAAATATTGTGTTTAAGGTTCAGGCCTTAATGGTTGTCAAATGAACTAATGGGACTCGAGTCAGAGAAGAAAAATGGAAGGGGAGTGCATATAAATTAACATGCGACACAGAAGCCTATTGTAGATATAAGCTAGTCTGTAATCAAGTCACAAAGGAGGTTAGGCAGGCCAAAGCAGATTACGAGAAATCTTTGGCAAAGGATGCTAAGAAAAACAGCAAGGATTTCTTTACTTATATAAACTCTAAAAGGAAGGGGATGAATCTGATCGGTCCACTTGATATCGATGGTTCGACTGTTGATGATCCTGCTCAGATAGAAAACAAACTGAATGAGTATTTTGCATCTACATTCACACATGTGGAGTTATTAAGGATTGATAATGCCCGAAGGTTATCAAATTGTAGCAGGGTGCTTAATGATTTTGTAATAACTGAGAGAAAAAATGGAGGAGAAATTGTTGAAGTTAAACATAAGAAAGCCACGTGGGGCGGAATGGATCTATCCAGTTATATTAAAGGAGGCGGCAAAGGAAGTAAGCAAACCCTTAGCCATAATTATGAGAGCATCCTTGGACTCAGGGGAGGTCCTCAAGGACTGCAGATGTGCAAATGTATCCCGAATTCACAAAGGGGATCGAAGAGTGATACGAGTAATTACAGACCCGTTAGTTTAATTTCTGTTCCGGGTAAAATAATGGAGTCACTGGTTAAAAATGCATTGCAGGATCAACTAGACAAGACTGCAGCAATAATTCAGACACAGAATGGGTTTGTTAAGGGAAAGCCTTGTCTTACAAATTTGATCGGATACTATGATGTGGTTACAAAGGAACTGGATGCAAAAAATAATTTTGATATCATATACTTGGATTTCAGGAAAGCTTTTGACACTGTTGCGCATGGAAGACTACTGTACAAATTGGAGCGGAATGGTATTAAGGGTAAGTTGCTACAATGGGTAAAAGGATTATTGAGTGGGAGAAGACAGAGGGTTGTAATCAGTGGGCGCTGCTCTTCGTGGACTAATATTATTACTGGAGTCCCACAGGGTTCGGTGTTGTGTCTATGTTTTGTATATTTATCAATGATATTGATGAAGGTATATCAGGCTTAGTGTTGATGTTTGCAGATGATACAAAGGTTGGCAGGATTGTTAATGACAGTAATGGCAGTGTGCTACTGCAACAGGATCTAGATAATTTGGGCAGATGGGCTAAGAAGTGGCAACTGAAGTTTAAACTTGACAAATGCAAAGTACTGCATATGGGTAGAAGTAACCCCAGGGAAACGTACCAACTGTGTGGTACTACACTTAAGGTGGTAGAAAATGAAAAAGACCGAGGAGTAATTGTGCAGTCAGATATGAAGTTTTCTGAGCAATGCAGACAGGCTGCCAGAGCAGGTCATGGGGTTTTGTGAATGATATACAGGAATTTTGCTAGCAGGGAAAAGGAGGTGATTGTCCAATTGTATAAGGCAATAGGAACGCCACGCCTTGAGTACTGCGAACAGGTCTGGAGGCCTCATTTTAGGAAGGATGTAGATTTGCTTGAGCATGTACAGAGAAGGGCAAGAAGATTGGTGAGGGGAATGAAGGGATCCTCTTACCAAGAGAGGCTTAAGTTCTGCAAATTGCAGCTGGAGACTAGGCACCGGCCAGATGATCTGATTGAGGTGTATAAAGCCTTGAATGGGTTGAGCACGTCGAATTCTGATGTGATTCTTCCAGTTGTTCAGATTACGAAACTAAGGGGGTATAAATTCAAATTGAGGAAAGACAGTTTTAGAATAGATGTGTGGAAATTTGCCTTTTGCCAGCGGGTGGTTAATTGCTGGAACAAACTTCCATCTGTCGTTGTGGAAGTTGATAGGTTAAATAAATTTAAGGAAGAACTGGACAAACATTCAGAGGGAATTGTTGTGTGAATTTTTTTTTTTTGGCTGATGCTGCCTAAGTTCATATGCTTGCTTTCTTGCATCACATGCCACGATTACTAATTCTATCTCACCTACGAATTGTCCGTCTTTGGATCCTTTCAAGAAGCTCGATGACTTTTTTCAGACGAGGTCTCCATACTTGAACGCAGTATTCAAGATGTGGTCTTACAATTGCCTTGTACAGTAGAATTATGACATCCGTATCTCTACAGGACAGCGTTCGATCAATCATCGATAGGACACCATGGGCTTTCCTGACCCTTCTACTCTCTTCCCTTCTTTTGCCTCATCCTGAAGGATATTATTGTACAGACTCTAAGTAGCTAGACTAACTAGGTTATCATCATTAAATACAACCGAAGTCCCTGAGATCTTTAATTGGCATGAATGATACTAACATAGATATCCAAGGGGAAGCTGTGAAAATTTGCTGATGATTTGAAGGCGGGAAGGGTTGTTAATAATTCGAGCCCAGCCATGTTGCTTCAAATCACTTGGATCAGTTGGCGCATTATAGCCAAAGCAGCTTATGCGCCATAAAACCCCAACAACAACAACAACTTGGATCAGTTGCATATATGAATCGAAAAATGCAACTGAAGTTTAATGCTTTTAAATATGAGGTTATGCAATTGTGGATCGAAGTCCTAGAGTCGTGTATGAGCTGGGGAAGAGGAGTTAAAAGTTGTGCAAGACAAAAAATACGTACGTATTATGATTCAGACTAAGATGAAATGGGTATTATGATTCAAACTGATGTGAAGTTTTCCATGCAGTGCAAATAAGCGATTAAGAGGGCATGTGGTGTATTGTCTATGATTTTATAGGACCATTGGTGGTAGTAGGGAGAAGGACATCATTATCCCTCTGTACAAAATGAGGGTTACGCCGAATTTAGGTTATCATATTCAGGTCTAGAGACATGAACGGACTAGCTTAGGCAGTCGAACGGCAATTAAAATCTCAAGGAAGAACAGAAGACTGAATCTCATGAACTTCATATATGAGCAGCGGGTTGTTGAATAGTAGAATAAGTTGCCTTGCAAAGTGGCATATGCAGCGTGTCTGGCTAAGTTCAAAGCTGAATTAGATGGTTTCCTTTTGGGACTGAGAATGGTATGATTATTCTGTTTTATTTAATTTTATTACCTATATATTTAATATGGAAGGCGTTTTCTTTCGACAGTCAGTATGAACGATAGGCTTAACCGATCGGGCTGGAAGTGGTTTCAAATTGAAGCTATTTCTTCTTAGGTGTGCACAACGTTTTAAAATTTAAAAAATTCCAAATAGTTTTATTTTATGAAAAGGGTAAGTTTTGTTGTACAAACGAGAATAGTTCTGCATTTAGTTCATAGATGGAGCCACAGGAGAATGTTAACTGCTAAACAAGCAGTTGTCCAAGTTGATAAGGAATTTTTTTTTTTTTTTTTTGATCAACAATTTGCACTTACTATTTAAATGATTACCAATTTGCACGTTCGCATAATTGTGTCCTTTGTTCCGAAAAAAAAAATAATAAAACTCTGCTACCAATTGCGAAATTGCAACTTAAAAGAAATTATTAATCATTAGGATTGCAATGCACTGCTCGCTCACTATATGTCCCCACGTTGTGCATGCGAGTTTATACACTCATTGCCGTTCATTATATTTAAAAGTCATTTTATAGTTATCAATTTCGAGTTTATTTGTTTCTTTTTGTTTTTAGGTGAGTAATAATTTAAGGATTTTGAATTATGTCACAGTCAGGAAGACGTGTCTTCCCCCATGCTACTGTGATCGGTCGTGTTGTATCTTCTTCGCCGTACCATGCGGCGAAGAAGATACACGCCTTTTCTTGTTTCTGCAAATGTATTCAGGATCGGTCTGAAATGGTAAAATCAAAGAAAATTTATAAGTTTCTTCAGATACAAGAAATGACAAAGGATTCGACGCGTATTGGCTTATCTACTTACGACAAAACACATACTACATTTCTTTAGAACAGCTAGAGAAAACTTTAAATTCGCATACTAATGAGGGAACGAAATTTAAAAGAGAAATTCAGGTATGCATTAGTTTCAGGTCTGTGGATGAGAAAATTTTTAGAGAACAATAAAGATCCAGACTACAGTTGAAAATATGTTGGCGAACTTCAAGAAGTTGGGCGGCAAGATGATTGTCACGGTACATTTTTACACTTCCACATTTGGAAGTGTAAGTGAAGAACATGTGAGAGGTTTAAAAAGGACATTAAGCACATGGAGATGAGGTACCAAAGGAGTTGAAGTCATCAACATCAGGGCTGATATTTGCTGGATACTGAACAGGTACTGTACAGTAGAAGCATTTGCAAGAAAACGAAACACTAATAATGAAAGTTTGACCGAGTTTTTAAAGTGAAAGGTGAGTTTTTAGTGTACGTTTTAATATTCTGCCCTTTCAGTAGTATTTTATAGAGATGACAATGAATTGTCCAAATATTTTCGGGAAAATATCAGGCAATAAAAACTGTTCTATCAATTGCGAGATTTGCGCAACGGGTACAGTTAGAATACAGCTATTTGCACGGAGAATTAGGTTTTTAGTGTACTGTACTTTTTAATATTCTTCACTTTTCAGTAGTATTTTATAGATGTGACAATGAATTGTCCAAACTTTTCTGGAAAATATCAGACAATAAAAACGACAAAACACGGACTACGTTTCTTTAGGTTAGCTAGAGAAAAACTCTGCTACCAATTGCGAAATTTTCGCAATGGGTACTGCTAGTTATTATTTTATTTTGTATTGGTAGATGCAGAGAAAGGTCACTTCCTTGCATCATGTGGACTTGTTAATACTAAATAATACTGTACTTTTCCTCTGTAAGCACCTTTTTTCAAGTTATAGACAATTTAAAGTTAAATTAAATATTGAGCATTGACTTGAACCAATTATTTAAGTAAATTACGCCAGTTTTTAATAATTTTGAAATATAACGATTGGTCAAATGAAAAATTGTACATAAGTATATTTTTTATTTTGCATCGAAAAGTATTATATGAAACAAATTAGTTAATGTACGCAGTGCGCTACATATTAGGTGCGTTAGCGAATAGTAATAATTCATAATTAATAGCAAAATAAGCAACCCACTGATAGAAAATTTAAATTTGAAAATTCAAAAATTGAAAATTTGTTACAAAGATTCCTAAAATATTCTAAGTTAGCATTGAAATTTTGAAATTGATCAGAGCTCTGCAGGGAAACTGGGGATGGAATGCTATGAAATAGGAACTGAACTTAAAACCATCCCGGGGGCCAACAGAATATATGTTGAAAATCTGGTAGCAATCCACAAATTTTAGGGTCTGTAGTCTAACGAAGGAACCTTATACATGTCACCTGGTTGTCTGTCTGTCTGTCTGTCTGTCCGTCCCAGCATTGTATCTCTGGAACCACATAACCTTTCGACCTGAAATTTTGCAAGGGTTTGTACATCATGTGGGCCAACGTAATGCCATATTGATCGTTGTTGACTAAAATTTGTCTAAGACATGGGAGGTAAATGTGGGGGGACAAAATGTTGTCGACAACCTATAGCTTATTATATACCGTTAGAAACAGCTCAACGAGTAGGTTTAAAATATAATTTTAAAATAGTTTAAAAATTCAAAATGGCGGCGCCAGACAGGAAAATGTGAGTAATTTTCGTGCTCTCCCCTCTATTTCCGTCGCTAATGGAGCTAAAAATTTAAAAATCACATTTAATTTTTAAAATTGAAAAAAAAAAAAAAAATATTGCACTTCGATAGCGCGCTTCATTGTACTAAGTAACTCTCCTTTTGGTGACAAAAAGGTTGCTAAATAGTTAGTTAATAATTCTATAAAGGTCATGTATAAATTTTGCGACGAGAAGCATTTTTTAACAATTTTCAAAGCTGGAGTTGTCCCGGCAAGGAGGTTCTTAGAGAGCTAGTGTTGAGACAGCGATGGTGGGGAGGCGCCTGTGCGGAGTTTTGCATGGCCCTTACCTGCCAGTCGCTTCTCTACCAAGACTTTAATCGCTTCTCCAGGAAGAAGTCAGAGTGTCTTCTCCCATCCTTGTCATTCTCATCAACTGGAAAGACTCAAATAGACAACGTTTTCGTAAGTTCCTCAGTTTTAGGCCAAGCCGGGGTACTAGAAAAATTTTTTTCAGTTACCATAAAGCTCTCTATTTGAGATACCAGACTAACTACCATTCGTGACTACGGACCCTTCATCCTGAGTGCCCGGCACTCAGTAGTTCACCGATTCTTTTTTATCGATAAATGCGAAAACATACTTACTGGTGAATTAGAGATACAGTGTAGAGTTATCATTGTTTCTAGCTTGTAATGATTTCTCCATTAGGTCTCTGGTTGTTAAATCAAAGTTTAAAAAGTCTACTGATAGAAAAGCTGTAGTGTGTAGGAATATACCATCGTCTGTTGCTCAGTTGCCACACGATAAAGACCTGCCAATTTCCATCTACCTTCAGAAGCGCTTCCAGAACTCGATTGTGTATCTGGTGGACAGGATAATTGGATCTACGTCTCGGAAGCCTGTTCAAGTAAATCACACTTCCCTTATAGCAAGATTAAATCATTTTATGAGGAATTTTGGTATAATCAAATCAAATTTTGGTATAATCAGTGCAGAGCACTTGACATCTCGTTTAAAAGTTTGTAATGTGCTGCCTGCCAACTCCAAGACTTCCACATACAGAAAAATACACATCACTTATTCACTGATGTCCTTTCATAGACTGTTCGAGTAAAAGTTTAAAATATGTGTTTCTTTATAATGGGAAATATGCACCCATCGATTCCTGCTGCGTGTTCTGTTCATATTTTAAGAAAACTACGGAACTGTCATGCATGTGTTAGAGAAAATCAAGTGTGACCAATGTAAATCGAATGTCTGTGGGAACTTAAAGATGGTTAGGTACTCCTAGGTTTGCAAGGTGATTCCACTAAGTTCTCTTGCTTTCTCTGCCTCTGGGATAGTAGGGCAGAAGATCAGTACTACAGGAGAAGAGAATAGTCTGCCATAATTTAGTTGCAGGTCGGCACATACAATCTAGTGAAGAATCATTTGGTTCCAAGAAACAAAGTCTTGCTTCCATCACCCTCTGTCAAGCTGGGACTGGTCAAACAATTTGTTTTAAAGCATTGGATCTTCAAGGTGACTCATTGAAGCATATACTGCACATTGAGTGGACAGAAATCATGGGATACCTACTTAGTAACGGATAGGCCCGCCTTTCGCCCGAATAAGGGCAGTCACACTGCGAGGCATTGAGTCCACTAGTTCACGAAAGCGTTCTTTAGGTATTTTCATCCATGCTTGCTGCACTTTTGTCCACAATTCCGTCGCATTCATGGGTGGAGAATCCAAAGCTTGAACTGACCTTTCCACGGCATCCCAAAGATGCTCCACAGGGTTCATGTCTGGTGAACGGGGAAGCCATTCCATGGTGGTAACTTCTGCGAAATGCTCTTCGAATCATGTTCTAGTCGCTACTCTGTGGAGAGGCGCATTGTCCCGCTGGAAGAGTCCATTGCTCTGTGGGTGCACGATGACCATGAAGGGATGCAGATGGTCTGCAAGGATCACGTAATTTGGACCGTTAAGAGATGCGTCTATACGTACCAGAGGTCCCAACGTGTGCTAGTTGAACACACCCCAGATCATTACCGACCGTCCACCTGCTTGAACAGTTGCTTGTTGACATGACGGGTGCATAGCTTCCTGCGGTTTCCGCCACATATGCAACTCCCGGCCGCTCGAAATAATTGGAAACAGGACATCGGACCAGGAGACCCGTCTCCAATCATCCAAGGTTCAGTGCCGATGTTATTTCACCCAGTTGAGGCGTAGAGTCCTGTGTCGTGGTGTTAGCAGTGGGACTCTGGTGAGTCGGCGGCTACCATAACCTGTTGCGGATAATGATCGTCTTGGTGGAGACGTTTCTGGCACCTCCTTCGTTGAATTCGGCAGTGATTCGTGCCACTGTCGCTCTCCGGTCGTCTGAAACAATGCGAGACAGACGTCGACGGCCACAGCGTGGTCCACGATGAGATGTTATTCCGGAAATGGCGTTTTCCCGATACACTCTTGATACTGTCGAACGGGGATAGTGCAATTTCTGTACCACCTTCCCAATAGTGACCCATGCGTCGGGCACCCACTATCATCCCTCTTTCAAAGTCGGTTAATTCATGACGTTTATCCATACTGACATCGAATTACCGTCTTCGTGAATGCAGTGATTCAGTGTACCTGCCAAGCGGTGGGTTCGTCCACTGGCGAGAGGGGTGACTGCGTCGTGTTGCCCAGGCACATGCACATATTATTATGATTAAACCAGGTATCCCATAAATTCTGACCTTTCAACAGTCTGTTTCCAAAGTTTTCCGATGCAAAAGTGAAAGGTAGTATATTTATTGGTGCACAAGATAATCAGATGATTGCTTCACAAAAACAGGATGACTAATGCTGAGCGGAATGTTTGGCAACCTTTTCACCCTATAGTGAAATGATTTCCAAGCGGCTTTTTTGGTAACGCTAAGAGCGAAATTTACACAGTAACTAATTAGCAAGGTGACTCAGGTGAAATTTCAGAAAAATAAGGTGCAGAATGTAATGAAATCCCATTACTTGGACTGTCATCCGATTTGGTGGCGTTAGTGAGCAACATAGGAAGAGATTCTACTAGGACTTAACATTCAATGGGGAAGAGGTGGTGGTTGACTATGCATGGTTCTTGGTTCCGATGATCAACTGATCGTAAAAAGACAGACGCTGAAATCTACATTTTTAAGCATTTATTTTTGATTAACCCAAGGAGGGTTTCTACTTTTTAGTTTTTGATTTTTTTTAGTTGATTTTTCCTTTATTTTTGTGCAAACCATTAATGCTATGGAAAAAGTAAGGTCATATTCGGAATTTACATAACCAAATTCATAAAGAAACATCAAGAAATCCAGATACGAGCATTTAATTTTCATGTTTTTTTTAAATTTTTATTTTTACATTGTTAATAATTATTGATTTTCACTATGTATTTCAAAGTGAAGTATGGAAATACTTCAGTATTTTAAATACTTGCTAATTTGAGTTTCCCGATGATTTTTATTAAATGTGAATTTTGATATTCATCGTCTATTGGACAAAATACTACTTATTGCTGTTTACCTGATTTTAAATGACTTGCTACTTTAAGGCATGTTTAAATCGATATTAGTTTTTTTTAATACAATTCATTTACATCGTTATTTTACAAGTTCAGTCTAAAATTACTCGCTTAAATTTATTTATACGTTACATATTCTTTCATTAAAAAAAGCGTTATTTTGATTTATATTTTCGCGATTTATATTTAGATTTATAATTTTGCGATATTAAATATTTATATTTTTGAAATTTGATGAATGTTTTCCTTAAACAGTTTAAAAAGTCGCTAACACAGTTTAGAAGCCATCATTAAATTTTAAAAACTAAGTTTTCCTGAGATTTGTTCAGCAGCAAACCAAATACTGTAACTCACTCAGTGGAAACATTCTGCTGGTGGCAACAGATGGTGTTAAGTGGAAGCAAGTTTGCCTCTGGTGTAACCATGCGATTCATAAATGTCAGCAGAAAACGGTGGGAACCTCGGTGGAGTTCACCGGAGCAGACATTGAGTTGCAGAAAGTTTAAGAAATTTGATTTATTACGCTGTCCGGGATTCATAAAAAAAATTCTCTTACCCGGCGTAAAGATTCGAAAATATCCTATACGAAACAAATTACCGTTCGCTAGAATGGAAGTTAGGTAGAAACAGATGGCGATGGCTAATGCCTTCAGACATTAAGCAGTCAAGTGTCACAGACAGAAAATAAAGCTCGCGATTATAAAACGTGAGAGACGCATAAGTAGATCATAAGGGGAAAATGCACTAATGCTGACGTCTTGAACCCGTATTTAAAGTTATTAGACTTTTAGTATCACTCTAAATTACTGAGAAGGAGAATCTTTATTATATTAAATAAGAATTGATTGGTTTAGTATACTGTCATAAAAATTCACAAGAATCTGGATAGATTAAACAGCATAATTACGAACGAAAAAATAGACGGCATTTGAGTAAACGAACGCTTTCTCTTTTAACGTTGAAAATTTCTTTAATGGGGTTAGCCGAAGTTTTGCGTTGCTACAAAGCGTTAAGAAAAAAGGTGAAATAACGTAGCATATAATAATGTATATAGCCTGAGCTATGATATATGATGTAATATAGTCTATTACATGATGTAACATATATAATAATGTTACGTCGTATATTCTCCAAACGAATCGAATTTCAACACAAAGGAAGTCCACATGCACATATTATTATGATTAAACAGTTCACCTAATTGTTTAACCGTAATACGCGAGAAATTATAGTCTCTTTGGAGAGAATATTATATCATAGATTATTTCAACCGAATCGAATGCTGCCAACACGGAGGAAGCCCACATGCACATTTTAACATCTTAAATAATTTATAAAAGTATACAATATTAGAGACAGATAGTGTAAATCCATAGCCGAGTAGTCAGGAGCGGAGTGTAGTAACACACGCTCTTTGAGATAGCCCGGGATTCAAGCCCTTGACTGACTGCTAAATACGGTTGATCTGCCAACAAGCATTGGACCAGCGTGACAGATTATGGTCCATTTCCCTCAGCATGAATTGTTGAGGAGGCTTCCATCCTGCAGTATGGCTGCAGATTTATTTATTTATTTATAGTGAGTTCCCTCGTTATAGAAACCTATAACTGATGATATATTAAGGAGTCCTTATGTGCTGTGATGTAATGACTAGATCGTAGATATAGCTTTGCTTAATTTTTAGCACTCACCTCTTGGTGAAGAGGCGAGTGCTGAAAATTAGGCTAAGCTATATCTACAATCTAGAAACCTATAACGTAAACTGCCTCCGTGTTGAACTATTTTTATCTACATCAACTGGTACGTTTATAACTTAAGTTGTCCGATTTGCATCATCGCTCAATTTATAAATGTACCAGTCGATGGAGATACAATGGTTCATTACGTAGAGAACCTAAAACGATGCGGCCTTAAAAATTTTCTGTTTATTCAGAAAATGTGTATTAGATGCTAAGCACTTTATATATACATAGTCCAAATTTGTTCGCAGCTTGAGGCTCTAGCTCTAAATGCGCCTTAGTAGAGAATTTATATAATGATTATGCTATCAATGTACACATTAAAAGAAAACACACATGAATATTCGTATCTAGAAGGGTGTCCAAAAAAAAAAAAAAAAAAAAAAATACCTGTTTAGACATGGCTGCGATATTTGATAAATTCACCATTTATATAAATTTTATGGTATTAAGGTGACAGATACAGGTCACAGATACAGACCCAGGACTACAATCCTCATTTTAGGAAGGATGTACACAGGGCTGTAGTAGAAGGTATACACCGTATATCCACTGGATTTTTTTTTTTAGGTGAATAGCGTATACCTTCTGGTTTTTGAAAAACTGAAAAACAAATAGTATTAAAATATTATTATTATTATTTTATTTATTTATTTTTTTTTGGAGGTTGAGAAGAAGAAAGAAGATATTTATTGACATTGGACTTGAACTTCTGTAGACTGTAATTTTCAGGATATACGTAGGAAGGAAGGTTGTTCCAGAAAATGGCAGTCGAATGAATAAACGAGGAGGATGAAAAGTTGGTTCTGTGAGTTTAGAGTTGGACAGTAAATGGATGTTGGCTGGTGGCGGCACGTGTTCGGACTGTTTTGAAAGAGACAGCGGGAATTATAGAAGCCAATTCAGAAGAACAGTGCCCATGGAAGTATCTGTAGAAAAGGCATGTAGCACAAACAGTATATCTATGAGACAGCGAGTGGAGAGACTCTGTTAGAGAGGAGCCATTAATTAACCTAACTGCCCTCTTCTGAATGGAATCTAGAAGCCTGAGAGAGGTTTTGGGGGCACCATCGCAGATGTGGGAAAAATATTCCACGGTAGGGCGGATTTGCGATTTGTACAGAGTGAACAGCTGTTTGGAAGAAAAGTAACGCCGAGAGCGAAAGAGAAAACCAAGTTTTTTAGATGCAGAGGAAGCAATATTTGTAATGTGCTTGTTTTAAGAGAGATAGAAGCCACGGCAATCCCCAAAAGAGATATATCATTTTGCCTAAAAATTGGAGTGTCACCAAAGATAAACATAGGAGCAGAAGAATCCTGTTTGCCAGACATAGGACAAGACTGAGTTTTAGAAGGATTGAAATCAACTAAGTTGTCTTTGCCCCACTGGAAAATTACCCGGAGATCGGCATTTAAGGAATTGGTAGCAGATATTCGAGAAGTTGAAGCTGATTGAACAGGGCAAGGTTTCTCAAAATGGAAAGTGGAATGCAATATGCTATCAATGGCAAAACTATGGATAGGATTTCCAGTCAATGGAAGAAGGTCATTAATAGACCAGAGGAAAATATTGGGGGAAAGAACTGAATCTTGGAAGACACCAGCATTCTTATTAGAATTTGATTCTTAAGCAATACTTATAGTTTTATTATTTTTAATATATATATATATATATAAGTAAGTAAATATGGCGTGTATATATATATATATATATATATATACACACCGATGAGCCAAATCATTATGACCTGATATGATGTTGGTCCTCCACGTGCAGCCAAAACAGTTCGTATCCGGCGAGGCATGGACGCTACAAGATTTGCAAATGTGTCTCGTGTAATTTCTAAATGTGTATCTGGTACCAACACGTAACCAGCAGATCTTTTATCTCCTGTAAGGTCCGTGGTTGAGACGCTGAGATGGGAGTTGCTGTTCCAACACAGATGCTCAATGGGATTGATGTCTAGGGAATTTGGGGCCAGGGCAATACCCGGAAGTCTTCCTCATGTTAGCATTAGCATTAGTAGAGGCATTTGATGTAAGAAAGCAAGCTTATGCAGCATCAGCCAAAAAAAAAAAAAAAAAAAGTAACCACTTCCACTTCACCCCTCTGTTCGTTCAAAATACCTATCCAGCTGAGCCTTAAACTTATTTAGGCTATCAACTTCCACGACAAGGGATGGAAGTCTGTTCCACCAACCAACCACCCGCTGGCTAAAGGCAAATTTCCGCACGTCTGTCCTACATCTGTCTTTCCTCAATTTTAATTTATGCCCTCTCAGGTGATTATTCTGAGCGAGAGAAAGAATCCCATCAGCATTGAGCATGCTCAAACATTCAAGGCTTTATACATCTCTATAGATCACCTCGCTGGTGCCTAGTCTCCAGACACTGTAATTTACAAAACTTAAGCCTTTCTTCGTAAGAGCACCCCTTTGTTCCATTCACTAATCTTGTTGCCCTTCTCTGTACTCGTTCCAGCAGCTCTACATCCTTCTTGAAATGAGACCTCCAGACCTGTATACAGTACTCTAGGTGTGGCCTGACCATCACCTCCTTATCCCTGCTAGAAAAATTCCTATATATCATTGACAATACACCATGAGCTACTCTTGCAGCCCGTCTGCACTGCTCAGAGAACTTCATATCTGCCTGCACAACCACTCCCCCCCCCAGGTCCCTTTCATTCTCTACCACTGTCAGTGTAGTACCACAGAGTTGATACGTTGCTCTGGGGTTGCTGTTTCCCATGTGTAGTACTTTCCATGTTCCGCGAACCAGTCTCGAAAAATCCCGGCGGTGTGGAATGGCGCATTATCCTGCTGAAAGATGTCACCGCCAGAGGGGAAGACCGTTGCCGTGAAAGGGCGTACCTGGTCAGCAATGATGTTTAGGTAGACATGTATAGTATCTTATGTGACGGCACCTGAACGAAAGTTCAACTCTGCCTTTGTACACTGTGATGATTGCGAAAAGCACTGTAAAAGGCCAGAAATGTTTGTGTAGTATGTGTGTGTTGTTTCTGGCCGTTTTGTCACCAGGCAGGCGATCACCTGGATAGCATGCCCAGTGCCCGTCTACACCACGGGGAGGTAGGACACAACTACGCATATACCATTGCCAACCTCAACATTCACGCACTGAATGTCCAAACCAAGTTTGGAATCATTCAAAAGAACCTCCGTGCCAGCAAGTTTAGGTGTTTAGGTATTTATTTATTATTTATTTATTTATTATTATTATCATCATCATCATGTCTATGGTGGCACCTAGACTTACGTCTATCTCTACCTGAAAAGCCGAATTTACCCAGAACTTCTGCAAAACGGTCCTGTGTGGAAGAGGCCTCTGTGCAAACGGGGAGAAGCTGGTACCCGGACATTTCCCTCCGATGGCCGTCCCCAGGCACATAGAACCGGGCTTGAGTCCACCATTCTAACAGTATCTCATGCACCAAGGTGTTTAGGTAAGGTGTAAGGCATATTGTTGTCATGCGGGACCAGGGGTTTTGCCCATCTCCGCGTTGCTTTCTTTGTGGGTGTACCAGTTTGTTGGGAATGCTAGAGGTTTAAAAGTGTGTGGGTATTGTATCTGTGTAATGTCCTGTACCGTTGTTCATCTGGTCATTTAGCTGCTGGAGCCCAGCGTTGCCCCACCTTCACCCCGTGGAGGCACACCAGGAATCCAGTAGACTTAAGTTACTCTGGCAGGTCCTGCCGCGTAATTTCCTGAGATTTCGGTGGCTAGGACCTAAAAAAAAAAAACTTACGTGCACATACACATATAAGAACATACATATACACAACAGTGATACATATACTGTATATATAAATATATATGCATTCATGCAGTCGTAATTATTTTGTATGCTACTGACAGTATGCTACTACAACAGGATCTAGAAAATTTGGGCAGATGGACTAAGAAGTGGCAACTGAAGTTTGACATTGACAAATGCAAAGTACTGCATATGGTTACCAGTAACCCCAGAGAAATGTACCAACTGTGCAGTGTTACACTCAGGGAAGTGTATAATGAAAGAGACCTCGGGGTAATTGTGCAGTCCTATATGAAGTTTTCTGAGAAGTGCTGCCAGAGCAGGTCATGTGGTCTTGTCAATGATATACAAGAATTTTGCTAGACGGATAAGGAGGAGGTGATTATCTCCTTGTATAAGGCAATGGTCAGGCGACACCTTTAGTACTACGTACAGGTCTGGAGGCCTCATTTTAGGAATGATGTAGAGTTGCTAGAACGAGTACAGAGAAGGGCAACCTGATAGGTGAGAGGAACAAAGGGGTGCTCTTACCAAGAGAGACTTAAGTTCCGCAAGTTGCAGCATCTGGAGACTAGGCATCTGCGAGGTCATCTGATTGAGATGTATAAGGCCTTGAATGGTTTGAGTAGGCTCAATGCTGATAGGATATTTCTGCTTGCTCAGATTAAGAACCTGAGGGGGCATAAATTCAAATTGAGTTGCAGAATAGATGTGCGGAAATTTGCCTTTAGCCGACGGGTAGTTGATTGCTGGAACAAACTTCCATCTATTGTGGAAGTTGATTGCTTACATAAATTCAAGGAAGATAGTGGACAAAGTTTTGGAGCGAATGGATGAGTGAAATGGGAAATTTTTTTTTTCCTGCTGATGCTGTATAAGCTTGCTTTCTTGCCTCATTTGCCTCTACTAATGGTACACTGGTGTGCAAAACTTAGGGACCAACACTATTTCTAAAGGTTACAACCTCAAAATCAAACGAAACAGCCTGTGGCGATTTTCATAACTGTGGCCATTCAGTAGAAAGCTGGTGCACATTCAAAAATTTGAATCTTAATGAGAGGGCTCACATAAACAGATAAAAGCAGCAGTTATGTGCAAATTACCGAATGGTGAGCACGATTGTTACAGATGTTCGATTGCTACAGTTACAGATGTTACAGATGTTCAGTGCTACAGACAATGAAATGGCCAGTAGACAACATCTGGATGACTTTACCCGGGGTCTAATAATTAGGAAGGTAGAAGTGCGAGGAGTGTAGCTGCAGATTTCGGTATCGCCCATAGCATCGTTTCACGTGCTTGGTCGGCCTTCAGAACGACAGGTACGGCTGTTCGAAGGACCAGTCGTGGTCATCCACGAAAAAATCGCCCAGTGATGACCGCTATATTCTTCTACAGGCCAATAGGGGACCAACACCAGACAGCGGGATCCATTGCAAACCAGCTGCACAGGACGCAGGATATCTCAGTTTACGGTGGCCAGACGACTCCACAAAGGTTGAATGTTTACCCGATGGGCAGTAAGCTGTGTCCCTTTGACACCTGCCCATCGGAGACACCGTTTACAGTGGCGCATCGCATCGAACACAAAGACTGGACAGCAGCGCAATGGTGTAAGGTACTCTTTACTGATGAGAGTAGATTCACAGTCTCAGCAGCGATTCTGGACGTCAGCTGCTCTGGCGAGAGGTTGACACACGGTATCACCTCACAAACATCACTGAAAGGGCGCAATATGGCGGTCGAGTTGTTCTCGTCTGGGGAGGCGTTATCTTGAATGGAGTACATAATTCCAGATACTGGAAGGCGTTACTGTAACCGGTGCACGCTACTGAACTGAGGTAATCCTTCCTCATGTGCGTCTGTTCCGAGGTGCCATTGGCCCCGAGTTCGTGTTTATGGATGATAACGCCACACCCCATTGCAGCTGTTAATATGCTTTTGGAAAATGAGGACATTGTTCGTATGGATTGGCCTGCTCGTTCCATCGATCTAAATCCCATCGAACACATATGGGACACTCTGGGGAGACGCCTAGCGGCATGTCCACACCCACCAGTAAACGCTTACCAGCTGAAGATAAGATGGCACTGACAGAGGAATGGACGATATTAGCGCAAGAACTTATCAACAACAGTGTTCTAAGTATGGGCAGGCGGTGCAAAGCCTGCATCGACATTAGGGGTGGCCATATCTCCTACTGAGGATTACCTCATACTTTTGTTCCATCTTTGGCAGTGATGCATCTGTATCATGGCAGCCAGTGCTATGTTGCCATTTTTGAATAAAGTCCCTCTGTACCGTTTTGTTTTCGTTGTTGTGTTGGTGTTATTTCCTTCATTTCTGTACTTCACGAAATTCCTTTGGTATACTTTTCCCATATACAGGCCACTCCTATGACAAGCTACAGGTGTGAAAACCTGACTGGTCCTTAAGTTTTGCACACCAGTGTAATATTGTTAGCTGATTGTTTGTTCATCCGACTGTTGTATTACGTGGCCTATCTTTATTCCTGTAAGGAATCAATAAGTATTTTGGGTTTTCAGAGGAATGAGCATAAAACTTATATGCATGTTTGCAAAGTGATATGCCGACCGGGCAAGCCGAGTGGGTAAAGTACCTGCCCGGCAACCCAAAGGTCGCGGGTTCGATTCCCGCCTCGGGCTTGGATCAAAAGTACTGCAAAAACCTTGGGAGGTGCAATATGGCCACAGAAGCCGATGCGCCAACAACTACCAAATCAAAAAAAAAAAAGAAAAAAAAAGCAAAGTGATATGCTAATAGAATAAGTGACATTCCTCTGAACACCAAAATACATACTTATCACACCCAAAATTCTGTTCTGTTAATTACATCATAGAAGTAGTTAACAGAACAGCAAGTGTCTGGAGTCATCAGTGCTGTTAACTACAGGCTTGTGTTGGGAGCGGGACGAGTTTGTTGTTCATTGGGGATGGAATTGATAGTAAGGCGACACTATGATCACATGAGTAAAGTGTTTTTATCGTAAGATTAAAGTGGCGCATTTGAAACTACATAATAGACTACTTTACGAAAAGTGTTCGTTTCAGGATTCTTTGTTGAATCTCCTGTCAGGTCTATTGCCTGATGACGAGATCCAAGAAAATAATTTTGAAACTTCGTCTTATAATTAAAATAGTGTATTATGGTGATTTAAAACTCGCTTTTATAAATTTTCATACAATAGATACTTTGATCATATTCGTGTGGTTTTATTAATGTCACATAATCATTAATTTCATACAGAGAAATGCCTTTTCAGCATCAAAAGAACGATAATACCGATTCTGCTGCGATGAAAAATGAACGGTGGACAAGCGGTATATGTGTGCTGTTCGTTTCAGAATTAGTGCCATTCATCAAAAGACGCAATATCAAAACTGTCTTAGAGAATGGCTATTTGGTTGATTGCCTCCTTCAGAACGACTTATTGGTCTTTATATCAATATCTGATATCACAGGGTTGAAGAAAAGTTCCCCTTTCTTCTCCGTTCATTGGCGAAATGGTAGTCGAGAGCGGGTAAAGAAGAGATATAACTCTGTTTTTGCTAGATAACAAGGGAAAGTGATGAAGCTCACGTGGACGGAACAATGAAAACAGGCAGCCGGGATTATGTGATTTGTGTGGTAGTGATTTATCTGCACGCAACCAAACAGGCTATCTCTTGGTATCACAGTTTTTCTGGTTCTCTTGAGTTTCCTGATTGATTCGTGTGTGGTGGTGGTAATTTAAATCGATGTTCATTGATTTTTTAAGACCAACAGCAGTGATACATGACTGTTATCGCACAGATAAAGAGATTTTCAGTGCTTCCACTACTAAATTACAATTAGTAATTCACGAACCATTGCTTTAATGCCATTTAAATGGGTTGTTTGTCAGCTCTTGAATTAGATTTCAGAACGCGAAGGATTTTTTTTTTTAAATTCGGAATTAAGACTCATCCAAATTACAAGTTTGTAGTTTGCACAAATTAACCTGTTACATTTTGAGAACGCTAAGCGAGCGTTACTCAGCCCGCATGATTTGTAATTGCAGAAATACATTGTAGAAAAGCCGACGTCTCAGGACAACTATGAATATTAAATTGTATGGCCAGAGAGCTTGATTACCGAAGATATGAAGCTTATATTTCCCTTCTGGTTGAATCACTGGCTCATTGGGAATTTTCAAGGGAAAATGAAACTAACCCTGCAATTATGGAAGTATAAATAGTAATTGGGAGTGACAGCTCCTCTTGGAAGTGCCTCACAAGAGGTCCTAGTTTGTCTTTTTCTTTTCTTTTTCATGTGTTTTTTATTCGCTTCCATTATTATAAGCTTTTTTGTGGCTGATTATATTTTGTATTTATGCATATAATTAATCCTAATTGTAATCAATGTGCAATTGGGAAATTGCAATACTTTGTTACATACATTGCAACATTATATTTCAAGTGTGCAACTCGCATTAGAAGATTCCAAAGTTAAACAATGGTTAATACACGTATTTACATTGGAATATTTCATCATTCTGTTTCTTCCTAAATGCGACGCATCATTTTACTCCAGAGTGAGGTGAGATGCCGGTAAGTGTATTTTATTTCTGATACTTCTTGGAATAGATACGATTAACATATACCGTTGTGGACGGCATTTTTCTTTGATATTGTTTCCTAGGAAAAACTGTAGGGTTGTTATAATAGGCTCTTCTTCTTCCAGTCACATAGCTCCCTGAGGAGCTGTTGTGGTCACCAACAAATTCCTCCAATTTCATGGATCGTGTGCTATACGAGCAGCATCGCAAAGTGTCATGCCCAGAAGTTCACTGATCCCATTGTTCCACCTAGTTGCAGGTCTTCCTCTGCACCTCTTCCCTTCGGTTTTTCCTTCCATTATATTCTTCAAAGGAAGTTTTCCCTTCTTACTATATGACCAAAAAACTTGTTTTCTTTTGCTGATGCTATGAAGAAGAACTTTAGGCCTGCCAGTTTTATTCAATACCCACTCATTTGTTCTTCGATCCAAGTAGGAAATACGCTGTATTCTCCTGTAACACCACATTTCAAATGCCTCAATTTTCTTCCTGTCAGATCTTTTCAGATCCTTCACATCCATAAGTGGCAACTGGAAAAATTAACGAATAAGTGATTCTCAGTTTCGTCTTTAGGGGCAGATCATGATCTCTCCATAATTTTATCAGATCAGCGACCAACGTTTTAGCAATTGCCTGTCGTCTCTTTACATCGTTTGTGCAGTCACTATTTTTATTTATTCTTGACCCTAAGTAATCAAATTCATCAAATTCTTCGATACCTTGCCCATTAACCTTCACTTCACTTTACTGGTATCGAGATTATCACCAATCACCATAATTTTAGTTTTACACACACATTCAGAAACAATCCTTTTTTCTTACTTGCTTTACATACACTCCTCAGAGTTTCTTTAAGATGAACCATAGAATTACCAATTAGCACAGTATCATCTGCATAACGAAGGTTGTTTATCTTCAGTCCTCCAATTTTGATGCCAGATATCTTTCATGCATGATATCTCAGCATAAAGAGAAAAAGGTGAGGTGACAAAATACAGCCCTGCCTGACACCGTTACCTATTGTGAAAAAATTCGTGTTTCCCATGAACAGTAGCTGATTAAGCTACTGTTCCTGGTACAGTAGCTTAATCAGCTGAATTATGTGGATTGGGAAACCCATAATGGTTTTCGTTTCCCATAGTTTTTCACGTTGAACACAATCAAATGCTTTTGCATAATCTATAAAACACAAAACGACTGGACCGTTGAATTTTTCAATAATCAGTCGTAGGGTTAAGATCTGATCTCCGGTTCCTCTACCCCTTCTGAAACCTGCTTGCTCTTCTGGCATTTCTTCAAGTTTTCTTGAGATTCTGTTCAATATGATTTTAAGAAGAATCTTGCTAGCGTGAGAAATTAGGCTAATAGTCCTGTAATTTGAGAAAATTTTCAGATCTCCTTTTTTTGGTAAAGGGATGAAAATTGATTTCTTCCAATCTGATGGCCACCGTCCCGTTTCCCAAATTTGTACAATCATTTTATGAAAAAACCTCGGCGCCCTTTACACCTGTAGGTTTAATTAATTGCTCTGTGATTTCATCAATTCCTGGTGACTTGCCACACGTTAGTTCTCTGGCTTTTTTCGACTTCTTCCTTCAGTAGAACTGGTTCATGATCACACTCTTGAAAAGGGGGTGGCAGATCATTAGTGCCACCAGGTGCTCGGAAGAGCTGCTCACAGTATTTTTCCACCTTCCTTTGATTGTGTTCTCTTCTATTAAAATTTCCCCATTGGAGTCCTTAATTACATTAAGTTTTGGTCGGAACTTTTGTCTTAAGGACTTAATTACATCATATATCTTTTTAGTGTTGTTTCGTTTGTTGTGGTATTCGATTTCTTATACTTTCGGTTGATATAATCCTGTTTGTCCTGGCTTAAGCAGCGCTTGATAACTTTGCCTAGTTCCTGATACTCTTCGTTTCCTTGGGCTTTTGCAGTTATTCTCTGTCCAATATTAAAAGTGGCTTCTGTAATCCAAGGCTTCCTGATCTTTGACCTTTCTCTAATGCGTCTATATGTTGAATCCTTAATAATGTTTTTTGTATTTTCACTTTCACACATTTCCTCAGGTAGCGTATCATCATCTAGTTCTAATAGAGCTTGAAAACGATTGCCGGGCATACAGGGATGTCGCCGTACACACTGCTTTCTTGTTTGAGATAATTTTTAATGTCTACAATTTGAACCGTGCAAGATCTGCTGGAGTCTGAGTAAACTCTGGAATTGAATCAAACAGCAAACAAACGAAAAATGGACATTTTACTACCCGGTACAGGCAATGAAAACCACGCCTTTAAAAATTATTCCAAACAGTTGTAGAAAGTCGATACCAAAGAAATTTTATAGAAATACACGAATTTCAATTTTAAGGTTTAATATAGGTTTAAGGTTTAATACACGAATTTCAATTTTTTGTAGTTGCAATATTTTTAAATATTATTTTAAGTTTTCTATGCGGTAATTCTAATTAGCATTACATAAAAAGTAAAATTATTGTCATGAAAATCCCGGGATTCAAAAATTGATTAAATCGGCATGATGTAATCGATTTTACATGATAAAAATCAAAAGCATATATGGTCATTTTCATGTAATCCACATGAAAAATAACGATCAAATTAAGAATTTGCAAGTATTCGATTGCTACAAAAATCAGCGCGCAAACGTAATTTAAATATTTTAAGAACTCCAAGAAACTTCTTATTTGATGAATTAATTAATTGATATCTGTGAGAGAGACGGTTGGGGGAAAATCAGTATCAGTTAATTTCTCTCGTTTCCAGAAGACAGAATTTTTTTATCTTTTTCATTCAAATATATTGTTAAATGTTTTTAATTCTTTTTTATTTTCAGTCAAGTGGCAGCCATTAATATTAGGATATTCATCATAATAATATTAATGTGCCGTTCACACTGCACAAAAGCTAAGAATAATCAAAAATGTAAAATAAGAAGATGGCTACACAAGTGATAATGCCATCACACCTTCCGAAAATTAGTCTCAAGGTGGTCTCAGAGTATCAGCAGTAGGACTAGTCTTCTGGAGTGTCGTACTAGATTAATGGTTGCCTAGAAGTTTTGACCACTGTCTCAAAATCGCTTACACCAACGGCCTTGTGATTTGCATATATAAATAAATATTAATTTATTACAAATACAGCAAGTTCATCACAGCACATGGCTAGGGGCAGGTAATATAATACAAAGGAAATTACATAAAATAATTGAGTATATGTACATAGCAGATTTCATATAGACATTAACAATGACTAGGAAAATGTAAATTTAAAAAAAAAATTGCAGAACAGGGCATTTGGCTTTCAGTTGCAATTACTGGTTTGGATTATTTTTGATTTATTTTTTATCGGAGATCTGACTCCTGGAGGCTTCAGAGTTGATTAACCTGTTACAGTCAATGTTGTGCTGATTTATGAGGTGAAGGGATGCATTGGGGAACATTGTCTATTTGTTTATGCCTGGAGAGGTTGGATTTGAATCGTGTGGTTTCTTGAATTTTCCCTGTTGGGGGCAGCTATTATATTGGCTAAGTTTGGTGAATCGCATGCAGAAGTGATTAACTTTGCGAGAAGTATGACTCCAGACTCGTTGATCATCCGTTGCAGAGGCTTTGTTTTTAGGTTTTCATAAAGCTGTTGCCTGGATATTGTATGGGGAAAACGAAGCTTACTATTGAGCCATCTAAGAACCTAATATTCTAGGGCAAGGAATTTCTTTACGGTTACTTGAGGAGCACCAGACCAGATTTCGGAAGCATAGGACAAAATGGGAGAGATGCATCTTTGAACATGCTTAATGACTGTTTTTCTGTCTTGAATCGCTGCTGTTTCTTGTTTGATTAACCATTTTGATTTTTGAATTTTTTGAGCAACATATAAATAGTGGGCATTAAAGGAGAGATTTTTATCAAAAACAACTCCAAAGTCTTTGTGAGCATAAACATTTGGGATTGGGACATTTGCAATTTTTATTTCTATGTGGTTGGGTTGTTTCTGAAGGGAATAAGTAATTTGAGCAGATTTGCTTGCATTTATAGTCAGATTGAGATCTTTCAGATACCTGATGATTTCACAAATCTGTGAATTCGCATCATTGATAACTTTGCGAATATCATCACTGGTTTTGGAGATTATAAATAACTTTAAATCATCGGCATATGCCAGTAGATTTGGATTTTCTTGTAGAAGTGGTTGAAGAGATGCTGAAAATATAGTACTGGAGAGAACGGCTCCTTGGGGAATGCCTGTTGAGCTTGTGACAAGAATATTGTCAGTACTAGTTGGAAAGATGAGAAGTCTGCGAAGACTGTATTGAAGATAGGAAATAATCATAAATAATTCAAAAGTTTTTTTTTTTTGAGATCTATGTTGTCAAAATAAAATACATCGCATTGTGCCTTATCTTGAAACGCAGTTTGGATGCGTACAATGGTGTCAGCTAGGCTTGTTGTTGCGAAACGCCTTCTAGGACCAAAATGCATATTGACAGGTGCATTAGCAAAGATTGCATGTTGGAGATATGATAGCACGATTTTTTTTCAATAATTTTAGTAATTATTGACGAAACAGCAATTGGTAGAAGGCCGAGATGGTTATTACTGCAAGCTTTTTTAGGAATCAGCGTAATCCTGAAAGTTTTCCACTGGCTTGGAAGGAATGGCTGGCAGATGCACCTGGAAATGATATGCACTAACGAATCAATGATGTATACGCTGGGCAATCTAATAATAAAACCAGGGATGCCGTCAGGACCTTCACTACTATCAGGGCGTATTTGATTAACTGCACGCTGAACTGTATTCTTGTTCACAAGTTGGTTAATTAGCTGGGCTTGACCCAGAGACACATCATGTTGCACGTTGTCTGCTTGTTCATAAGAATTAAATGCTATAAATCTGGTTTGTATACCTTCAGTGCAAATGTAAGAATTGCTTGTTTCCATATTGTGTCTTATCCATTCAAAAACTAGATCATGCTGTAAGGTAGCTGTTGTTTTTGTAGAAAGTTCTCCTTTATTGTGCTTTAGCGTGGACATAACATAATTTTTGTATGACTGAATTTTTTTGAGTTGAAACAATGCTCTGCTCTTTTTATATTTTATGTGTGCTGATGAAGTGCCGTATTTCTTTCACTGTCTGTCGTATTTTTGATTACTTTTAAAGTATGATTTCAGGTGGGATTTGAACCAAGGTTTGGAGTGAGAAGATATTCTAACAAGTTTGGATGCCGACTCTGTTTTCAGTTGATTCAGCCATTTTATAAGAAGAAAGGTGGCGTCCTGTATAGGAATATTTTTAAGAGAATCCCATGGGTAGTATTTTAAGAGCTCCAAAAACTTTTCTTTCTGAAGGAATTTAATTGATGATACTCTTTTAGTGATTTCCAGAGAGGGGGGAGCGAGGATTCCCGCAGCAAATTGTTGCTTGCAGTTCTATACTTTTGTGGTCAGATTTAAATGTAATGTTCCTGCTAAGTTTTTCATGCAGTGGAAAGTTAAGAGTATACAAGATCAAGCGCTTGATTACCTCTTGTAAAAGGGACGTTGATTTTTTTAGCTCCTAGAACTAAAAATGAGTCGGACAGCAACTTCATTTGTAAATTATATTTGGGCAGAGGAAAGTTAAAGTCGCCGATTATAATGATGTTAGTTTGAGGCTTAAGAACAGTAGTGAACCAGGTTATTACTTCATTAATGATGTCATCAGTAGGTCCAGGCGGAATATAAATATAAATTTGAAGCAGAGAATCCTTAACTTGGATTAGTAGGGAAATTCCTTCAAAGTTGAAGATATTAGAGTTGTATGTGTTCAAAACTTTAATATTGGATTTCAAAATTATTGCTGTGCCACCACATCTACGATTAATTCTTGATGTCATGTATGGCGTGTAGCTGAGATTCTTCGGCAGTAGGAAAACATCTTGTAAAGGTTCCTGCATCCACATTTCAAATAAACATATGATGTCATGCGACTCTTCAATCATTAATGAAATAAGAGTAGACAGTTTATTTTTTATGCTTCTTACATTTTGAAGAAAAATGCTGAGATGGACATTTGTGTTAGAAGGATGTTTGCAAACAGATGTATTAGGTGGCAAGTTAAATGATGGATTATGATGAGAATTAGGAATATTATTGTCTAGCTATGCAGACAGTTCAGCAGATTGATAAATAGTTGGTAACTTTTGACTAGAGTTGTTGACCTATCCTCTAATAGCTCCATAAAATGAAGAAGAAAATCTTTATTGTACAGTAAAGATACAATAATGTGCCCGCCACAGCCAGGAGGCCAGGGGCTTGACAATGATATAGGGTAATATAAAAATATGTACAGTATAAAAATTTGTGCAGTATAAAAGATTACATAACAATTAAAAACGTAGCATTAACCATTCAATAGATATGAGTATGTACATAGATGTGAAGCAGACAGTACACCAAGGTATGTACACGTTCATATGTACAAAGCACATATTTAAGCATATTCACACAAGTCAGAATATTTCACAGTGCCAAATTATTGTTCGGTATTGCATTTTCTTGTGAAGACAGTTCGTCGATTTGCCTGCGACGTGCCGTTATGCGCCTCATAGGAGATAGCAGGTGGAGATATCAGTATGAGTCGACATCAGGGGCCAAACAAAAGGGGAACAAGTTCGGCCAACGAGCGCCTGTAATTGCGATCGGAAGCGAATTTCTGCAGGTCAACTCCGATCATTAGCAGGGCTTGTACTATCGGAAGTACTTGTCCAGGTAGGAATCTGTCACTGATCTTCAGCCTGTTCCGCTGTAGCTGAAGAAGAGGGGTGGCTCGTAAGGACGGAAGTGGAACATGCCACTGGCATATATCCCAGAAGTCAGGGGAATTGATTTTTCCAACCAGCATTTTGACTGTGGTCGCAGTTCTCCTCATGCTGATTATTTGAGGCAGCCGCGGGATTTGGAGTTGGTCGGCCATGCTGGTGGTCCTCTGCTGAGGGGGGAGTCGATGCTTGTGGGTTGCCCACTTCAATATCCAGTATTCACTGGCGAAGATGGGCTTCATGAGAGAAGGTACTGCAGATGCCCATATTTCAGAGGCATACAGAAAGGTAGGATACACAATGGTTTCCAGATATCTGATTGTGGTTCTAGCGTCTGTGTTATGAAGAAGATGTTGACGGGCAATCCAGCGCATTCGGTTGATCTTGCGTAGAACACATTCGATGTGACAGTTGAACCTAAGGTTTGGGTCGAAGGTTACACCGAGATCTTTGTGTTTAGTAACACTTGGAATAACTGCGCCCTGCAGTGAGGGTTGTATGGATGTGGGGCACTTCTTCAGAGAAAAAACCATAATAACGGATTTTTGGGGGTTCAGTTTGAGACCGAAATGGTTGAGATGGCTAGAGAAAGCTGTGATTTTATTACAGATTTCCGATGTGATCACTCCCCTGTCAGCTGATGGTGGTATTTGCGTTAGGAACTTTATATCGTCGGCGTAGGTAATGACATCATCTCTGTTACATACAAACGGAATAAGGAGGGCGGTAAAAAGTAACCCCGATAAAACGCCACCTTGCGGCACACCAGCATTGATGGATCGGGTATAGCAGAGGTTACGATGAGTGAGGTACACTGTTCTGTTCCGGAGGAGCGAGTGCAGAAAAGCGAAAACGTCACCTTTGATCCGAAAGAAATTGGTTAGGAGATTCAGAAGGGCTGAGATGTTGAGGCTATCAAAAGCAGCTTCAATATCGGCATAAACAACCGCCATTTCTGATTTGGCCTCAAATGCATTTAAAATCTCCGTTTGGACTGCCAGAAGGTTGGAGACAGTTGATCTATTAGGGAGAACATAATGGAGTTGTTTTGATGATTGTGGAAGAAGATGGCGTGTTATATGCGGAAGAAGGACTTTTTCCAGTAGCTTTAGGAGCGTGGATGCAGTGGAAATCGGTCTGTAGTGCTTCGGCTGGCTTGGTAGTTGAACTTTAGGTAGTGGGGCAAGACTGTATTTGCTCCAGGATGCAGGAAACACTCTATGAGAGAGGATGGAGTTGAACAAGTAGAGCAGAGGATCAAGGATGTATGGACTGAGGCACTTTACGATGAAATGTGGGACATTATCGATGCCAGCGGTGCATGACGGACGCAGCGAGTTGATGGCTTGACGAAGCTGCTGTCGATCGATTTGAATGGAAAACAGCTCATCATCTGGACTTGAAATGGGGTCTGGTTGGTAATCATATGGTTGTGTGATGTTGTCTTGGAATCTGGCTACATAGTTGATCCATTCAACTGGATTGAAATTGGAATCTGGTTCAGAGTTACGGGTATATGGCACTTTGCCTTTGGATAAGGTCTTGTCAGTGTATTCTTTAATGGCTTGCGATTTCAGTCTGTTAAACAGTGCTCTAGCTTTGGAGTACTGAGTTCGGTCATATGCTGTACCAGACTGTTTCCATTGTTTATGGGAAAATGGAACACAATATCCATTTGCTCGCCTCCCCAATTTTCTCACTCTGGTGGGGCACGGGCATGCCTCTCTGCCTGCAGGGGCCATCTACTCTATCGGCCCCTTACTTCCAATTTCTCCCCCCCAGTCTTCAGCCTCCCCCCCAAACTTTTGTTTTCTACAGCGTTTAGCCCTACACGTCAAAATTAAGAGAACATCAAAATTCTTTCCCTATTTACACTTTACCGCACAGCCCATGTCGCATACTATTAATACTAACTTTTTTTTTTTTTTTTTTCACGTTCTGACCTGGGCTGGGGCTCCCCAGACCAGGCAAGCTCCTCTCTCACACTATACGTTTATTTTATTTATTTAATTAAATTAAATTTTATATTTTTAAAATTCTTTATTTATTATTATTATTTTTTAAAATTATTTATTTATTATTTTTTATTTTTTATTATTTTTTTTATTATTTATTTATTTTATTTATTATTATTTTTTTTTGTTGATTGCATTGTTGTTCTAGCTAACCATCCTGGACTGGGACTTCCCTGGGCCAGGATCGTCCTCCTCTTTACTCCTTCCCTCTCTTCATCTTATACAAGTTTTTCTTTACTCCCTGGACGCTCTTTCTCCAGGGAGGAGGGCGTACAGATAGTAGGGGAGGCCTTGCCCTACTTCTGCTAGGGACGAGTACCTGGAGGAAGTCGTCCAGGTGATCACTGCTTCCAGGTAGCCAAAAGTCCAAAACACAACATCACGCTACAGAACACACATATAAGCTCACAAACACAATTTTTTTCTTTCCTATCACTTTCTCCTGTGCGGGATGAAAAACTTTTCTTTCTCTTTCTCTCTCTCTCTTTCTCGCCTTCCTTTTCATCTATCTTCATCCAACCTGGGATATTTCTGTGTGAATTTGGTTTGAAAAAAAAAATATATATATTTTTTTTATTTATTTTTTTTAATTTTTTTTTTTTACACGACACACACCGGCCTTACCTTGACAACAGAGCAGCGAGGCGGAGATGATTCTGTTCTAGGAGCCGCCCATACAAAAATAAAAAATAAATAAAATAAATATTAATACTAACTTGCTAAGTATCACTAATTCCGCGATTTTTTTTTTGGTCCTAGCCACTGAAATCCCAGGAAAGTAAGTGGCAGGACCCGCCAGAGTACAAATATTGGTAACACCCGGCCGACCTCCCCGTGGCTGGTATTGGTAACGTCGGGTCTCACTAGGGACACGGCGGCTAACAGGCCGGACGAACAATGGGTACTGCATAGTACATACCCCACACACTTTTAAATCTCTGGCTTGTCCGATACAGAGAACATACGCGGAGATGGGAGAAATTCCAGGTGCGTCAGACCCTCAACATACCTAATATACAGTTGCTCTTTGTTGCGAAAGATACCTTCAATTTTGAACAGTGTGTCCATGAGGTTGGTGATCGTGGATTGTTAAGGTGTACACTATGGAGGTTTGTGGCAGAACATGTGATGGGTGCGAGCAGGGAGTATGGCTTTTTCCAAGATTTTGAGGAAGGTGCATCCTACGGAAATTGGACTGTAGTCGTTAGCGATTTTGGGTTAGAATTTTTTGGAACGGGAGAAACATGTGTTCCAGATGGTATGGTAAACTCCTGTTTCGAGGATGGAGTTGAATGCATCAAGCAGGAGGTCTATGATATATATGCACTGCTTAGTTTAATTATGAAAACAGAGAATCTATCCGGCCAGTAGTAGACTTGTTGGGAAGCCTGTTGATGGCCTCAGTAAGGCGTTCCTTTGTAATGGCTATTTTATCCAGTGATGTTTGGTTAGCTGGTGGATTAACCTGAATAAAGAGGTTTGCGGCAGGCAGGGGCTTAGTTTCGAGCGAGTTAGCCCACGCGAGGAAGATGTCAGTGGTCATGGGGGACTGTTGGTTTTTGTTGGTGTAGATTCTTTTCCCAAGTTTCATTCCGTGTGCAATCCAGTCGTTTTGTGCCATCCTCCGAATGCGTAGTAAGCATGCCCGATGTTTTTTATAGAGCTGGTAATCGGCTAGATTCCGTGTCCTTTGCCATTTCCTGTATAGTTTCTCTTTCATGATGAAGGCGAGTTTCGCGTCGCTGGTAAACCAGATATTGGTCCTGGAAGACAGGCGGACGGATTTGGAAGCCCCTTCACGGGCGATGTCTTTTAACAAGTTAGCTAAATTGGTAAGCGTTTGATCAGGATGGCTACCAGCAATTTTTTTCCAGTCTGTAGTTCTTACTCTTTGTAGGATGATTTGAGGTTGCATATATTTTAATGAGAAGATCTTGAATTGGGATTCTTTATGGTCATATTGTTCAAGTTGTCGGGGAGAGCGTAGGCTTTCACAATCAAAGGCAATTGGGAGGTGATCTGATGCAAACTTAAAAATCGGCGTTGTGAGAGTGAGATCGTTGAGGTTATGGAATAAGAGATCGAGGTTTTGATGTCGTCTTGTAGGTTGCGTATGGGTTAGTCTAAGGCCAAGAGATGAGAAGGAGCATACGATGTCCTTCATAGCAGCTTCTTGTTTTCGGGAGGGCATGTTGAAATCTCCTAAAACAAAGGTGAGCGTGTGAGGCTTGAGGTGGGTTATAATCCAGGTAGTAGCTCATCCCTTGTGTCGGGATTATGGTCAGGAGGTAAATATACAGCTACAACTTGAGTCCTCACTTCTTTCACTTGAAAAATTGCAGAAATGGCTTCAAATGCAGGGGAGTCGCTGAGTTGTGCACACACAGGATGTTGGATGTCTTTGAATATGATGCAGACGCTACCTCTGTGGTCTCGCCGTTGCAAATATTTCCGTATTGGTGGGGAGTGGCCATGTGGGTAAGCTGTCTTCCATAGTTAAGCCAAGTTTCCTGGATACAGATGAAATCATATTCGTCGAGCAGGAGTAGAGATTGCAGAGGGGCCAATTTGTTGACAATACTGCGCACATTTTTCGAGAAGACCCTGAATGTGGGGCGTAGATGGAGGTTTTTTGAAATAGGTGATTGCTATTGTAGTGGATTGCTGGGTGGATGAATGGGTCGCAAACCTTTTTCTTCGGAGAACGCTCTGATAAGTACGCCTGGGGGCCAGGGGACCGTTCACCTTCAAAATCTGTCCTTTTTTTGTAGGCAGAGGGTGAACACCTTACTAGAAATGAGGCATAGCCCCTTTGCCTAGTTTTAAGCTGTTTTACTTCGATGAGGATATTGTGTTCTACAAGAAACATTCTCTTTATGGATTCGGGGCTTGTTGAGGGTCCAAACCGGGAGGCAAAAATCTTGGTCCTGGACAAGGCGACAGATGTCATATTTCTCTGCGAGCGTCTGTTTACTGCGGTGAGTCTTTGACAATTGTTTGTTTGCTAGTGTTGTTGGAATTCTTTGGTTGCCTTCCAGTGGGGACTCTTGCTTCTCGATACGCATCCCTGGTCGATGATCCTCGGTTCAGTAGTTTGGTCATGTCTGTTGTGTTGTACAACATCTTTTCTTTCGTGAAACTGAGTCAACTTATTACTGTGGTTGACTACTTGGTTGGCTCCGATTACTTTCTGTCACCGTTTGTCGCTAGTTGTTCTTTTCTTCTTCTCATCTCGACTCTCAAGTGATTTCAGTAACTGGCAATAATCTGATTTGATTAGAAGAGGGCGCTTTCATTTTCTTTAGCCATCCTATTGGGATTCTTATCTTGTATCTTTCCGTTTTGTGTAGGCAGTTGGCCAAACTCCAGGGGTGTTGTTTGAGTGGTTGCATCGCGTTTTGTGACTACGCTGCGGTCATTAGTGCAGCGACACCGTTCAGTATTTATTTCTTGTAGGGTGCAAGCGATTGTCCCGAGGGCTTCGCACAATTTCGTAGTTGCTTACTCCATTGATATTATTTTCCTTTTCCGATCCGCCTCCTGCATCTTCAAAATCTGTTCCGCGAATTCTTGAACAGTTTTTAACAGTGTTAGTTCTTTCCATATCATCATTAAGCTGGGTGTAGCTGACAGTTTTGGTGTAGTTTGGGTGTAGCTGACATTCTGCTGTTCGCTGTGGGTGCTGCTTTAATATTTTTGGTTTGGCTACTACAATTCAAGTTATTTTCTTTTAGGAGTGGGGGGGTTATTACAATCTTGCTTTTCAATTTGGTTTCGCTGCGGACAGATTTGAGTTTGCGACTCATTCTCGCGCGTTTCATGCAATTCGTGGTGCATTCCGAGACTTCGCTCTTGCGAGGAGATGCCCTTGAAATATCGTGGCTATCGGAAGATTTGTTCTCTTGGGCGGCGTTACCCTTCCGGGTATGTCGGGGTGGTTGCAATGAGTGATCGCTGCGGTGCTTATCCCCGATAGGCGCTTCGCTACTTTTTTCATATTGCCGAATAAGGCTGTTAGTGAGTGATTGGTTGAAAATTCTAGGAAGGAATTAACTCTGCTAGGTTGTGATTCCCAAATGGTATTCAAAGGTAAACTTGACGTAAAACATCCTATAAAGGCACTAATAAATGGAAAACACATGTCTTTTGTAGCACAAATTAAATTCCTAGGTATTACACCAGATAACAGACTCAATTTTTTATATTATATCACCAATCTGGTATATAAGATCAAGAAATTTCCATCAACAATAATAAGAATTTCTAGTTCTGAATGGGGATTAAATAAAAGAATGTTCATTTTATACTACAAGGCAGTGTTTATCCCTATTGTGTTATTTGCATGTGGCGTGTACAAGGCAGTGTTTATCCCTATTTTGTTATTTGCATGTGGCGTGTGATATTAAAGAGTTACAAATGGCAAGTTACAAACCAAGTTCCTTTCACTACAACGTACAGTGCTTCTCTCAATTCTTAGAATGTATAGAACAGGAAACATTGACTTATATTCTTCATAATTGCCCAATTTTTGGTGCCCAACATGGACGTATTTTAGCTGTGATACCGCAGCTGTCAGAAGGACATGAAACTTTGCTTCTAGAAAACTCAATAAACTTGTCAGCATTCCAAAAATATTCTATGGAAGTTTTTATAAGAAGGAAGCAATTAATCTTATCTGCGTAATTGCGTGCTGGACCTTACTTTGAGACATCTTTTTGAATTACTTGAAATTTTGTGTACCTTAGACCAAGTATTGAATTCTGGATTTGATGTATCTTTGTTGTGATGTGAAACTTGGACAAACTTGATATATAAGAAATCTGTATTTGAAATTAATTGTTTTGTATTTGAAACAACTCAGGTACTGACTCTCAGGACACCTTTCTAGTTTTTGTAGATAGCTTGTAAATATGTAACTAATAGGATAAATCTCCATCCAAAACATCTGGATTTGAATGAATATATTCTGGACAGTGAAGTTGTCGTGTAAATACCGGGATAAGTCTCCATCCATGGGTTTTGTTTTGTGTTCTAAGTCTTCATATGTCCTATAATTTGAAAAATTCTTTTGGATCCCTCACTGGTCCGTGAAATTTTAATGTAAATAATTGGACCAAGTCTCCATCCAAAAGTTCTGAACTTTGATTGATACCTCCAGGCACCTTACTGGTCTCTTAAGTCTCCATCCATAAGTTCTGGTCTTAAAAATATGTACAATATATCATAATTTACCCGCTCTTTCTTCTTCTTTCCCCCTCCTGGGTTAGGTCACCAGGAATTTCCATACACTCGCCAGTTTTGCACTACCCCCAGTGGGTAGGCTGTGTAGACTGAAAGTGTATCTATCTGACCAGGCTCGTGGTCATGGTCGATTACCCTGAAGTAGACGTCCAGGTGATTGCTACTTTGGGGTTACCAAGAGGCCAGAACAACACAACAACATAACTCACACAAACAACACACTTTTCACACATCTGGCCTCTTTGACCGTAAACGGTTTCTTCACTGTGACACGAGGCAGAGTAAAAACAAAAGTTTATTATTTTTTTTGGTGGCGCCCTAACAAAAATACATATAATCGTATATATGATGACAAGAGCGATATTTTGCAAGTTCTAACTTCACTGCGAAGCCCTCCGTGAGCTCCCGGCTAAACAAAAGAAAGTGTAAGAGTTTCTGGCAAAGTTCAGCTCTGTTAGTGCCATCATATTAGCCTAGAAGGAGCTTCCAAAACGCAGCTATGCGATAGTGCCACATAACAACAGCGCAGAATGGAATGATTAAAGCAAGCGAGGGCCAGACGCATTTAATTTCCTTTCTACGAGTTGATCCCATGAATTACGCGGCTCCGCTAGCTTGCCTGTATCTTTGTAATAGTAGTTCTTGTTCTTGAGTTTTTTCCTTAAATGTCTCTCATTGGTTTGGTTTTTTTTACTTATCTGTGTACTGCCCGAAAGTAATACTGCTGGTAATTTTTATTATAGGTTTTGATAAGAATACTAATGCAATGACTGATTTTGTTAGGACACAGAAAATTTTAGCATTCGGTATATGGATACTTTTGAACTGTTTTAAATTTATCTCGTGTAGATTGCGCAGTGGTTAGTGTTGGCGTTCTCTTTCCTGTTTGGAAAAGCGTGTTCGCTTCCTGTGAATATTCAAAGTTGAAGAATACTTTCCGTTAGGATGGGAGGAGCTTTTGAGATTTTTCCATATCGTGGACAAGGCTGCCAGTCTATGGCAAGAATTGCTTGGTTTTTCATTCCATATAAACCGCCATGAAATGAAACAAAATTTAGACATAAACCTTAAAACAATTTAGTCTAAATGTAATTGAGATCATTTGTTCATTTTGAAAGTAGCATACCAAAATTATCCATTATTTTTTTTTATTTCGTTTAGAGGAAAAAAAAAAAAAAAAAAAACATTTTATTGAGTATTGTATCCAGTGGTAGAATGCCGACCGGGCTAGCCGGGTGGGTTAAGTGCCTGCCTGGCAACCCAAAGGTCACGGGTTAAAATCCCGCTTCGGGCTTGGGTATTACGATGGTGCCGTAATTTCCGGTTGGACCTCACTACCATGATACACGAAGGAAGCAGGAAAAAACTGGTTTTTTCGTGTATTGCTCACATCATACGATAAAAAAAAAAAAGTGGTAGAATGTAAATTGAGTGTTAAATGCTAAGCGCTTCGCAACCCGAGGATTCGAGCATCCATTATTATAAAAATAACTTTCTAGAATATGTTATTAATTGATTGATTAATAATGCATCTTAAATATTATTATTACTAGTTGCATAATTTTATTTTACCGTTTAGATTGGGAGGGCTGTCTGATTATCCCGTTTTCCTTGCTCTTTTAGTCATCTTACAGATTTCTCAGTTGGAAAAAAAGTCGATGCCGAGATATTTTCTCCAGATAGTCAGGGAGAGTAATGATACTTGTTAGATATCGGTCGGTATAAATCAAAGGGGTCATTAAAAATCGTAAAGCAAATGCTGTTTGAAATAAAATCTGAAGCGTAGTATTTATATTCTGATATTGCGTGAGGACAGAAAGCTTATTCCATGATCAGTGAGTAAGAGGGGAAAAGATAAGTCTTTCCCTCTAAGGAAGGCAAACTGGAATGCTTTAGAAATGGATGGGAGAAAGGGGTCACTTGAGTGAGGAATGTTGCACAGAACGTGAAGACAAGCTGAGTAAGATGGGCGGTTCAGTCTCAGAAAGGAAGAAATAGAAGTAATCAGAAAAAAGTATCCTGGAAGAGGAAGCCCAAAGAGAAAATCCCATAAGAGATGCTATAAAATTAAACTGAAAGTTATGCAAGGGATTTTCGGGATAAAGGAAGGTTGAGAGGAATGAGGAAATGGAATGTTAACGGAATTCATTTCCGTGTTAAATTGTCGGAAGAGTGATAGCCCATCAGCAAATGGTACTTACAAACGTTATGTGATTTAAAAATGATACAACGGTATTAAAAGAAGTACAATCTTCTTAATAAGATAAGAGTTTAGAAAAAAAAAATACAAAGTACCCTTCAATCGAAAGAATATAAGTTATTACCGTATGGTAAAGATACCGTACTGAACATTCATTATTCGGGCCACATACAACTTTAAGTAGCAGCTTCCAGGTCCAGATAATTTTTGTGCAATAATTATAATTTTTTTATAGGACGATATATTCATACATTAAAAAACTATCAAGTTGTGTTTTTACTCCCTTAGCTAGGAGCAAAGGGAGCCGTTGGAAAGGTCTTTGTAATTATTTCGTTATTAATCTTTACTTCTTCCCTGAAACAGTTTTAGCGAAATATTCGCCAAGGTTATTTTAGTTTACAATATGAATTTCTCAAAATAATTTTGTAAATTTAGCAAGATATTCCCACTATACATCTACATCGGACAGTTCAGAATCATGTTCCAACTTTCTTGAGTTACCGTAGAAAACTCAGGAAAGTTGGAACAGGTCAGTACGGTCCAGTGTGACATGGGGGTCACAACGTCTTTTTCAAAAATTATGGAGAATTATTAAGAACAACTACATAATAGTAAATATTTTACATTAAATTAACCATTGTAAATATTGTCATATCGTCGCAACTGGTGCCGACTACTATGCTTTCATGCGTTCAGAGTTACTTAAGTTACTACTACCATACGTTCAGAGTCACTTTAAGTTTTTAGTCTTGCTCATTTACGCACTGAATCGCACGCAACAAAATCCCTACTTAATCTGCCCACTTACTTTATATCGGTTATATGAACACATGATGCTGTTACTGAAGAAGCACACCATTTCACTAAAAAGGTAGGTGTACTTAATAAAGTGGCTACGTAGTGTATTTTCATACGATCACACTTAAATGGAAGTATATTGTTTAATTCAGAGTTCAATTGTAATCATAATCTATATTTTATAGAACTGCATTGGAAGTTGTAAAAGATATCTGATAATAGAAGACTCGATTATTTTCGGAACTTTTGCTGCTCTTCAAATTGGTTAAACGTACAGTGTTGATGTTTTCGCTGCTAGCAGCGCATTGATAAATTACCATTCGTCGCTGTGTGATAAAATCCTGCATTTGATTCCAGGCCTTTACTACACAATGAATTTTGGAAACGGAAGGAAGTTATGGTCTTTTTTTCACACCGTGGCGAATTAATCGGTCGCGAGTAGCGGTTCTTTATTTATTGAAAATTCGAGTTTTTCATCTAGCAAAACAGGTAAACTTGCAAAACAGGTGAAACATGCAAAAATTAGAATCTTAATGAGAGGGCTCACGTAAACAGATAAAAGCAGCAGTTATGTGCAAATTACCGAATGGTGAGCACGATTGTTTTCATACAGTGTTATAGACAACGAAATGGCCAGTAGACAACATATGGATGACTTTACTCGGGGTCTAATAATTAGGAAGGTCGAAGTGCGAGGAGTGTGGCTGCAGACTTCGATATCGCCATATCAGAGTCTCACGTGCGTGGTCGGACCAGCGGTGGTCTTCCAAGAAAACCAATGCCCAATGATGACCGCTATATACTGCTACAGGCCAAGAGGGGACCATTGCAAACCAGCTGCACAGGACGCAGGATATCGCGGTTTGCTCTGGCTGAGCGACTCCATAAAGGTGGACTGTTTGCCCGACGCCCAGTACGCTGTGTCCCTTTGACACCTGTCTATCGGAGACACCGTTTACAGTGGTGCATCGCATCGAACACAAGGACTGGACAGCAGCGCAATGGTGTAAGGTACTCTTTACTGATGAGAGTAGATTCACAGTCTCAGCAGCGATTTTGGACATCAGCTAATCTGGCGAGAGGTTGGCACACGGTATCACCCCACAAACATCACTGAAAGGTATCGAAATGGCGTCGAGTTGATCTCGACTGGGGAGGCGTTATCTTGGATGGACGTATACAACTCTAGATACTGGAAGGCGTTACTGTACTGAGATAATCTTTCCTCATGTCCGTCTGTTAAGAGGTGCCATTGGCCCCGAGTTCGTGTTTATGGATGATAACGCTGTACCCCATCGCACTGCAGCTGTTGATATGCTTTTGGAAAGTGAGACATTGTTCGTATGGATTGGCCTGCCCGTTTCTACCGATCTAAATCCCATCGAACACACATGGGACGCTTTGGGGAGACGCCTAGCGGCACGTCCACACCCACCAGAAAATGTTCACCAGCTGAAAATGGCGCTGAAAGAGGAATGGACGATGTTACCTCAAGAACTTATCAACAACATTGTATGGGCAGCAGTGCAAAGCCTGCATCGACATTAGGGGTGGCCATATCTCCTACTGAGGAATACCTCTTCCCTTTGTTCCATCTTTGGCAGCGATGCATCTGTATCATGGCAGCCAGTGCTATGATGCCATTTTTGAATAAAGTCCCTCTGTACCGTTTTGTTTCCGTTGTTGTGTCGGTGCTGTTTCCTTCATCATTTCTGTACCTCACGAGGTTCCTTTGGTATGCTTTTCCCATATCTAGGCCACTCCTATGAGCAGCTACAGGTGAAAACCTGACTGGTCCTTACGTTTTTCATACCAGTGTATGATCCCATAATACCTGTACCTGTATTCAAGTTTACCTCAGGCGATTGGGGTGTCCACACCATAATTTGCATTACCCACTCCTGTTGTTTAGTTGCTATAAAGTCGCTGTGCTTCTGGTCGTTGTCTTGTTTTATTATAAATTTTCTTCCACAATGTAGAAGTCCATAGGATATTACATTACATTCAAGAATGTTTTTATACACTTTTCTTAAAATTCCTTCAATTCTGAACAATATCGCCCACTCCACAAAAACAGAAGCAACCCTAGATCATGATGTAACTACCACCGTGTTTGACTTTGAGCACTAAACAATATGGCGCCATTTTATTTTCTTCAGTCGATCGTCTCACTTACACTGTACGCTCTAAACATTTCAAATTGATCTTAACATTTTAATTCGTATTCATATGTTCACAATAAGTTTTTCCACTCTTCATTTTTCTAATGTTGATGACTCTTACCTTAAGCCTCATTTCTTTTGATTGTGCGGTTTTAATAAGGGTTTTCAGACCGTTACACGACCATGAATTCCTGCTTTGCTTGTTTACAGTGGATGTTGATATGGGAGTTTCTCTGTACCTTCTGAACTTAGCTCTAATTTCAGGTGCAATAAGTCATCGATTGTGTTTAGAAATCAGTGTTATGGTTTTATCTTGTGCTTCCGGTGTTACGCGCGGTCATCCTACGTGGTTTGTGCTATAAACTGACAGTCTCCTTGAGTCGTCGAATGGTAGTTTTTACTCCTTTAAATGAAATATCTAGCGTTTTGCCAGTATTTCTCATTGACTAACTTTATTTATACAGTTATAGCAGCTGTTCTTTTTTTTTTTTTTTTTTCAACACTCAGAATTAGCATTAGCAAGGGCACATGATGCAAGAAAGCAAGCTTATATAAAACAAAAAATATAAATAAAAATTATTCTTTGCATCCAGTTCCTTTGTGACTATATCATAGTATCCAATAAAATTGGTCAGACAAGACTTCCCCTTAACAAAACCATGCTGCGGCCCATCTATAACTGAAGTCTTGTCTAGATAATCTTAATCACTTTTGCTCTTCTTAGAAGCAGATATCGGGATGAATATCGTAAAATTCAGTAAACAGCCCTTACAGAGGGAAGTGAATAATAAGTAATAACGGTATGACACACACACACACATGGGAAATAATAATTTTGAACAGGTTTCGCTGAACGACTAACGCCTTTAAATTTTGCTGTTTAGGTAAGTTTTTTTTTTTCAATACACTGCGACTTCATTAGTTCTTTTTTTCGGAGCAAAAGAGTGGGATGTTAAATCAACTCTTTCCTTATATCATTATCAGAATTGTCAGTGTCGTGCTTTCAGGGATTGTTTTAGTATTTAATATGTACCTTTATGTTCAAGTTTATATGTTATTTGTAACTAACTTATATCCTTTCTCTAATTATAAGTGCATTATCTGTATACTCTCCTATTCATCGGGTAGATATAATTCTATAAACGGTTTTATAATAATAATGATGAATGCATGTTTCTTCAGAGGTAATTTCAAGGGTATTGTGTGTGTCCGCTCTTAATTATTTACTAGCTGTTGTAGTTAAATTTACAGTATGTTAGTTGATTTAATCAGATTAATGTATAAGTAGAATTTCAGCAAATGATTCTAGTATTTTGTTCAGGAGATTTGGATTTCTGTAGCTTTATGAGTGTTGAGTGAAGTATGATTATTGTAAAGTAGTGCATGCAAAAAAAGAACATTGCCAGATTTTGCTGTGAATAAACGAATTATTGCTTCAAAAAGTACAGTATAAGGAAAGGGGAGGGGACTTTATGAAATGATGCAGTTCACTACTCTTGAGTACCTGATAATTAAGTCTTAAATAACGTTGGCATTCAAATAATGATTAGATATGGCTTTCGCCAATTCTATAGTATGACACGAAATAAGTTTATGACAGATGTTGGATTAACGGCATTTACAGCTGCCAACAAGTATGGTGCACTTCATCAGCTTGTCCTTTACTGTTAATGACCACAAAGATCAAAAACTATGTTGCTATTAGACTTGACCTTCGTCGACCTTTTGTTTTAATTTGCGATAGATGGCTATCGGCTGGTCAGGACACACACACACACACACACACAGCTAAGGGCAGTACTATATTACTAGTCTGTTAGTCATGTCCCGTTATAACGGCCAACCACTTTATTCCTTACAGATAATTAAAATGAACTAAATTATAAAATTGAACAATATATATATATATAATTTATTTTATTTATTGTATTAAGAGGTTCCTGTCAAAATTTTGACAGCATCGATGTTCCATTTACGGATAATTTAGATATGTACTCCCTCCCCGCTTTTTGTCCAGTTGAAGGGTGGGAAAACCCTCTAACCCCCCCACACGCAGTCTTCGTTAAGGTATCCAAGTCCAGATTATAAATAACGGTCAGCCCATTTCAAAGGCTACAGCTTTATCAACTAAGATTGCTACAGCGAACCATACCAAATGACAAATCAAATAACGGTGAATAAGGAAATTCCACGATGTCAAGGAGCTCTTAAAGAATATACATTCCATAGTCTGTAGGAACTGAGGACCCTACAGAGAAAAGCCTGCACCACAAGTATCTGTTTAGGACAGAACTTGCACATACAAGTTGCTGGAGTTCTGTAGTATCACGACCCAGTATAAGGAACTGCTCGTCATAATCACAACAATGCTGATAACACCATAAACAATCAAGAAGAAACCGAAGACGTTGATTATGTGGATGAGAAAGTGGAAGTAGACACCCATCTAGTTTCAGGAACAGAATACCACATCCTTGCCCAATTCCACGGAATCCAATTCATTTATTCTATTCTGTCACAGCACAATCCTTCATATGAAAACTATTACCTGTGTAAACTTGCCTTGTAATAATACTGTACACACCTTCCATACCTGCATTTGCAGCTGAGTTCCAAAGTATTTCAAGATCTTCAACTCCAGATCACATTGACCTGATCTACTGCAGTGTCATATTCCACCACGAGGTACCGCGAAATATCCCAATTAGTACACCTGCTGCTGCCAGAAGAGAAGGATTTAAGCGTAACTCCACCATATGAACTCGTGACTCCAGTAAGCCACCTCAAATCACACTGTACTTCACTACCGACCCCAGGCTTCCAGACGCAGAAGCATCCTTCGCCTATCAAATACAGCAGTGACAATGTCCTGGAAAGCTGAGAAGTTATTTTACGTTTCTACTAGAATTGTTTCAGAAACTGCTAACACTATATTGAGATCACTCACCCGAGATAACAATTCAACTCTTAGATCATTATATTCCACACAGGTGTGCATACACTCAGTGACCACAGAATTAAGACCACCCCATCTATAATGAATATGTCACATAGATCGGAGTATAAAAAGCCGAACAGCTTTGTAAAATTTCGCAGCCATAATTTGCATATGGTCGCAAGTCAAAGTGATAAAGTAGCAGTTATGGGACGTAGTAAAGATATCACTTTGTTTGAGAAGGGCATGATTGTGGGAGCTCATGCGTCGGGTGCTTCCTTATCGGAAACTGCATATCATGTTGGTTTCTACGGCTCGCTGTGGTTAAGGTGTACAAAGAGTGGTGTCAAATCTCCTCCACTGACAGAACTGTAAAGGATTATGCAAGGTGGATGTTTGTGGTGAGCAAATGGTGCACCATGATGTATACGGCTTCAATGGCAGGTCCCTGCGTGACAGTTAATATCACAATACAATATGGAGAATGCAAGAACAATCTCTCAAATTCCGATGCGCTGTGCACTTAGACGTATGGGGTTTCACAGTAGACGACCCAAGAGACACCTCTCTCCTTACCTCTGATCATCATTGACGGCGAATGCTGCAGTGTCAACAAAACGCTGGAGGGACTCTGGAGGATTGGAAACGAATGTGCTGGTTGAATGGCTCCAAATATCTGGTGCAACGCGCCAAATTCGCCGCATACATTGGTCTGGTGGCCCAGCGTTGTCAGAAGGGTCAGACAAACAGATTATACACCAGAAATCTACAATTGCCTCATCAGCTACTTTACAGGAAGGAAAATTATTATCAAAACTGTCTTCCACAGTATAACTAGAACAATATTGAGAGGCTGCCCTCAAGGTTCCAGCTTCGGTTTGGCTGTATAGAACATAGTGATCGAGGAATGGCTTTATAGCTCCTTCCAACAAACCACCATGCTTGCTTATGCAGACGATCTCACCCTTTTCTATGAGGGATCCTTCTGGGCTGCCCTTGAGTAACCCGACTGCACTCTCATATTGTGCCGAAACACACAAGCTGACCGTCTTCTCTACTAAAACTAAGGAGCTCCTAATTAAGAGTACTGTAGACAATGAAAGACCTACTGTAATCCATATTCAGGATAAGTCCCTGAAAATCAGCACCACAGTAAAATATCTAGGCGTCCTATTTGACCACAAATGGACTTTTATGGCACACACATGGACTATATGAAGGTAAAGTCAAGAAATACATAGCTATGCTTCCGTGGGTTACCTGGACAGATTGGGAGCTCAAAGCCCGACCCTCAACCTCTTGTATACAGCTTTATTTCTTCCGATAACTTTTATAGTGTCCCTATCTGGTTCCACAGGGTGTAAAGGATAACTTTCGCAAATAAACTCAACCAAATGCAGGGACTGTTCTTACTTCGAATGACGAAGACTTGCAGAATCCCCTTCACTCCAATTCTCCAGGTGATTTCTGGAAATCTCCCTCTGGCGATTTTTACTTTGCCTTTTGTGGCCTCTTCCAAAAAGCCAGGACCAACGTACCAACCAAATTTCTGGGAATTTCTACTCTCGCTGAAGACAACCATACCATGGATAAGAAGCGCTTGTGGTCCGAAATTACTAACTTATGGAAGTCTCACTGATCCTCCGGGAGCAAAGGTGAAGTCCAGAAAATTCATACCTATCGTCAGCTTCTTAACCAAACATATGCTGGCCTTCTTTAATCTGAACTTGGAAACCACATTCTTGCTGACTGGCCACGGCTCCATTAAGGCATGCCTAAAACAGCTGAGGATTGTTGAGGATGACACCTGTTTCTGCAGTGAATAATGGGCCCATCTCTTGCAGAACTATTTGGCTTACCGTGACCTTGTGCAACAGATCCTCCTTCAGACCAGCCTTATAGACCTTAATCCACTCCGTTCCCTGATTCTAAACAAGGAAGAATTCAGCATCTTCTTACATTTTTATACATCTCTCTTCAAGCGAAGAAGACGCCTTCTGCTGCTGCATTTACTCCTGCCATCCCATCAGCCTTTGACTAGATGCTCATCTGGGCTATGCCTGAACCCAGTTTTTTCCACTCTCAGGTGTGAACCTTGAGATCATTGCAAAACCCTTTGGAGTAGGATTTTGTCAGACACTATGTTGGTATTGGATTTCTCTGTGCAGATTCCTCTGTGCCTGCGCTTTTCCTCTTTTGGGACAGGAGTGCCTTCTCTGTTGATCACTTGGCACTCACTCATGTCACCAACTTGAATTCTTGCTGTCCTTACTCACCTTCTAAAGAGTGGTTCCCACTAATAGCTTCTGATCTCATGCAGGACCACCTCTGCATGATTCCCAATATTTCTCAACACTTTTACCCCTCTCCCCTCTATTTTTAATTCATTAATTATCCACCCTTCCTTCCTCGGCAGGAGGAGATAGACCCCTGATAGGTGTCCCTCTACTTACCTGGCCCGGCTCATTCTTCCTGGTTAGGGCCTTCCAACAACTAAGTGGCCAGATGAACAACACGTAAAACATTGCATTCACGATACCAACACCGTCATCTGGCGTTGACAGATTTTGCTGCTTCATAGTGTCGCTTTTATGTGGTTTTAGGGGACCACTGGTATCGCTGACAGAAAAACACGCACGCTAATACCTACTCATGATCTGCATGCTATGCACATCCCGAGTGTCATTACCCTTTGAGCGAAACTGAGCTTCCTAGCAAAAACTGTTCCATTTACGCGCTCAAACCAAATGGGGGCCCCACACATTACTACTGGCTCAGGTAGTATCAGGATAAATAGACATACATACAGTAAGTACCGTCCCCTTTTATTCCTCAGCCCACCCTGAGGGTGGGCTGTAGCGGAGTGGTCAAACTCGAGAGTTTGACCACTTCGGTACGTGGCATTTTTATACTCTTTTTGTTAGCTGTTTATGCCCCAAAACTAATTGACATTGGGCTAAGAGTTGGATGCTGTTCGACGTTATGTTATATATTTCGATTATGCTGCTGTGTTAATGTGAACTGTTTTAATACAATTTCTTGTTCATTTATATTAATGGAAAATACTTTATTTACTACAATTATATATCTTTATTTCCAGTGTTTTTATTTTCAACACTCATATACATACACTAAAACCTAAGATTTTCAATGCGTGAGAGCATTCATTACATTCTCTTCAACATACTGAGCTTGAGACAAAGAGACAAGTACGTAAAAATATGGTGCGATTTCGCTACGAATTTTTATGTAATAGAAGGGAGAATTATTTCCTTCTACGTATTAATGATTATCAGAAAAGAGAAAAACGGAAGTGGTTGGAACCGTTTCACGGAAAGTATTAAATTCACTAGTTAATCTTTCTCTAAAGAATTTCTCTCTTGAAAGGAATTCGTGTAAAGTATGCTAGGTGTCATATTGTATCATTTGCTTTGATAAATGATATTTATGAAGATTTGCTTAATAATATTAGTCTTTAGTTCTGTATAGTATTCACGAATTTCATCCTGAAGGATATCATCCCTACTAATTACAGAAGCTTTGAGGGTTCTAATTATTAGCTGGATGTAGCAACAAAGTTTTCTAATTAGAAAGACGAACTCTTAATCAAAGCGGTAAACAAAAACGAAGGGAAGATGGGTTTTAATGTACAAAGCGATTACCGTATTTGTCGGCTTATAAGACGGTGCGGCGTGCAGACGCACCCTTATTCTGGAACGGTAAATTTAAGAAAAAAAACTTATTGTTAATACAATGGAAATTTAAAATTCAATAAAAATAAAAGCCAATAAAGAAAAGTATAGGATTATTACTCTTATTATTTTAATATTATTCAACTTCAGATTCATTACTGACTTGATCATCATTATCCTCAGCATTATCACCATCTTCCAAATTTGGTCATTCATGTGGAATTTTTTACGAAGGTTGTACTTCGTTTTATCAGCTTCTTGTAATAAAACTTACTGCTTCCGCCATTGACGAATTATCTTCTCAATAGGCGGTGGTCCGAAATTTCTTCTGCTGCTCTGTTCCCTTTTTCTTGTGCATATTGTACTACTATTAGCTTAAATCCTATAGTATGATTTTTACCTTCTTGATGCGCCTGCCATTGATTAGGGCTTAAATGTATAACTGGAATTCGCTTGTTACTCCAACAACAGCCTGGTAATTACTGAAAAGTGTACTAACGTATAGTAGTTAACTATATGTTAACTCTCGGTTTTGCGCATGTGCTCTATTGCCACTTTCAGCTTCTAAGACGGAGGGCGATTTTTAAGGTATTTATAGGGAAAAAAAGTGCGTCTTATAAGTCGCCAAATACGGTAACTTACAGCTGTGGACAAAAAATCTCAACATCTAGAAAACTTTATAAAATGTTTACTTTAAGGTATTCTCAACATTCGTCATCATCATTCTACTCTTCCGTTTGGCACGGGTTGAGTCCCTATTTAGATGTTGTCCTCCATTTTTGTCGATCTCTTGAATCTTGCATCATTTGTTGATAACTCTGAAAGCCTCTGTTTTCCTTTTGACATTGGAGCCATTCTCTTTTGGGTCTTCCTGGTGGTCTCTTATCTCCAATTCTTCCTGTCAGTACTACATTAGACAGCCTGTGTTGTTTCATCCGGTTCACATGTCCAAATCACTGAAGTTTGTTTTTTGTAGATCTGCTCTATTATTCTGGGTTCAAAATTTAGATCTATCCTTACTTGTTCATTAGTTTTATGTTCTCTCTAATTTGTTTTATTGATTTTCCTTAGACATCTCATTTCAAATGCCATTATTTTTTGCCTTTCTTTCTTATTTATTCTCCAATTCTCTGATCCATAAGTTGCTGTGGGTATGGTGACAGTTTCATATAGTTTAATTTTTAGACTATTTGAGATTTTATTGCTCTTCCATACGTTTTTGAGTTTGTTCATGTTTGTCCATCCGATGTTCAGTCTGTGATTAGTTTGGTCAATATCACTTAAATTTCCGGTTATTTCCCGAGTATACAAATTTTTGTACATGTTCTATTTATTGATTTTGGATGTTTATGTTTGTCTTCTATGTTTTTTTCCGATTTGCATTACTTTGTTTTTGTTTATATTAATATTAATTCCACAATTGTTGCTTGCTTTATTGATATTTGTTAATATTTCTTTTAGTTATTCTTTGGTTTCTGTTAAAATCACAATATCATCTGCATATTTTATGTGGTTTATATTTTTTCCATTTATTATTGTGCCTCTTTTTTTCTTCAATTGATTTTATTAGTTCTTCTAGGTAGATATTAAATAGATATGGAGATAAAGGGCATCGCTGCATGACTCCTTTATCTATTTCAAATTTCTCTGTTTTAAGGTTGTTGAATTTTACTATTTCTCTTGTATTTTGTTTACAAACATGATTATTTCATGATCAAGTGGGATTTTTTTGTAGTTGCTTCATAAAATTTTCTCCGTTTACAGAGTCAAATGCCTGCTTGAAATCGATGAAGCACAGATAAAGAGATTTCTTCTTATTCCAATATTTTTCTGCAATGATGTTTAGTGTGAATATTTGGTCTATTGTTGATCTGTCTTTTCTAAATCCTGCTTGTTCTTCCCCTATTGTTTCTTCATATATTTTGAGTATCCTATTTTGTAAAATCCTTATAAATATTTTATATATATGGTTTAAAAGGGTAATTGGTTTATAATTCTGACAATTTTCTTTATCTCCTTTTTTGTGTATAGGTACTATTATTCCACTTTTTCCATTCTTCTGGTATATCACCTGTAAATAAAATTAGATTAAATAAACAACTGTGCGAGTTGTTTTAACATTGCATCGCCTCCGAATTTCCATAGTTCTGCTTGGATACCATCATTTCCGGGTGCCTCGTCATTCTTCATTTGGCTAATTGCTTTCTGAACTTCTTTTGTTATCGAGGGTGCTTTATCTCTTCTGTTATCTAAGACAAGGGCGTTTTTTCTTTCTCCTTTGAACAGGGTTTGGTAATATTCTTTCCATATATTTTTTAATTTCTTGTGTTCCTGTTTTTATATTGTTTTTATTTTTCAATGTCAGTGTTTTCGGGATGTATATTTTATAGAGTTCCTTTATAACCCGGTAAGATGTTTTAGAGTCGTGACGTTTATTTGCTTCTTCGCACTGCTTTGTTTTGTCTTCCAACCATTTCCTTTTAGCAGCTTTACATAGGTTGTTTATTTTGTTTTTTAGGGTTTTATATTTTCCCCTTTTTCTTTACTATTTTCTTTGTTTAGGAGGTTTTTTATTTGTCTTTTTTCCGTCCATACATCTAAAATTTCTGCTGTAATCCAAGGATTATTTGGTTTTAGTTTTGTTCCCAAGGTTTCTAAGGCTGCATCTTTAGTCATTTGTTTAGTTTTCTCCCATATATTTTCCACATATGATGAATAGTTTATATCTTTTAATTTTTTTTGTAGTGTTTTCCCATAAATTCCCTTCATTTTGTCTTCTTCAAAACGTGATATATTTAATGTTGCTCTATTGTTCTTTGGCTTCGTATTTTTAAATTTCCATTTAATTGTTGCTGCTAGCAGTTCATGGTCGGTGTCAAAATTTGTACCTCTAAGAGTTTTAACATTTTGAATGGATGATTTCCAGTTGTTATTTATTAAAATGTAGTCGATGCAGTTTTTTGTATTTCCATCTGGTGATGACCATGTATACTTATGTTGAAATCTGTGGTAGAACAGTGTGTTGGCGATGAATAGTTTATTTTCTTTGCAGAAGCTCAAGAGTTCTTCTCCTCGATCATTTCTATCTCCTATCCCGAACTTTCCTAATACGTCGCTGAAGTCTGTCGAAAAGCCTCCAAATTTTGCGTTAAAGTCTCCCATTATTATTAAAATATCTTTTGTTTGTGTTATCTATGGTTTCTTGTAGGTCTGAATAGAAAGCAGCTGTCTCTATCATCATGTGAGGAGTCCTATTTTGTCGTATACTTGGATTATTTTTATGAAGATTCCTTTTTCTTTACCTTTTATTCTTAAATTTATCATTCTTGAGCTGTGTGGGTGAATTTCTATTATTGAATTTAAGATATTTCTGTACTATGAAAGCGACTCCTTCTCTATGTATGTTGTCTTTTCTCCCTGAGTAAAATATTCTTCCTTCTGTCATATCCAGTGTTCTGTCCAATGTGTCTCTGACATTCCTACGATATCCAATTTGATCTTTTTCAATTCTTCTTCTACCAATTTTATTTTCCCGGGCTTGTAAAGCGATCTTACGTTTAGCGTTGAGAGATACATTTGAGTTTTGGCTGACCATATTGCTTTCTTCACAGCTGTTCTCCATGATATAAGAACAGCCGCGTCGGTTACCCCCGGACGCGGTAGCATGAATGTTTATCTTACAATGACTGAGATCCATAGGGTTTAAGGCAGATAATGCAGCCGGCTTGCCATTCCTCTGCTCCATAGTCCACAATTTAGATGGGACCAGTATCATGAAAGAGTGACAGACTTCCACTGTTGCTGAAGATAGATCCTCCACCTTCACCTGTAACCCAGGCAGGGGCCCATTCCAGGTACTGTCGATCGGAGCCAGCCGAGCCCGGGTTTTTTTTACACGAGGTATGCTCCTCCCATTCCTCCTTTCTTATCCAGGCTTGGGACTGGCAATGGCTAAGTCCTTCTCAACGTTAAGGACCCTAATCCAATATGGCAGAATCTGAAAACGATAAACATATTACAGTATAATGTACTGAAATGTTTTTTTTTACGTATGTTTCTGAATTATTGTGGCATGTTTATTCTCAACTCTGTTATCGAGTTACTAATCCTCGCTTGGCTTAGACAAAATATTGACAGATATTGTTAAAAGTAAATAGAATTTCAATGTACAAATGAGATACAGGGTGGATCATATGTCAGTTTACTGAGAAGTAAATGATCAAAAACAGTTTCAGCAATACATTTAAATGTCATAAATAAGATCATGTAAATATAATATTAACAAAGTACTCTGGACATGAAGTTGATTTCAAGATTTAGATTGTAAAAATTCCTGCTTGGTAAAATGACATGTCTCTCTGCCCCTGTATATTGTACTTTTTTTGCAACAGGAAAGAAGTTCTAAGTAGGCAGATGGATGGATCTGAGGAAGAGGATGATACACTTTTAGGGTCCATTGAGCAACCACGGGAAGTGCGTTTTTTCTATATGCTGCGTGTATTTTATGGTCGGTTTCCTGTTGCTGGACGAAATATTTCCATCGTCTTGGCGATGATTGGACCTGCATATGGATTATCGTTCACCTTACTGCAATATAGTTTTAAGGTTAGGATATTGCTTGACATATTCCAGCCTTTTAGGAATGTCCACCACCCTGAAGGGGATTAAAGTGATATCATGGGAATTTTGACGTATCTTAATAGTTAAAAACGCAAAGCATGGTCGCAAACGAAGAAGGAAACTCATTCTGATTCATTCAAAAATGAGGTCCCCAGTTTAGATGCTCTATCCTTACTGATATCAGTAGAGTATCAGTCAAGAATGCGTGATTTCTTTTTTGTTTTTTACACTCAGTGACATCAGTGGCTTATTATTACTAGTAGCAATAGTAGTGGCAAATGATGCAAGGAAGCAGCTTATACAGCATCAGCCAAAAAAATCAAAAAAAAAAAAAAAAAAACACTCTCATCATCTGTCCGCCGCATCATTAAAGGGATGAGATAGGGAAACCAGTAGTGGGGAGACTTTCGTAGGTCACTGGCCACTTAAAATTCTGACATCGGTCTCGAGTCACATTTTAAGTAATAGATTATGAATTAGTTATGCCATTTCAAATGCTATTCTCATTAAATTTTGATATTACTGATTTGATATTAAATAACATCAAGATAGTTACTTCATGAAGTTGAAACATCTGTTTTGGATTATAGAATCGCTCTTCTCGTCACCCCAAGTTTTTTTGTATTTGTGTTTGCTGGTCTATCTTTTAAGTAAAAACCAAGTTGGCTGATGTACGCAGTGCCTTACATTTCAGGAGCATTATCAAAATAGTAATAATTTGTAGTAATCCATTCTTTATATAAAAAACGAGCAAAAAAAGCAACGAATTTTATGCGTGAACCGAGAACATTTCGCTACTGTGCATCCTCCATATTTCCCATTGCAACAAACACAACGTTCAGTGCTTCAGCTACGATATACTGTATGGATAGCCTATGTGATATGTACGAAAAAAGAAATAACACTCGCCGGATTTCTCTTAGTTCGATTTTATGAAATTTAGGAAGGCTCGATGAATCCTTGTAAAAAAAAGACAAATCCAACTCTAAAAGTTCATGAAAATCAAACTGGGAGTCGAGCTATTGAACGGTGAAGGAAATAGGCGCTTTATGCATAGCTACCGACTACAAATACCTTCACATGCTCCTCGAGTGGATTACATCTGTGGAACTGGGATAATTTCCTCCATATGACGTTTAGTCCTCATTTTTTTATTATTATAATTTCCATGTAACGGTAATTTTTTCCTTTTTGCCAATTAATTTCATTTAAAAAGTAAAACTCCTGGTCATGTCGCCGTGTTGAGTATTATTGTCTCTAGTACATGTTCTGTACTTATTAGCAATAAAGAATTTATTTATATATATGCTGACGCGCCTAAAAACAAACCATGGCTGGTTGATTATAATTACGTTACTGAATATGTCCTCATATTATATTGTTGGTATATCTGAAAACTGTGATTGCATGATTAATTTATGCCGTGCAAGCGGGGTTAGCTATTTTAAATGAAATGCATGTTTCGACAGCATCCATTTTGATAGATGTTTGCAAAGTATTGGGCATTTAAAAAACAAATAAAAAGTTGGAGACTGTATACAATCAATAAATGCTGATGTGAGGCAATGGCTTTGAAGAAATCTAAATGAGATGCATGAAAATCATTACCATAATGCCAGTCTTGAGCGACTTTCTCATAAAACTACAACAGGTTCGTCAGTATCGATCCCCCCTAAACGAAACCGTCTTTCAAGCTGTTTAACGATTGCTATACGTCTTGGAAGGTATAGGTTATCTTCTCTTTTATTTACTCATTAATGGGCCTTATATATATATATATATATATATATATATATATATATATATATATATAATACCTTATTTTTTTAAAATAGTTACCTGTGTATTGTAATTGTTTTTAAAATCTGAAGAAATACTACTTATCTTCAATTTACTAATGAGCTATTAGTAAACTGAGCCTTATTTGTAGCGATAATATGGTTTTTCTTCAAATTAATTTTGCTGATACAACTAATGAGAATCTGTTGAGAATCCACAATCTGCAGAGTAGTATAAAATAGTTTTAGCTGATCCGAAAGTTCAGTTTAGCATATCACTACGTCCTTTCGGTCTTCTTTCTATCTCGAAATCGATGTGACGTTAGGTCTCACCGTGATGTCTGTCATATCTTCAAGAGAGTATTCATAGTACCTGCTGTAAAGAAAATTCTGTCCCGGAATACTGTTTGTTTATAGACAGTCCGCTGGCAGCCATAATACAGTTTGTACAATTATCAGTTCAACCAAAAAATTAAAACCGAATCTTAATTTTCATTAAAAGACTCTTAAAATTTAAGAATTAAAAGAATCTTGAATATAACATGTGAATATCTAAAAGGGTATTTTTGAACAGAGTTTTTTAAAATTTTCATTAAGTACGATTTTACAAATTAGTGAAAGATTTATTTAATTATACGTAACTCACTTCTTTGACCATGAATTCGATAGTGTGATGAAGAGCAAAGGAAAAATTAAAATTTAAATGAATTTAAAAAAATTACCCTGAAGTAAGAGTGCAGTTCTGTAGGTTTGTCATTGTGAAATAAATACAAAAGCAGGTGAGGGAGCTATAATAAAAAGGTGCATTGATTTCTCACTGAAGTTCTTTCTTTTTTCTGTCGAAAACTCAATATAATTAATTAAATAATTTTATATTAAATTAATATCAATAGTTATTATTCTTAATTTATTCAAATTAGGGAAAGACACCATTGGATAGTCCGAGGCTAAGATGGTGAGGTCATTTTATTATTACAATCCATATTATACACTGCTTGATAAAATTAACAGAACAAAATATGTTTCATAAATATTTGATTGTGAATATTGTCGCCGAAGGCGAATATTTGATATAATAGGCATCTTGGCATGCAAATTCGAGTATCCAACAGAAATCGATTTACCACCTTACAGAGCTGCACATTGTGCAAATTTTTCATCCCTATAGAAACACTGGTTGCGACCACATCACTTAATTCTCTCTCTCTTTTTTTTACTTGCCTCTGACATGCCTGTTGACATAAATACATGACAAATCATATGAATTGAAGCATCATAACTGGCGTACTATGGCCAAAAGAGCTAGTGTATCAAAAATGCACAAAATCTAATTAACCTATAAAAAGTTAATAACTAATGACTTTTAAGTAATTCGTTTAAGTAATTACAAGTAATTTAATTTAAGTAATTACAAGTAATTTAAGTAAGTAAAACAATTTCGAAAATAGTTTAAAATTTCCATACTTAAAATAAATTAACGTAGGATGTTTTATTGTCCTAGTGACCATCTCAAAATAAAACGTCTCGTAGAGTGCAAGGCTTCGTTTTTTATATTAAATTATTTCTGGCGACACGGGAGTAAAACGTGCTGCTGTGGAAGCCACTTCTCATAAAACAAAATTAAGTATGAACTAAAATTATGGATAAGTCAACCATTGTTTGTGATGGACATGTTATGTACTTTCTGGTGACTGCCTGTTTCCTTAATGGTGTATGTAAAAACGAAGCATCCGTTTGTCAGCACAATCTCTCTCTCTCTCTCTGTTCTGAAATAAATCGAATTTGTTGTATGAAAATGAATAAATTGATGTTGACTACTCGTCAGAATCGATTTATTCTTTTTTTTTTTTTTTTTTTTTCTGTAAAGAGAAAAGCTGTTCACTGAACAATCGGGCTTTTCGTCTGTACGGGACTTGAATGTCTGTCTTATGATATTTATCATCACTTAATTTTTTATTAACAATAAAGTAAATTTATCTGACAATTAATGACGAGGCTGGCTTTGCTTTCATTTATCAGTACAGCATCATCTAAGTGACCTGCAGTACTGTACCCAAGCCGTGTATTGTGAAAAACGAAGATTTAACCACGTCAAAAATACAGAAAATTCTTGCTGCAGTTAAGGTTGAACCTAGTGAGGTGCGATTCTGCTCCTATGTACCACGTCACTTAATATTGAAAATAAAATATAAATAAATATTGGTATTAGCAGCTTCCAAGTGTGCGCTTGTAACTCTATTATTTCTATAGAAGTGTATTCACGGTCCATTTTCACGTTGTGCAGGCTAAAGACAAAGCATGACTCACCTTTAGCAGCACGAACGCACGCCCTTCTCGCCTACCAAAGAATGAGCACCACTTTTATAATCAATAGATAATTAGGTAAATAGGAAACGAAACTCACAACTATTACCTCTTCAAAGGGACATCAAAAGAATCGTATTTCAATCATTGACCGCTATCCTTAAAAGTGTCAATGGATGACCCTATACGATCCGAAACACGCAGAAAATAACGAACAGTACTCAAAATTATAAAGTATGTCATGACCACCGCCTTCTATAAATTAAATATAATAATAAAATTCTTTATTAACCACCGCCTTCTATAAATTAAATATAATAATAAAATTCTTTATTAACATAAAATTTATACAATAGTGATTCCTTAGAAAGCCAGAGGAATCTTACAATTTGTTGTTTATACAAGTGATTTTGTTTTATAAAAAAATAAAATAAAATAATAATAACTAAATAATAATTAATAGATCAAAGCAAAGATGATAATCAAAATGTAAAAATGAATGAATTTGATGAATTTGAGGTATTAAGTCATCAAATGCAGACATTGTAGGGATAGCAGATACAGCGAAAAAGGACTACAAGTTGAGCAGAACATGAAATGACATCAGTTAACTAAGATCTGTACTTACATAAATGTCCTTTACAAACAGCAAAATAGGACAAGATGCCATCGCGATATACCTTGTCGATAGACCACAGGTCGATGTCGATGTTGAGCGAGTTGAGTGTCCAGAGTCACATTAGGGAAGTGTCTCTTGAAATTCTGTAACCTCTGGAGCCTTGAGCACAAGGAGGGGGTACTACGGAGATGTCTGCCTGGCAAACGCCAATCAACCGTGTTTCAGATGTTGATGTGATCCTGCTTAGCTGAGCACAGATGAAGGAATGATTTTATTTTTAGCACATGGGCTCTGTGGACTATGGGCGTATATTGCAGGTTGCAGCAGAGAGTAGATTTAGATGTTGTGTAAATCTGGTGCGACCACAAGTTGGCCCACTTCCCAGAATTCGAGGCCATATAGTTTCCTGAGGCTGGTGCCGCCGACCAAACTTCCACGGCATAGTAGAGTACACTACAGAAGTAAGTTGCGAGGTATTTCTTGATTATTTGCTTATTGTGCATTTTGCACAGATCAATTTTCATTCCCCAGAAAGCCCTCAGGGCTTTGGAATACTGAGCTTGGATTTGTTTTTTATAGGTGAGGTTGGCATCAAGGATTACTCCTAGGAATTTGACACTGTCTGTGGGAGTCAGAACATTTCCTGCCAATTCCGGAAATAGAGAAGATGCAGTATCAGTAGAAGTCATCCGATTTGGCGTAAAGATGAGATAGAGTGACTTCTCTGGATTGACTGACAGGCCAAAAAATTTAGCATACTTACAGAATGTATTTAGGTAGCTGTTTACAGATTCAGAGGTGGTTTGTCTTTTTTGTGAGTCACCAACTCACATGGCAAGTATGGCAAGTATGCTACTTGCCATATGGCAAGTATGCTATTATGGCAAGTATGCATATGGCAAGTATGCATGCACCAAATGGCAAGTATGCTACTTGCCATTTGCATGGCAAGTAGCATACAATATCATCAGCATACGATAGGAAAGCTGGAATTTGATCCATTAGTGGAACGAATATTGCTGCAAATAGCAAGGCTGAGAAAGAACCACCTTGTGGGATCCCTACTTCGACGCTTTTAGTGACTGTAATGCCATATGCAAGCATAACAGACAAAATGCAAATTTAAACGCGACAGGTCCAAACCGGAGGCAGATATGTAAAAATTACCTTGAACTAAATTATAATAAACAAATATAATATAATATTTTATTTTATTTTTAATATTAGGTGACTTGGTACATAGGAAGAGAATCATACCTTGAGAATCGTATAACTCAAACCTTAAATTCGAAAAAGTCGTGAGTTAGGATTAAATTTCAAAGTGTCTACGATTCTGCCCGGACACAACAGGAGGGAGTACATGTTGAGTGCCTTGTTAATCAATGCGGCCCTGGAGAGATTGTGCAGTTTTCTTAGCGTGGTCTGTGTTTAGACACTGCTTCTACAGGGATGTGCTACACGTAAATAGAAAGGGTGCAAGAATATTTGTGATCCTATCGAGGCAGCGATGGGTGGGTTGCGAAACTGCTAGCTTGGGTGGGATATACAGACTAATAGATTAACTAGGGCCGCAGGAAGAGGTGAAAGTGATTTTTGCACTGCTTCTATTGGAACATGCAGCACCCTGGGAAGCAAGTTGTCGGGAATTTCAAGCCTTGCTGTGAATCATCATGGAACAAGTAAATACGTAGGCTGTGTTAGGGTAACTAAGAATAAGAACATGTGTATGTATACGGTACTTGCATGCGCACTAATGCTAGGAGCATTGTAAATAAATTTGATGAATTTGAGGTATTAAGTCATCAAATGCAGACATTGTAGGGATAGCAGATACACGATGTCACTCAGACATAAGCGATGTTGAATTTGAATATGGGGAGTACAATGTATACAGGAAGTGTATAGTGCAGTTTGGCTAGCGAAACGGGGGGCTTCCCCCCAAGAAGCATATTATATCTAAAGCAGTGTATCCAGTCGACATGGGTGTCCAGTGCAATGTTGAGTCAGTTTGGTGTGATATAAGCATTGGGCAAATAAATTGAGAGTAGGAATGTGTTATACGCCTAACAACTATGATGAGTATATACCAAATAGCTGTACAAAAAAACAAATCGGCCATAAATCAGAATGTCTTATAATGGGCGATTTTAAATTTCCAGATATTGACTGGAATTTGTGGGTTGGTTACTCACACACTAGCAAGACATGTGGATAACTGTTTACTACAGCAGCATGTTAGGGAGGAAAAAAGAGGAAGCAATGCTCTTGACGTGGTTATCAGAGGAAGAAATAATCTTGATGTGGTTTTACCAGTGGGTAAAAGACCCACTGGGTGGCAGTGACTACAGTGTACTAATGTAGAATTTAATTAAAGACATAACTACCGTCGATGGTAAAAGAAATGACTTTTGCTTTCGTAAGGGTGACTACACTGGCCTCAGACAGTTTTTAAATTTTATGCAGTGAGACCAACTGATGCTGTTATCAACAGCAAATTCTAAATGGGAAGCATTCACGGAAGTAATCATAGAAGTTACTATGCTTTTCATACCAACTGAGGAATACTGTTCAAGGCTTAAACCTAAATGGATATCAGATGAAGTGATGAGACTTTAGCATTAGCATTAGTAGAGGCATATGATGCAAGAAAGCAAGCTTATTCAGCATCAGCCAAAAAAAAAAAAAAAACACACACCACTCCCATTTCACCCCTCCGTTCGTTCGAAATACCTGTCCAGTTGAGCCTTAAATTTGTTTAGGCTATCAACTTCAACAACAAGTGATGGAAGTCGGTTCCACCAACCAACCACCCGCTGGCCAAAGGCAAATTTCCGCACATCTATCCGACATCCGTCCTTCCTCAATTTGAATTTATGCCCTCTGAGGTGATTATTCTGAGCAAGAGGAAGAATCCCATTGGCATTGAGCATGCTCAAACCATTCAAAGCCTTATACACCTCTATCAGATCACCTCGCTGGTGCCTAGTCTCCAGACTCTGTAATTTGCAAAACTTAAGCCTTTCTTCGTAACAGCAACCCTTTGTTCCATTCACTAATCTTGTTGCCCTTCTCTGTACTCGTTCCAGCAGCTCTACATCCTTCTTGAAATGAGGCCTCCAGACCTGTATACAGTACTCAAGATGTGGCCTAACCATTGCCTTATACAAGGGAATAATCACCTCCTTATCCCTGCTAGAAAAATTCCTGTATATCATTGACAAGACACCATGAGCTACTCTTGCAGCTCGTCTGCACTGCTCAGAGAACTTCATATCTGCCTGCACAATTACCCCCAAGTCCTTTTCATTCTCCACCACTGTCAGTGTAGTACCGCAGAGTTGATACGTTGCTCTAGGGTTACTGTTTCCCATATGTAGACTTTACATTTGTCAATGTTAAACTTCATTTGCCACCTCTCAGCCCATCTGTTCAACCTTTCCAGATCCTGTTTCAGCAGCATAGCGTCAGTAGTGTCCTTAACAACCCTGCCAACCTTTGTCGTCTGCAAACTTGGATATTAAACTTGATATACCATCATCAATATCATTCATAAACACCGAAAACAACAGCGGACCCAACACTGAACCCTCAGGAACTCCACTAATAACATTAGTCCACGTTGAGCAGTGTCCATTGATTACCACTCTGTCTTCTGCCACTCAACCATCCCCTTATCCATAGCAGCAATTTGCCTCCAATGCCACACTGCTCCAATTTGTGCAGCAGTCTTCCATGTGCAACAGTATCAAAAGCCTTTCTAAGATCCAAATATATAATATCAAAGTTATTCCTTGCATCCAGTTCTTTTGTGACTACATCATAGTATCCAATCAAACTGGTCAGGCAAGACCTGCTCTTAACAAAACCATGCTGCGTCTTAGCTATAACTGAATTCTTGTCTAGGTGATCCTGCAGTGCTTCTTTAACCAGTGCCTCCATTAATTTTCCTGGAACAGAAGTTAAACTAACAGGTCTATAATTACTTGTGTCAGCGTTTGATCCTCCTTTGTGAATTGGGGTTACATTTGCACATCTCCAGTCTATGGGTACCTCCCCTGAGTCCAACGAAGCTCTCATAATTATGGCTAGGGGTTTGCTTACTTCCTTTGCTGCCTCCTTTAATATAACTGGATAGATCCCATCCACCCCAGGTGCCTTTTTTATGTTTATCCTCAACAATCTCTCCTCCACTTTCCTCTCAGTTATTACAAAATCATCTAGCTCACTGCCAATGTTTACTTTACCTACGTCATTCTCCTTCCTGAATAACTCCTCATGCGTGAATGTAGATGCAAAATACTCGTTTAGATTGTTAGCCACCTGAGCAGGATCCTCAATTGTTGAACCATCAATATCCAGTGGACTAATCTGATTCATCCCTTTCCTTCTTGAGTTTAAATAGGTAAAGAACTCTTTTCTGTTTTTCTTTGCATCCTTTGCCAAAGATTTTTGTAGTCTGCCTTTGCCTGCCTAATCTCCTTTGTGACTTGGTTACAGACCAACTTATGTCTATCATAGGCTTCCATGTCGCCCATTAATTTTTATGTATCCCATGCATTTTTCTTCTCTGCCACATGTCTCATTAGTTCCTCTGACAACCATTTAGGCCTAAACCTTGAACAATATTTCTTAAGGTTTAGGCCTAAATGGCCTAAACTTGTGGCAGAGAAAAACAAATGCATGGAATGCATATAAATTATCAGGTAGTATAGAAGACTATGGTACATATAAATTAGTCTGTGATCAAGTCAAAAGGAAACTAAGCAAGCTAAGGCAGATAAATAGAAGTCCGGCAAAGAATAGCAGCAAAGACTTCTATGCTTACATTAACTGTACAAGACCCTGCTCAGGTTGCGAACAGATTGATTAGGTATTTTTCATTTACATTCACACATGAGGAATTTTTTAGGGAAGGAGATGCCAGAAGTATTTCAAACTATAACGGGGAGTTAAATGATTTTGTGATAACTGATAGAAAAGTGGAAGAGATTGTTGAGGCAAAAAATAAGAAATGCGCTTGAGGTAGATGATTTCTATCTAATTATATTTAAGGGAGGCAGAAAGGGGGCAAGCAAACCCGTAGCAGTAATTATGACAGCATCCTTGAATTCAGGGAATGTCTCCGCAGACTGGAAATGTGCGAATCTCCAATTCACAAAGGAGAATCAAAGGATGACACGAGTAATTGCAGACCTGTTAGTTTAACTTAAGTTTTTTCAGGGGAAAATAATGGAGTCACCGGTTAATTAAGTAATGCAGAATCATATAGACACGAATGCAATTGTACTGCAGTCACAGCATGGATTTGTTAAAGGCGGCCTTGTATGACAAATCTGATTGGATACTATAATTCAGTGACCAATGAACTGGATGCAAAAAATAATGTAGATATCATATACTTGGATTTCAGGAAGCTTTTGATACTGTTGCACATTAAGGGCAAGTTCCTGTTATGGATAAAGGGATTGCTAAGCGGGAGAAGAGAGAATAGTTAACAATGGACACAGCTTTATGTGGACTAATGTTATTAGTTGAGTTTCCCGGGGTTCAGTGCTGGATCTATTGTTGTTTTCAGTTTTTTTTATTAATGATATTAATGAAGGTATGTCAAGCTTAATGTTTAAGTTTGCTGATGATGATACAAAGGTTGGTAGAGTGGCTAATGCCAATATACTACTGCAACAAATCAAGGAAAATTGGGTCGATGGGCCGAGAAACGCAGTTGAAGTTTTACATTGACAAATGCAAGGTATTGTACATGGGTAGCAGTAACCCCAGATTAACTCATCAACTGTGTGGTACTACCCTCAGGGTAGTAGAGAATGAAAAAGCCTTGGGGGTAATTGTGCAGTCAAACATGAAATTCTCAGAGCAGTGCAGACGTGCAGCCAGGATAGCTGATGGGGTATTTTCAATGATATACAGAAACTTTGCTAGCAGAGATAAGGCAGTTATTATCCCTTTGCATAAGGCCGTGGCTAGACCTCATCTTGAGTACTGTATATATAGGTCTGAAGCCTCAGAAGCCTCACTTTAGGAAGGATGTTGAACTGCTGGAAAGGCGCAGAGAAGGGCAACCAGATTGGTGAAGGGAACAAAGGGTGCTCTTACCAAGATAGGCTTCGGTCTGCAAATTGCAGCGTTTGGAGACTAGGCGCCTGTGTGGTTGAGGTGTATAGATTGATTAAGCTAAATGTTGTTGTTATTATTATTATTATTATCCATATGATGCAAGGAAGCCTGAGGCTTATGCTGCACCAGGAAAAAAAAAGTTCCCGAGTAACCCTGAGAGAGAGAGAGTCAGTCAAAAGTAGAAGGGAATCACCAAGAAAGAGAAGAATGATGATATCTAGCTCAGGACCCTGGGTGTGCCAAGCCCATACTCACCAGATGTGAGCCCCAGGGGTTAAATTGATGGCGTTCTTCCTCTTTCTGAGCTACACACACGAGGGGGCATAAATTCAAATTGAGGAAGGATGGTTGCAGGGTAGATGTGCGGAAGTTTCCCTTCATTTTGCGAATGTTTGATTATTGGAACAATCATCTGTTATTGCAGAAAGGGGTAGTTTGAATAAATTCAAGAAAGAACTAGACAAATTATTAGACAGTATGGATGGGTATAGTGTGTAGTTTTTTTTTTTTTTTTTGGCTACTGCTTTAAGCTTGCTTTCTTGCATTATTTGCTGCAGTAGCAGGAATTTGCTGTATTTGTTTTGTGTGTGTGTAGTGTTTTCTTTTTTTGATAAAATCTTAGTGATACTGTATTTACACATTTGGTCCATATAGGAAAGTTTCCGTTGTTATGAATAAACTAAGCAAAACCAAAATCAAGGGGACCAAGATTTTGCCTATACAGTATTGTAATTAGTTTCCATCAGTCTGCGGCGCCTCCGTAGCCAAGTGGGCAGGAGCAGCAGTGCATAGCACACGCTTCTTGATTAGACCGGGGTTCGAGCCCGTCACCACCAAATATGTAGGATGCGGACAGGTCAGGGAATGACCACTGCATATCCTCGGAGCAATATGGCCTTAGTTGCTAATGCTCCTAAAAACCAAACAACAAACAAACCATCAGTCTGCGAAGCGTGTCAGATATCATGGGGGTATTATATGAACCGCTAGAGACTGAATAACCTTGGACCAAAGTTTCCCCGCCCACTATGCTACATGCCAAAATTTTATTCCCTTCTAACTTGTTTGTTTTTTATTTCATAGTACAGCACTTTTTTTCTATGGCATTCTAGTAGCTTCCAAGACTGTACTCGTATGTTTTTTTATCGAGTTTAACGGACAATCGGATTTAAGGGACAGGCCTTTCTTCTTCAATATAGTGAAGAAGAAAGACCGTTAAATCGAGGTTTGACTCTACATCTTCTCTGCCTGTGCTGTAGACAGCGCCTCCCAAGAACAAGTTTTACTGCTGTTGCATTAAATAGGAAGATATTAAACTAATCCAATTATCGATTCCGCTTTTCATAATTTAAGCGGAGAAAAACATTAAGCTAGATGCGTTGACGGAGAAATATCTGAAATCAACAGCATCCTTCTCAAAGTTTTATGGTTTCCGTGGAAATAACACGAACTCTGGATTCGGATGTTGCAAAACCCCATCGTTATTGCAAAACTGAATTGAAAGCCAATGGACAAGCTGAGATGATCGTCCTAAAAAAAAAAAACTAGAAGCGTTTGGCATATATATGCATTACTTACAAAATTAAGGGGAAAACTTTTTTCATACAAATATGAAAACCAGAAAAGATGGTGTATTGGTTACGATGTCAAGTTGTAAAATGGTTCTAAGTTTTAGATCATAAGAAGCTTCAAGTTTAGCTAGGAAATCACTATATCAGCAGAAGTCTAAGAAGCCTGTCTTAAAAGACAGACTTAAAAGAGCATAAAAGTCTACCTTAAGAGAGCGTAAAACTCTACCTTAAAAGAGCATATACTACTTAAAAGAGTTTTTTTTTAAAATGGATTTGTTCTTTCATCTGTGAAATTATCATTAGGAATTGGCTCAGTGACGCACTAGATATAAACAGGACTTCTCATAAAGAAAAGCATAACGTTACAATAGAATACAGTTATGCGAATGTTTTATTTTTTCCCATAATTTTACTCAAAACATTCACATATATAATATTTAACTGTAAGAAATAAAACTATGAAATGGATATAACGAAATAAAGGTTCTACTTAACAAAGCATTATCTCCAGCAAGCTATGTCAATTACCAACTTGTAGTACAATGCCCATTTGTTGTCCTCACAATAACGAGCCCAATCTTCAAATGCATAAACATTTTAAGACATATTTTGCACATCAGTTTAAAATATCAAGATATGAATCTATTTCTGTCAAAATATGCGAAATTACGATTTTTTATGTGTAATCAGTTATTTTACGCAGATTTGCAACTTATGGTTCCATATTCTGTTTCAGTTTTTGCAACACTAAGATAGTTGAAATAACCGAAGATAAAACGGTACAAAACCCCCACAAATTTGTTCCACTTAATGTAAGACAAACGAGCCGCTTAGGAGAAACAAACAGAGATTATTTTCTACGTGGCACTTTCAATTTATGACTGAAGTATAGATTAACTGACACGTTGAGAAGGTTCTTTGAGGGTACTTCGCATTTAATTGGATTACCTTCACTGCCATCTAGTATGCACTAGCACGGTGGCGTCATGCGTTTGTACTCAATAGATTTAACACCGAATCATTAAGTAGGCTGATAAATGCTCATGGTCTTTTGGACGCACTTTGGACTGTGAAGATTTATGAAAGAATTTATGGCAAACTGAAAGAATGAAGGAGTTAAAAATATTCTAAGCGAAAATCGCTGAGCTGAGATAATCGTTCGGTTCAGTGGTTTTCTAATACCAAATACAGTACTTAGTATTTTAGTATTAACAAATTCAACAAAATGCTTAGTACTGTGTTTAGTTGAATTTGTTACTTCTTTTGGGCATATTTACTCTGATAGGAAGTGTTTGCACTAAAGAAGAAACAATAAATTTTAAGAAAGTTGTGCTCCAGAGTAAAGTCCTGTTTTGTGTCGCCCTTTTGCATTTATTATTCTGCCGGTGTTTTTCCTTCTAACAGAAATTTTCTCATATCCAGTCAGTTCCTTAAAAAAAAATGGTGACAAATTGTGGGAACCGGAGTTTTCTTCACAATTATTTATACAGCTATTTACTTACGTATTGCTATACCACCCGTACTTTGGAAACCAATTTAGGCAGTTGTGTATTTTTTTTTTTTTTTTTTTTTGGATACAAGAGCAACTGGTTCCTCACCCTTCCAAATTTCACAAGCTACCTGACTGCTTTATTTATACTTTCTGTCACAGAAGATTCTGGGCACCGAGGATATATTTATTCTCCTTGTACAGGTTTGGACTTAGTGCAAGTTTTTTCTTTGAGGGCAGTGTCTATTTCTCTTAGAATAATGAAGCACTTATCTAAATTTCTAAACATAACAAAAGTTTATTTCCACATCAAAATTTGCACGATATTACCTCATTTAAAGTAAAAAAAAATAGTATCTCCACCTTCCTTTTTAAATATGTACAGCTCTACTTTTAATTAAAATTAACTACAGAATCAATACAACTTCTTTCTTCTGCTTTATACATTTTATCACACATTTCTCATCTAATATAAAATTTTCTTCAGATCTATTTATTATTATTTTTTTGTACTCACACAACACCCTCCCTCTAACAATCTCAGACTATACACTCTCTGAAACCATCCTTTCACCTTTAACAGAATACTTCTCCTCTAGTCAATTATCAATCAGATACCAATATCAATTTTTAATAATCACAACCATATACAACCTTGGGATACCTATATTTTCCCTAGAGCACTTACACAACATAATCCTGAGCATAAAACATACCTTTTTCACAATGCCCTTATATCAGAGATAGGGTAGAGATAGAGTTTTTTGAACACGACAAAAAACACATCATCAGACATCGGAAGCCATTCCAAATAAATTAATTTTCCGTTTATCTTCGGGATGATTAAATAAAGTCAGAAGAGCTCACAAGATAGGGAGAATACAAGGACATTACCATCGTTTAGCAGTCGTGTGGGGTTTAACCACGGTCAACTGAAACGCCTGTACTACTGTACCCTCAAATTTGGTCATTCGGTTACGACTGCTGAAGCCCTCGTGGGTAGCACAGCACAGTTGGTATATTCACCATCTTCCTAACACCAGGTAGAAAAGACCTGAGTTCGAATCCCGTCGATGACGCGAGGAATTTGTATGGGCCTTATTCAGAAAGTGACTGAGTTAGTCGGTCTCATGTATTATGTTTTTTTTCTCCCAGTAACTCGGAGTTTTCGTCCAGCAAACAGAAGATCGACCACAGAACATATGCAATTTACAGACAGTATATACGGAGCAATTTGGCCTTAGTCGCTGATGCTCCTAAAACCCTACTACAACAACAATCCGTGGACATGTGTATATGTAAGGGCGGCACCTAGAACGTTTGTTCAACTCCGCCTCGTATCTCTGTGAAGAACACTACAAATGGGCCAGATATGTGTGTGACGTAGATTTGCGTGTTCTGTTGTTGTGTCTGGCCGCTTGGCTACTCAGAAGCATCAGTCACCTGGACAGATGATTCCGGGTACTCGTCCCCACCACGGGAAGGTGGGCCAGTCCCAGTAAAACACGTACTGTCTCTAAAGAGACTCTGACTCACCTGGTGTTGTTAGCGGGTGGGCCAGGAACCTCTGGGGGCCCAGTCCAGAGAAAAGAGGGGCGAGAAAAAAAAAAAATACCCGTGATGCAGGTTGTAAAAAAAAAAATAAAAAAAAAATAATAATAATATTAAAAACTAGTGGTGCAGGTAAAAATAAAGTAATATATTTATATATGAAAAGTAAAAATTGATACGTATGACAAATTTAGTAAGAAAAAAAACCGAACTAAAATAAATAAATAATAATTTAAAAAATAATAATAAAATAAAAAAAATAATAAAAATTAAATTAAAAATAAATTTAAAAAAAAGTAGAAAATAAAAAATTTGAATTTAGCCTTCCCATTCACAAGTGTGAAATCTAGGCTGTAGAATTGTTTGTCTGGTTTTGGTTGGTATTAGCATACAAGGTCTTTCGCCGGGTAAAAATACCAGATACAAAGGCCTGCAGGGAAGAAAGATTGTCTGGAGTCTGGATTAGTTGATCCACATGGTTTGGGGAGAAGTTATGAATGTCTCTCCGAAGTTGATCTCTGAGATCCTCGTACAGGTCACAGTCAAAAAGAAAGTGGTACCAGTTTTCCTTGGCTCCACAAAAGCATAAGTCGGTAGCGAGAAGCCCCAGTTGGTACAGCTTTTCATTCAGGGAGCAGTGGCCGGTCACCAAGAAGGATGTCTCAAGGCTGAGAGAGAACCAGGATCTTGCAGTTTTCTTCATTGCAAACTTTACCTCAGGGAGGAATCTTTTGGTTACTGTGCCTTGTGGCACAGTAACCAAAAGATTACTGTGCCTTTACAAGGCACAGTAACCAAACCGCCTTCCACCTGGTTTGCCAGATGGTGATCAGTTCACTGTAATATCGTGCTTTTTCACACTTATCATCTGCAGTGAGATTACGTTCAATATTCAGAATACATATTGGTATTTTCTTTCTGATTCTGAAACAGAGCCCACGGAAGATTTGTAAACAAATCAAGCGGGAGTGTTCCCGCAATTACCTGAATAGCTGCCGTGGAGACAGTCCTGCATATACAGTGGGTGGCCAGGATCATTCCTCCTTGAATGGAGTTCAATTTGTTTCTCATTTTTATAATAACTGCACGGTGGAGCCACACACCGGCGACATAAGTTACAATAGGTAGGAATACTGCTTTGTAGTATAGCGATAACGTTCTCTTAGACAAACCCCAATCACTTCGAGAGACTCTGAGGATGGAGGCAGAAAAACCTTTAACTTTGGTGCTGAGGTGTTGTAGGTGTGGGAAGAAGCAGAGTTTGTGGTCTGCAGTGACCCCTAAGATCCTTGCTTGCGTAACTAAAGGCAGTTGCACACCAGAGATCTTGATTTGCGGGGGTATCCGCAGGTCAACCCATGCCACATCGCTCCATTCCATTTTTGTCCTCCACCTAAGGTGCATAGAAAACAATGTACTATTTCAGGCAGTCCACACTGAGGTGCGCCACTGTCAATAATTGTTTCCTGTTACACCTCAGGCAGCTTGGCGTTGTATGTTGACTGTGTGAAAGAGCTGTTAGTATTTTTTTTAATAATGAAAAAGAAAGAAAACATTTGTCAGAAAAAAAATCGGAATCATTTTGAAATGACTGTCATATTCAGCATTGGAAGATAACCTCTAACAATTCGATTTAATATATTAAAATGCCGTTTGTACTGCTGACAAATGGAACTATTTTTCTGGTGCGAGACAAGGTAAACTTCAAATAGACCAATTAAGATAATGTGGCGTTGGTAACAATGATAGTTAAAATAGAGTATAGCCATTATGCGTGAAACAACCACCTAACATTCATTCACTGGAATCCACAATGAAATTCTAGATAACGGTTATCACCCAACGTAACGTATCTGACAACAAAAGCCTGGTTTTCGGAGGCGATGGAAATTTTAATAAGAAAGTTAATTTTAGACCAGATGACTTAATGATAACATTTCTCTTTGTATTATAATTAAAGAACACAATAGCTAATTATATCAGCTTTAGCTAGAGTAATTTCTTTTTCGAATTTAATGTGTTTAACGCATATCCGAAAGATAGTGATAATTGTACTTTAATCATGATCAACAATTCTTCATAAACTTCTGCGAAAGTGAATTCTTACATTGAATATTGCACTATGATGTGCAGCGTTCAAAATAGTCAACGTGAACAAATTCAGTTGACTACGCTTGAAAATTTGTTAAAATGTATCAACGAATTAAAGAACTGCATGCAGTGTTTCAATGGTTCCCCCCCCCCCCCCCCAGAAGCCGGGATTTTTTCGCTAGCAAAACAGGCAAATTGACCAGAGAACATACGCAATTTACAGAATAATACATATACAGGGTGTCTCAAAAATACACGGCATAACTTCAGCAATGAGTTCCTCATATGTAGACAATAAAAATATTTTATATCAACATAGTTCCGGAAATGCTTGGTTCCCAAGTTATTAACTGGAATGTCTTATCTTCCGCAGGTGATTTCCTTCATCACAAGGTACTGACAGAATCTGGTGGGTTTCCATTCCGACCATGTACTCAAATCAGGAGCAAGCGGATATGCACTTTATGTACGGTTTGGCGGACGACAATGCTCTGGAGGCTCGTCGTTTGTACCGCTAAAGGTTCCCAGAACGAAGATGTCCAGACAGGAAAACGTTTGAAGGTATCCATCGCCGCCTTTGTGAACATGGAACCTTTACACCTCGTGCTGCCGACAGAGGACGACCAAGATCTAAGACTCCTGAAGTAGAGGAGGAGATTTTGGATGTTGTGCATGCCACTCCTGGAATCAGTACACGCGGAATAGCAATGCAACTGGCTGTTCAACGTTCGACTATTTGGAGAGTGTTGCGAGAACACCAACTGTATCCTTACCATCTGCAACGGGTATAGGCCTTGTCACCAGCAGATTACCCTGCGCGAGTAGTGTTCTGCCAGTGGTTCTTGCAGCAGTGTGGTACAACTCCACTTTCCTGCCTTAGTGATATTCACAGATGAAGCACAGTTCACACGAGATGGAATCCAAAACTTTCACAATCAGCATGTATGGGCTGAGGAAAACCCACATGCAATTGTGGCAGGTTGTGAGACAATACGAAACATGCCAGGAATTTGGCATCGTCTTCGCGAGTCCGTGAGACGTCGATGTGAGGCCTGTATTCAGGCAGAAGGTGGACATTTTGAACAATTACTATAAGATGATGTGGACAGTTAGTGTCATAGAGAGACCTTCAAAACTCGGAAACCAAGCATTTCCGGAACTATGTTGATATAAAATATTTTTATTGTCTACATATGAGGAACTTATTCCTGAAGTTATGCCGTGTAATTTTGAGACACCCTGTATGGGCATATATAAGAAATTATGGGTGGCTCTAATATAATAGTTTTTTTTTTTGATTGTTTCAATTGGACATAAACACTTTATTGATAGTACGATAAGCCCGACATCCATAGGACCTAGGCTGAAATACTTGTATAAGTTCAGAATATTTTTACTTCGGCTTCGGACGTTTGCTTGTTAAATTGCACATCTCTTCAGATACATCCAGGCTCCATCTGAATACCCGTGCTCTTGTTATGTTAATTTTTTGTTTTGTTCTAGTAACTATCAACAGGGTCAGTTTACTTAACCGTACTCTGCAAACCAAAATGTTAAGAAATATGATTTGTACAAAAACATGATCACCTCGAATTATCTTGGACTTTTCAGCGAATTTTAATTCCCACACAAGCGCTATATAACGATGGACACAACACTAACAGCAGCTTTACGTTGAAGAACGGAAAGTTCCATTTCTCGAACGCTCCGTACTTAATTCAATTTGCTAACGGTTGAAGTAACACTCTAATATGTTCTGTTATATAAACCGAGACGGTTTCCACTCAAACTCCGCCACAGATGTTATACTTTTCCTGAATAGGCACGTGTTCTGATACGTTTGTATTCAAGCATGAACTTAAAACCACACGGGCGTGTGAGAGATAATGAGTGCCATCGCTATTAGCGAAATAATGCCGATGGTTCTCGAGAATCTGCAAATCGCGAGTTTGAAACTTTTCCTTTGTTGTATATTGGGTATAGTGACCAAGAGTTTGATGACGGATCTAAGATTTTTCATGTTGCTTTTAGATATCCCTTGTTTATGAACAAAAAAGAACTATAAAAAGAACTTTAGTGTAACAGAAGCATTGGAGTCGAGATATTCTTTCTAATTTAGGAAGTCGGTAAAATCAAATAAAAATACGGTTAAAAGTGTTTATACGCTTTGAACAAACAGCATTTTAACGAGGGATGACTGCTTCTAATAATGAAAAAAGCACTGATTTCAATTTTCGCATAATTAATTTTCTTTAATATGATTAAATGTATAATCATATTAAAGTATAAACTTTAATATGATTATACATTTATTAATTACGTTTATACAATAAAATGTATAAACGTAATTAATATGATTAAAGAGGGATTTATTAAGATTCCTTATTAGGACACCTTTCTCAATCAATAAGCAGGGTTCGTTATAACGAACTTCGACAGGATATTTTGACACCTTTCCACCCTCATTTGTGCAGCAATAGCATTTATTAGAAGCTCTATCATGCAGAACGAATCGCCGTCTTACTTTTAAGACCATTAAGATCTATTCATCTGGAACAAACTACTTGGAATAATCCTTCCCAAGAACCACCGAGGACTAAAACGCATTACTCGAGAAAGTGATGATGATTATATCCGATGCTAACCCTTTCAGAAAGTTGTTAACTCTTTCTGATAATCCAGATCATCATTAATCTTAATTAATTCACATCGCCATTTCACCCAGCCATAATCGGCTTCGGATTAGTAATAAATTTGCTTTAATTCTGTGGGTAGAGGTGTGTAACTTAATATGTAAAGTGATAACTGATGTTTCGAAATTTTCGAGTAGCATTCCATATTAGTCTGTATGTGTTCTTAGCACTGAATAGAACTTCTTTTATATGTAATGGATGGAAATTAGTTTTAGGTACTATGCTGTCATCATAGATATCTTTTATTTGCCATAAAATATCCGATTTTGTAAATAGAATCCTGACACGCTTTCAAACTACAATTCTTTATCATTTTAATGCCGGGAAACGCCGGATAATTACTGGCAGATGGTTGTTAACATACAAGAAAAATTTAGTACAGTATTATATAACACCACGGTTATCTAAATTTAATTTTGCTAATGGTGAGGTATCATTACAAAATGGCAGATCTCTGCTATAATGTAATAACATAATAAGTATCCTACTTGGTAAAAATAATTTACTAAGAACAATTAAAAATATTTTTAATTGTTCTCGTCTCGCTTTCGATGGGGTATCCGAGATTTCTTTCACTTTCCGCAGCATTCTTTTGTGCTGTATCACGCATAGCTCATCGTGAGAGTATATAATATAACCAAATACTACTTCATATAGTAAATTATTATTGGATTATGTGATTCGGTTCTTCTGTGTGGCCTCTTAGCGTCAGCTAAAATAATAAACAAATAAATAAAATAAAACTTAATATTCATACTATTCCAATTCCCATAAGGTAACCACCCAATTCTGCTTCGAATTTAGCCAGACTCACTGCCTTCACCACTTTGGGGGATAAATTATTCCAATGATCGACAAGCCTCTGCCTAAAAGTGAACTTCATGAGATCCAATCTGCTGTTATTTCCTGAGATTTTATATTTGTACCTCCCCATCCTAGTTCTTGTCTTACCTACGAGGTAGAACAGACGTTCCTTATTCATCTTACTCAACCCCTTCAAGGTCTTATAAATCTCAATCATATCACTCATTAGATGTTTAGTTGTCAAATTTTGCAGTCCACACCCAAGTCTTTCCTCATTTGTAATTCTCTTTGCATTCGTCATCAATCTGGTTGCCCTTCTCCGAATCCTCTCCAGAAGTTGTGTTTTATTAGGTGCGGTCTCCAGACCTGAATGCATTATACCAAATTCGATTTGGCCAACGTCTTGTATAGAGAGATAATTACGAACTTCTCCCTATTAGCAAAGGCCCTATAGCCAGGACGCATAATCATGCACATCAGCAAAGAAACAAGTTTCTAAGTTAACAACAACGTCAACAGACATTATAAACAACTCCTGGCTCTCGGTTTACTAGTCGGATAACCTGCATATCCAGAACCATTTAAACTGTTTTACCAACTTGAACAACCAATACTTTTAAGTGGTTGTGCAGTTGCACTTACAAATTCAAGCGTATTCAAATCGACACTAACACATCTCAGTTAAGTTTATTAATTTTCTTTCCAAATTAGAAATATAAAAACTGAAAACTACTGCCTTGTTTAGTACATGTAGCACTGAGCGAACTCTGCCAAAACAGCAAAGACTTTTCTTCTTGTTCTGTTCAAAGAGAATGAGCAGCTGTTGGCCCATCATCGAGCTTTTGTCACGCTTACCAACTCCGAGTATACGTATAATGAAGCGTGAGTTTCAAACTGCGATGCCACGATATCCAGATTCCTGGAATCTATCAGCCTTATTTCGCTAATCTTGATGGTGCTTAATATGTCATATGCTCGTGTAGTTTAAGTTCATGCATGAGGACGTTATAGTATGTACCTATTAAGCAGAAGCGCAACATCTGAAACACAAACCCTTGCGTGGACTGCAGTTTACATGCCGACAAATTTATAATTTACAATCTAACAAATTAATGAAACGGAAGAAGATCCTTTCGCACACGCCATGTAGAGTAACGCAACAGTGAATGTTGCACCTATACGATGTGGTTTCGTACAAGAGTATGCGATTTATTCTCGATTCCCTCGCTGACCGAAAGTATTTTAAAGCCGCTTTTTCAAGCTGAGCTGAGGTTAGTCCGTCTTGGATAACAGCATGGGATTTTTCTCATATTTTCTTGATTCATTCCGCAACATCAGTGCGCGGTTGATCACAACACGTAAAATCAACCAACCCATTAGAGCTCTTGCGTTCTTTTTCGCTATTCTAGGGGCTAGATTATACCATAAATGTTGACCCCTGCATATATCTTTCCTTCTCATCTTTGTTTTGATTCTGATGTCTCACCCTTTTGAACATCAAAAACTATGGCATCTCCACCGCAAAATGAATGACGGAAGAAGAAAAGCTATTTATGAACTTTAAAAAGAAGCGAAATGGTGGAGGACAAACACGTATACTATCTCTTTCATACCCTGATGACGGAAGACGGTGTATTAGTAAATATATTAGTTTATAATTCTCTTATATAAGAATGTCTGGGATCACGTATTCTTGCTCATGTCTCGGATCTAACCCCAATAGAATTCGTGTAGGAATTGGTATTGTACAACGGAAAATTCTGTAAGCTGCATTTTGGATGCATATCTAAAATTGATAATGTTTTATAATATGTGCTTTACAGGCACAAGGAGTCGGTGCGTCATTTTAAAATCTAATCTGTCAACTGTTGTATTTTTCTATGCGTGTTCTAATCTTTTTTGATGGCATAGTGTATATTGAGAATAATCATATTTTAACACATCCTTTTGTTTGAAATGAAATACCATTAACTGTACACAGGCAATTCTGACGATACAGGCAAACTCAAGAGCCGCGTTAGAGGTCCTCGCAAATCGGGCCCTGACCACTCTCCAAGAATAGGCAAACCGAAATCAACTCAAAATATCCCCCACAAAAACAAACTCCATCCTACTAAAGGGACGCCTTGATCTTAGGCGGCCTCCGCAAATAAAAATTGGACAGGAAACAATCAAATTCTCCAACCAACTGAAATACCTAGGCGTGATACTGGACCAAAACCTGTCATTTCAGTACCATCTGAAATATCTCCGTAAAAAAAATAAGACGTTACGCAGCCATGGTTGCCAGGGTCACGCGTAAAGAATGGGGCTTGAAAAAGCGAGTCCTCAAACTGTTCTACAAAGCTATCTTCACTCCGATCGTCACCTACGCATCCGGCGCATGGTTTCAAAAAACTACAACAGCAGTAAACAGACGTATCACGGACCAAATTCACAGATCCATCCTCCTAACCATCACTCGCGCTTGCCGCACGGTGAGCACCCACGGCCTGCAAGTGATCGCAGGCACTCTCCCGCTGGACTTAGAAATCATACAACGCGGCCTACTATACTACCTAGACAAAGGTACCCCACAGACTTTTCTGGGGTTCACTATTGACCTAACCAGCAACAGAAATGTGGAAAAGAAGAGGATACAAACTCACTTGCAGCAGGCATGGCAGGAAAGGTGGTGCAACTCTCAAAAGGGAGAGCACAAAGAAATTTCTACCCAATATTGAACAAAACTACCCAACCTCACCCAACTGGTTTTCCCCAGGTCTACAAGCAACGTACCTCTTAACTGGACACGGAACAATTAATGCCAAACTGTCTCTACTTGGGATTCAGGTTGATCCAACTTGAACTTGCGGGGGGGGGGGGGGGCGCTGGAGAGCTGGCAGCACCTAATGTATGACTGCAGGCTCTATGAAGACCTACGTGGTGTTTTACTCACCAGAATCCACTACTTACCACAGGGACAAGAACATCACCTCCTAGACACGAAGGAGGAGTATCAAGCCTTCTCGGATTACGCACAGGCACTGTTCACAAGGAGGAGGACGAGGAGAAACCAAATGGGCGCAGCCCACAACCCACTACCATTATAACCAAAGAACATCTGTTCTTCAGCTCACCGGGCTCCCTTGCCTGGTGCCTTTCCACCCCCTCCCCTGCGCCGGTGGTGGGACGATCTCCCCCGGCGCCCCCTACTTTCTCCTGGTGAGGCATGGGCATGCCTCACTGACTTCTGGGGTTGCCTACTCTATCATCCCCATATTTCTGCCTTAACCCCCCCCCCAGCCTTCAGTCTCCCACCCACTCTATCTTTATGCTAGCGAATGTCCCACACAAAAAAACTTAATTATGTCAAAATTCCCGTTCGCCCATTCTTTCGGCTTTATTATGCAAGCATTATCCCCCTCACCTAACGATCATCAAATCGACGATGATGGATATATGTATCTGTCTGTACGTAAGTGCATATAAAAGAGCGCGCGCGTTTTTTTTTTTTTTTTTTTTTTAGGTCCTAGCCTCTGAAATCTCAGGAAATTAGGTGGCAGGACCTGCCAGAGTGAAACTAAAACTACTGGGTTCCTGGTCTGCCTCCACGGGATGAAGGTGGGGCAACTTTGGGCCTCAGCAGGGGTCCAGCGGCTAAACGACCAGATGAACAACGGTACACGACATCATACAGATACAAAGCCCACACACTTTTAAATCTCTGGCATTTCCCAGTGAACTGGTACACCCACAATGAAAGCAACACGGAGATGAGGGAAACCCCTGGTGCCGTCTGACACTAAATATACCTTACACCTAACTGTACACATGGCGGAGTTGGTAGAACCCCCTGGGGCCATTATACACAAAACGCTAACTGTACACACGAAGGATGTGAGAGAGATTTGATTCAAGAGCACATTTAACCACCGGTCAAAACTGGCTTGATGAAGCCAGTGGGTATTAAATATATGCACCACTTTAGCACCACCAGTGTCGCCTGTATGTAATTAAAATTTCATTCCCTTCCCCTACTGAATTTTACATGGTCCTTCTCTCGAAATAAAATTAAGCATGTTGCCCTGGCGCCCAGGGGTAAATGTGTATTAAGCGCAAAGGAAACTAGGGCCATGAGGTGTCAAGTATGTGAAGTTTATAATTGTCTTGTACTCTTCGGCTGATTTGCTGGATGAAAAACCCGACTTCCAGAAGATAAACATTGCAACCCTTGCGCGAGACCGACTAACTCGGAACTGTGAAAAAAAAAAAGGCCCATAAAAGTTCCTCCCGTCGTGGCAGGATTGAAACCCAAGTCTTTTCCACAGCATGGAAAGATGGCAATCGCAATAGTTGTGCTAGTAGCAAGAAAGATTTGGACATGTAACCTATTTTCTGCTAGATTTAGTGCTGTAAGTATTCCTAATTTTTTTTTTTTTTGGAGGATGGGTGACGGGGAATTCCGGACAAAATGGTGAGACCGAAAAACCTGAACATAAATTTCTGACTAATCAGCCGATATTAACCCATTAGTAATGTCTTCTGAAATTGTAGAAACCGTTAATTAATACTGTGATTTTTAAGTTAATTTATTATTAATTTTTATTTTTCAACGATCATTTGATACACAAATAACTTGACAATATACACGGTCTAGAACTTTTTTCCTTGATTTAATTTTCTCATAATTTTGAACTGTTCATTTCATCATCGTGATTTTATTTTTTATTATTATATGAAACTTATATTTTACAGTCACATTACTGGCCGAATCGAAACATGAGCCGAAAGGCATATTTCAGGTTCGAGTTTATGAATAAACGCAGCGCAGATTGATGAGCAAGGTACAGTTTAAACTTTACACTTCCCCTTTGTAAATAGAACTGAAGTCGTGCGCATATATCAGGTAACTGATGCAATATCAAATGAACATATTTGCACACCGTGCTGGTATACAAATATGGGCCTATTTAACCTGACCATGCGTCGCTTTGTTCGATTGTGTACAGGATATGGAGTACGTCTGGATAACGTTTCATATAACCTGTAGCACAGAGACACCGTATGAAAGTTGCTAACTTTCTTCTTTCCTGAAAAATTTCGGTAGTTATCAATAAACCAAATTCGAAATATGTAATTTGGTGTATAAGTATGTGCCGTATATTACATTTGTATTATTATCCAGGTAATGTAAAAAAAAAACAAATTATTATGTTAACAGCTCTTAACTTATATCCGTATAAGGGTATTTTACTTATATGGATAGAAGCGTTATGCGGGCTGAAAAACTCGGCCATAACTCACGGGAAAAACCTACTTTCTCTGCCTGAGATCAGCTGATTATATTATAGTGTCGGTTGAGGACTTTAGAAATTTCTTCTGTCGTCTACAGGAATCGAACCCAGGCCTCTCCAAAGGCGTGACAAGTGGCGAAACCCCTGTACTGCGACCAAGGGCCATTCACCAAATGTTCTTCTTGTAATGCCTTAGGTTACGTTCATCTGGCTACAATTATCAGAATTGTATGAGATACATATAAATAAATATTCATTTATTGCAAATACAGCAAGCCCATCACAGCATATGGCTAGGGTCAGGTAATAATACAAAGGAAATGACATAAAATAATCGAGTATATGTACATAGCAGATTTCATGCAGACATTAACAATGACTAGGAATTTTAGTTATGAATTAAAAAAAAAATTCAGTACAGGACATTTGGCTTTCAGTTGCAATTACTAAGTTGGATTATTTTTCTTCATTTTATTGGAGATCTGACTCCTGTAGGCTTCAGAGTTGATTAACCTGTTGCAATCAATGTTATGATGATTTGTGAGGTGAAGGGATGCATTGGGGAACATTCTAATTGACAAGTCGTTCTACGTCAGCTCATACAAATTGCATGAGATGCCTCTCGATTTGACATCTCTAGATGCATTTTGCATATGGTGAATTACATATACGGAAATTTTCGTAAACGACAATTTAATGATACAATTCCGAACTTTTTCTCAGTAATGGTTTTGCAATCACGCTGTAAAAGAAGTAAAATCATTCAAATGGAAAAATTAAATGCAAATGAAAACATTAAGACGTTATTACTGTTAGGTAATGCACCTGCACAGTCTTTTCTTGAAATTTTTATCAAGCCGCAATGGCAATATCAAGTGGCTTTTTTGCCTCTCAATACCACAGCTCACATACAAATCATAAATAAAGGAGTCAAACTGGGTTGCAAACATGTATATCGACGAAAACTGTTAAAGGACTTTTGCTTTGCGAATCTGATGTTGAGCACACACAAGAGGAGAAAAGAGATAGCAGCCAATATTAAAATTTTAACAAAAAAAGTGCTATTTACAACCGGGCTGCAGCTTGGAATTCAGCAGAGCGGGATAAAACTGCAATCCTTACCAAAAAAAAAAAAAAAAAAGAAGTTGTTAAATGATGATGTTTTTGTTCATTAAGATGTAATTAAAGAGCGTCAGCACAAACATGAAAAAAAAAATGATGTTAATTTGGGAGATTCAAGAGATGAAGATCAGGCTAGTTATCGTATACGGCTGAAGAAGAAATAGTAACAGTATTTCAAGAGTAAAAATCTGTAGGTGAAGCAGGAAGTGAATCAAAAGAAGAAGAAAATGTTAAATAGTACAAAGACGTAGGCTACCTCGATACGCGTATTAAATTTGCTAATCTTGACCAGGAATTCAAAATGCATTTTTACTCTTTAAGAGAAATGAAGAACGAAACAGGAATGCAGAATACATTTACTCAAGAGGAAATTTGTGATTTCATAAGAAGTTGGGAAGGCTATTTTGTCCTTTCATGTATTTTTGCGGCCAGCAGGATTTAAACTGCTTAGTTAATGCAATGGTCCTGATGTTAACAAGAGAATAAACTTTGTCTTAGCAACGAGTTGCCTTACTATATATCACTTTGAAGTATCAGCTTCAAAACTATAGGCGGGTAAATTAAAAAGTAAAGGCGATTTTTTTTATTAAATTAACAGAAGGAAAAGATGAAAAATATTTGTATTTCTTTTCCATATAGCCTTTTGAACGTGCTTCTCAAAAGACTTCTCGCATCGGCACACAAGCTTCTTAATGCCATATAAGAAAAATCTTTTTGGTTGTTTGTGAAGCTGCTTCTTGGACTTCGTTATCCTCTGAAAATCGACGTCCACGTAATGCTTTTTTACAGCTGGCTGAAAAGGTGATAAATTGAAGGGACGATGTTCCGGTTGCCTGGTGGGTGAGGGAAAGTGCAAAAGGAAGTCTTTGAATAATTTCAACTGCTACAGCGGCTGAATGAGGTAGAGTATTGTCATGATGCAGTGGAACGCCTTTTTATAGCAAACCTCTGCGTTTATTGCGAACAGCAAGTTTAATTTTCTCTTCCAACATGGCGCAGTATCTTGCAGTTTTGTTAGTCTCTCCACTTTCCTAATAATGTTCCAGAATAGGCCCGTTCAAATCCCAGAACAACGTCGACACGACTTTTCCAGGAGATGACACTTTTGAATTTTGGTTGTTAGGGATTACGTTTCTTTCCACTCCACGCTGTGTAGTTTGCTTTCGGGCTCGTAGTGATGCATCCATGTTTCGTGTCCCGTAAGAATTCTAAGCAGGAATGTTTTCCTTCACTGCAATATTACTGCAAAAATTGCGTACAAACTGTAAGAAGTCTGGAGGCCCTTTTATAAACTTTGCTATACTTGATGGTGTCGTACATTATTGAATACGCAGACCTGTAGTTGATGTCTAACTTTCCAGCGAAAGCAGAAACAGTGATCCGAGTTTTTTTGAATGAGAGCATTAACTGACTTCATCAGGGTTGTTTAACGTTATTGAACGGCATGAACGTGTACTTGTTAGCCATACAACTAAGTGTTTCCCCCCATTTGTATATCTTTCTTTGACTGGTAAATTTTTCTCCATGTTATGTTAACATTCTTTTGTGAATCTGAGAGGGTTTAACACCTTCTGACCACAAAAGTCTGATCAAACAGTTCACTAAAGGTGCAATTGGAAACCGGAGCCGACATGATTACACCTTGATATATAAAGCAGACTGAGTGCAGGCAGCTGACGACACACGCTTAGACTTGTCTAACAACGTAGTAGGAATGGTGGCCTTGGAGCATGTTCTGATATGGAGTAAACATGCAGACATGTATAGTATCTTATGTAGGGCGACACCTAAACTTCAGTTCAACTCGTCCTCCTCCTCGGTACACTGTGATGAATACAGAACTTTGTAAAAGGCCAGAAATGCGTGTAATAGTATGTTTGTGCATTCTGACATGGGGGTGTTAGTTTCACACACAAATTGCCTTTACGTTTTCATTTAATCCCATACGTTTCACTAAGTGGAATAGAGGTTATTTATTAATTCTGACGTTCCGTTTAAAAATACAGTATTTTTATAAAGTTATGACAAACAATTATTGGCGTTGTTACTTCAATAGTAAATAAACAAAAATACATTTGAACAAAAGTATGTGAAACGAAACAGAAATTAAAATTGATTATAAATGGAGCGGACAAAAGTGATTTCACTCTTTTTGACTTAAATTGTTTTCACTCCAAAATAGAATACTGTTTTTGGTTAATTTGCGGCTGACAAAATTGCAGCAATTAGGGTAATTGCCTGACAAGATAGAGGAGATGTATTACGATACATATCATCTATCTTTCTGTCAAGATGAACGGAAAAAATTTCAATTTCTCACTAATAATAACTGAAAGTTTGTGTTCCAAAACTTTTGATACAACTTTTGATACGGCTTAAACTTAAAAATGTGCTCAGCGTGGTCTATAATTAATTGTTAACGATGAAACGTAAAATTTCACTTCTTCCCCCCACTGAAATTTTATAGTGAGATTCTCAAAATAAAATTAAGCATATTGCTTCATAGCCCAGAGCATCCTTTCATTGCGAGCTCCAGTTGCCTTGGCTGCGGAGAGATGATTGTTGCATCACTGCTGACTGCATGTCATTAATGATTGCTGGGGGTCTGGTAGTGATCGAAGTAATATAACATTGGAATTTTCGAAACAGCGAATAAGTTGCTCTCTGATACTAAATGCTCAAAGAATTCTCGGAATCTTACGATTCAACCACCATTGCGATCATCTATCGCCCAACTGTCTTTTCAAAAGTTTTCCCATCACCTGGGATGCCGTGAGCACGCTACTCATTATCTCGTATTGTGAGAGCGCTATTCCAGTCACGCATTTCATTTTCGCGAGGCACGCGTGGTTAATTTTGTTTTCTGCGCAGTGACCCTATGAGATAAATGGAAGTACAGGGGCATTGTTGCTGCCGTTCGCCGAAGGTGCGGGCATCAGTTTTCGGCGATTTTTTTTTTAATACCACTATTCGCAATTTAAAACAGTTATATTTTTAGGTGCCGATGAAAAAAAAAAAGTGAAAATCAGGAGGTCTATGCATAAACCGTTTAGAGATTACTTAGCATAAGACGACTAAGTCTTGAATGTTCTATCAATGATTTTTCCACTTCTTCAAAGATTCATAATGTATTTCTTGAAAATGGCGCCTTTTTTAGTGACAAAAAAGTTGGCACTAAGTTGTTCTTGCTGTGTATGCGGCTTGACAAAGAAAGATAACATTGTCTTCATAGTTCCACACCTTATGAAGCAGAAGAAATGATTTATACTTTTTTTATATATATAATATAAAAGTCGATAATATATCGTCACTAGCAGGAATACTCGCCCGAGTCTATCCGTCCGTCCGGGATAGACAAATGATCACCTTACGAAAGAAGACTTCGTCATTAGCAGGAATACTCGCCCGAGCCTCTGTCTGGGTACCTCCTTCCCTTCTCAGACTAGTATTCCTTTCCTTAATACAGCCTCACTTCACATATGGAATCATCTCATGGGGGTACGACCAGTCAATATAACCTTACGAGAATCAATTCAATTGTCAATCGATGTGTTCGTTCAATTTTGGGCCTTCCCTGGAATGCATCGGTGACTTCGAGATATACGGAAGCGAGACTCTTAAGCATCTACCAACTGATACAAAAAGCTGAGGCGGTCTTTGTCTACAATGCTTTGAAAACACCAAACTTTCCTCTTCTCTTCAGATCCTTTTTTATAACAATAGAAGAAGAAGGAATAACATATAATTTAAGAAATGAAGCGAACCTGAAGGTTCCGCTTTTTAGAAAAGCCATAGGTCAGAGAAATATAAAATACAGGGGCGCAAAAACCTGGAATAATCTTCCTGAAAATATCAAAAATGCCATTTCACTAAACGGGTTCAAGAAGCTCCTAACTGAACACATCACCAGGGATGTCTGATCTAAATCACCTTCCACTCAACTCCTGAACTTTGCATTCCACGATGCATACCAGTTTGGAAATTATGTAAACAAGTTGAAGGAATAGCTGTCAAAAAGCTTGTAACACTCTACGCAATTATTTCATAATTTTTTTTCTTTCATACTTGTTATTGTAAAAGTACTCGCAATGTAATTATAAGTACTGTTGTTAACCACGCGACATGTGTAGTTGGTTTACGAAGTCTCTGTAATGGAATGTAGAAACATGCCCGATTCATGATGTATCTGCTAAATAACACCTGTGTAATTTCAAGTCTGGTTTTATTGTTATCTTTTTCAAAGGGAACACCCCCTAAAAAGCCTCTGGCTTATGTGTTTGTTCTCCCTCCCTTCTTGCTGTTATCTCCCAATAATTGTAACACAAAATAGGGATAAATCAGTTATCAATAATTGTATATAAATTGTTAAATTTGCTTTAGTTAATTGTCAAGTTAAAACAAGTATAAAAATAATTGAAGTAGTATAAATACAATAAAGATCTTATTTATTTTCAATGAGCTAAGAATGACAAAATTTTTTAGGCGTGTTAGCATATGCATAGGCACGTACTGTCTTGGCCATGTCTGTCCGTCCTTCTTCCATTATGTAATAATTCGGCTTCCAGTGGATGGATTTTCTTGAAATTTTATATTTCGGCTTTCTAGAAAGATTTGTCGAGCTATCCCAAATTTAATTAAAATCGGACTAATGATTTCCTACAATTACTATTTCTTTGTCCTTCCGTCTGTCCTTCCGCGCGTAATGACTTGACTCCCGGTGGATAAATTTTCACGAAATTTTATGTTTTGCTGTTAGAACGATTTGTTCGAATTTAATTAAATCAGACCAATAGAAAGCCAGAAATTATTATTATTTTCCATGTATATCACGTAGGCTATGCAGAGCACATTAGCAGTGGCAAATGATGCAAGAAAGCAAGCATCTCAGGTTTGCCCACCGCTATAAAGCTCACCGCGTCATCCTGAAGGCTTCCTCTACAAGGCTCCGTTTCCCAGTGAGCGTATGTCAGCCACAGGACCCTAAACATTTGTATTACTGCCTCCACCATGACTTGCAAGGAGCTTCCACCAGTAAAGCGGCCCTCATGCTCGAACTCAGGAGTTTGGTTCCCACCTCCGTTTATTCCAGTGTGATCCAGACGTTGTGCTCCCAGGCCGTCAGGGAATCTGACCATTATCGTACCCGACAACAGCGTAATTTTACAAATTTAGTTCGTGAGTCCTATAACTACCGTTACCAACAAAGAACCGCTGCAACAAACTGCTCACAGTTTGTAGTGAATTTAAGCGACAAGCGCTTGTCTGCAGATCAATTGGATTTACTCACTCTGGGAATGAAGTTTGCCGTTCTTCTCCGCCGTTCTTCCACCCATCACTGAGATTGCTTTGGGTGTTGAAGCGTCACTGACACGCTCCCTGATGAGGTTGCGAATGCGATTCGCGTAAAAACCGCGGCGATCCTGCATCATGCTTGCCCTGTCATCTCTAATATCAGTCTATGTCAAATCTCTGCTCTCAACACATTGAAACAAGATGCTTCCATTGTCGTCCTTCCGGCGGACAAGGGGCGTTGAACGGTCGTTTTGGACCGCTCTGACTACGAAGCGAAAGCCCTATTACTCCTCCGAGACACCTCCGTCTACCAACCCGTGCTCGTCTCTCCTGTCAAGATTCTGGAGCGATGGGAGTCCAAGGTAAACAACCTCGCCAACAGTTGGTTTCGATCGGAGAAAGTCACCGAATCCGTGCGTTGGCGTCTACATGTCTCCGGCTGCCAGAATCCGCGGTTCTACGGTCTACCAAAGGCCCACAAGGAAGGAGTGCCCTTAAGACCTATCGTCTCCTATTGTGGTTCCCCGACCTACGAATTATCTAAGTTCGTTTCAAGCTTGCTCTCGCCCCTAGTGGGCAAGGCCGCCAGCACCATTTCTAACTGTGAAGAATTCCTGGACCGGATTCGTACCCTATCCATCTCAGACAATCAAGCCATGGCCTCATTTGACGTGGTCTCTTTTCACCTCAATCCCAGTAGAACGGGCCGTCACGTGTGCCAAGGAGCTTCTAGACAGCGACCAAATCCTGTGCAACAGATCTTCTTTAACTTCCGAGGACATTTGCACCGCCCTTAGTTTGTGCTTGACTGGTGGAGCCATCATGTTTGGTGACTCCATTTACCGACAGATGCATGGTACAGTGGGTTCCCCAGTTAGGCTACGGCAAAGATCGCAATGAATTAGCTGGAGAGTGGCGCATTTGTGGGTTTGCCAGATCCCATTGCCTTTTGGTGTTGCTGCGGGGCTGATATGTTTGTGGTCAATTCTTGGGGGTCGGGCAACCGACTTTTGTACCACCTTAACTCTCTGTCGCTAATCATTCAATTCACCATCGAACTTGAGTCAGACAATACTCTTTCTTTCTTGGATACCCTTATCGTGTGCCAGGGCACACGTCTGAAGACGTGTCTATTGCAAGCCGATGTGTGCTGCCAGTTCACCAACTACCGATCAGCACACGCACGCAGCTATCTTCTCGGCACAGCGCAAGCCCTACTAACCCGCTCCTGGACTCACTCTAGTTCTGCGAATGAGAGGCGCACTGAGATTACTAGGGTTAAGATGGATCTGGCGAGGTGCGGCTATCCCACCAGTACCCTGGATAGGCGTGACCTACAGGCCGCGACCAGGTTAGCGGCCCACAGGACCATGCGCAGTAATGATTCCGCCTCGACCGCCTTTATTCCGTTCTACCCAAACCTATCGCAACAAATTTCTAGTCTTAAAGACTCATTGAATAAAGTGCTTACAACTCCCCGGCAGGAAGTTGCGATTCCTCGTCTCGAGGGTTAAGACATCAGTTCCCACCCCCTGCTGCAGAGTGAATTAGTCTACCGTATTTCCTGTACTGGCTGCTACGTTGAGGAAACCGGCAGGAGACTCAGTAGTCGTGTCTCTGAACACGAGAAAGCTATCCGTTTAGCGGACGTGGAGCACTGAGCCATTGCTGAGCACTTCTAGTCAACCCAGCACAACATTAATCCACGCCGCGACGTCATGATTATTAATCTGCCCACCGTTACCGTCGCCGCGTCTGGTTAGAATCGCTGAACATCTCGTGCTGCAGCGGTTCCTTTAACCGGAACAGCAAATGTGGTGTTCATCCCATTACTGAGACCACTATCCTCTTGACTGAGAAACGTTGGCATTTTCAACGTTCCCAGGTATGACATCTACAACTGCAAGCATTCCCTTCTAACAGCTAATTGTTACCTTCATCTGCACCATGCAGTTTACCATACATGACTGCCATGGCACGCACATGAAGTTCTGCATATTCGTGCATTAACGGTTACAACTGATGAAGGACGTCTGAAAGCTACTATTTTCCTGTATTTTTACCTGTTTTTTTTGTTCATAATAAGCATTAAACGTTTTTTTTTTCTCCCCAACAACCTGTTATTTCCTTTCTTTCCTCCGTTTTGCTCTGTGTCACAATACTTTATTGAATATGAATTAAATAAAGTATTGAATTGAATAATCATCAGCCAAGAAGAAAAAAAAAAAAAAAAATCACACTTCCCATCTCGCCTATTCATTCCCTCCAATACTTTATCATATACCGTAGCTGAAACATTGGATATCATGTTTGTTACCATGCGCTGATTGCAGTATGAATGGACAATGTGGCAGATGTGCAGAAACGAATTGTTCTTAATTCGTTCATAAAAATCCGTGACATTTGCTCTCTCTTATTGTGATATTAATCATGAATTTTACTATTTTATAATGCATCTGAAATGTAATGGGCTTCGTACATTAACTTTTTATTCCATCTCCTGCATATATGATTTTAAGACATCTCTATCTTGAATAATCTTTATGCTAGCCTTTATCTTTATATCACCTCCAGTGACAACGGTATTTCTCCAGTTCTTAAAATCACCACTCTACGAGCTTATTCCACTTTTGTATCGCCTTTTTATGCTCTTTTATTGAGCTAGTAATTTTCCTTCTAAGCAGAAGGAAATCGTCCTTATCCAGTAAATTACTAGGAATGGTGAATGATTTATCTTTCACCCCTCCTAGTAAAGTGCTTCATAAAAATAACATGGCCGGGGAGGGTGCGTCTCACACTTCAGGAGATCCTTTAATAAGATAAGAGCATGCCATTTCGTAAAATTTGCAATTTCGACCCCTGTAATACGTATGTGACTACCGTACCTTTTTAACGCTTGCAGTGTCTGGCGACCGAATGAGAGTGTATGGGCGGTGGATACCATCAGACGGAATATATGATTACATGGAAACTTGGTGTTGTACGTGTCAAGAATGTGCATGAAGATGATGATAGAATGAGTAACAGTATATAGTGCTCACTGTCAAGCGGCACCATGGGTCTCCCCCCCCATTCATAACTCCTCGTGGTATATGCTGTGTCGCAATACAAAGTCTGTAAAGGCCAGAGATAGTATGAATTTTAGTGTAATCTCTGTAGTTCAGTGTTGGGGTGTGTAAATAATGAAAGTGAACATGGCGGTCACAATATTATCTCTGAGCTTATAGTGATAAGGGTCGAAATGGAGAACTTTACGAAACGGGACTCCAACAGCCGATCTGAAATAACGCGATTTTCCGTTTGTATACCAAAAGTTTACAGTTTGCTCCTTATTTATTTTTTATTTATACTTTGTTGGACTCAGGCTCCTTGAGCAAAAGAACACAATTTTCAGTCCCATTTCCCTTAGATAATGGGGGAGAGTATAGTAGGTATTCAAAATTGTTTGCTTTTTCCCCTCATCAGTATCATATAGTGTTGCTCCTGGAGGTGTCACCATCTCTCTAGATTTTCGCGTTTTCGACTAACGTTTATTTTTCTCGGACATATTTTAGACTTGTTTTAGTAACACTTTAAAGATTACTTGTTTGTTGTAAACTGGCATTCATTTTATCCCTTAATATTTTATTAAGGGATAAAATGAATTAACTGGCATTCATTTTATCCCTTAATTTTATAGCCTGTAAACGTTCAACAAGGGCTGAAAGTGGATGCGGCTTCTATTTGAAAGCAATGACATTGGAACAGAGGTCAAAGTATGTATTTGATGGATATCATCGTTTTTATGTTGCGTAATTCAAGGAGGCCTCCGTAGCCGAGTGGGAGTGCAGTAGTACACGCTTTTTGAGTAGACCGGGGTTCAAGCCTCTGACTGCTAAATACTGTCGATCTGCCAACCTGCACTGGACCAGCGTGGCAAATTATGGTCCATTTATTTCCCTCAGCATGAATTGTTGAGGAGGCTTCCATCCTGCAGTGGGTTGATAATGGCTGAAGTTTACCTTTTTTTTTTAAATCAAAAATTAATTTTACTGTGATTTTTTAAAAAGTTTTTTTCTCAGATGCTTATTGTTTTTTTCCCCTAAACTCCCTAATTTCTGTGTGACCCTAGCCACGTTAACCGCGTTTCTGCCTAAAGCGGTACTTTCCAGGAATATATCTCCCTCAGTCTGCGAAGGATTCCTGTATGTACGTGACATTAATGATGCATGTGACGAAGTAGTAGAGCGTTTCGGCGCGCTTCAATCCATTCTTGTTCCTGGAGTGTTAGCAATTATAATGAAAATAAGATACTCGAATAATTACTATCACAGTGGTAACGGATACACTATTTAGAATCACTTTGTGTGCTATCTGAGGAAGAAATTTGAAGAGCATGCTGCATGATTGTATTTCCAAATCGTAAATGATGGGACAGACCTATCGCTCTGTCCGCATTTTCCGAAACATTTAATTTCTTATTTTTTAATCAATGCTGTATGTTTGTTTAATGTAGGTTTAATGTGTAAACAATATTGAACTTATGAAGTGTGGAAATACCTTGTATACGGAACATTAGTTAGTTTCATTTTGAAGTGAAAACCTTGTGTTTTGATTTCGAATTCCTCAGTTAATCGTTTCGTATCTTAATTTCTTAATTTTTGAAATACGCGTGTCAGTTTATTTCTTCTAGCGAAAGAACTTTTATACAACTTTTGTCAATGGAAGTACTATACTAACTGTGCTATAAATGTTGGCTTTTTTTTTTTCTAAACTGAAAATAAAATCGAAAAAAAGAATCTTTTGGAATCACGTCTTTTCAAGTGCAGTAATTTTAAATTCTGACTTTCCGTTTTTTTTTTGGTTTTTTTTTTACTTTAGTGTATTACGAATATTCTTTTGATTCGTCTACTGTATTTTTTACCCTTTACGTACAAGAACATATGACATATTGTGTAAAATCCAAAAGTTATCCCATATTTATTTTTTATGTTTTAAAAATTTAATTTAAAAAAAGGAGAGCAGCAAAAAGACATTCAAATAAATACTTTAGGGTACTTTTATTCCTTGCGTGCCCCCTTAAAATAAAATTCATGCTTCCTTCCAGAAAAAATGCAAATAAACAGAACAGATCTGACATAAAATTTAGCTATGAGCATACTTTTATAAAAACAATATATACTTCAGTATATTTAATCTCGAAGACTGAAATAAAATAAGCCCCATACGTGGATTAGTGGAATGGTTTGTCCATATTTCTTTATGAAAGTTCCTCATAAAAACCCTCCCCATACAAGCGCTCTTCGGGAGCACGCTCAACATTTTGGGAATCTCTGGCCTAAAAACCCTCCAAGCATAATTTCGTTTCAGCCAAGTGGCCAAAAGCAATAGTGCACCCGTGTGAGTTGAGTGCGGTTCTAGTCCGCGTTACTGCTAAATACAGATGTTCTTGTATTCTCCAACTTGTAAACTACTCTGACCCTATGTAGCCATTCCGAATATGAATACTGTTTTGTTTATTCACTGATCATTTTCCATTTCCTATCTGTTTACTATACGTCGTGGTAGACGTCCTCCTTTCTTCTAACTTCACAGTTCTTGTCTTTAATTCACTCTGCTCTTTTCTTCTTGTATGCCGGTAATCTTTTTCGGTAGATCAAAAATCCCACGCTTTTTTTTTTAGAGGATAGTATGCTGTATTCTCCTGTTTAATAAACCTTGCAAACAGGAGAATATAGAGCTTGTAAAATGACGATCTCAAGTTCACTCTACAATGGAAGATGGAGAATAAACTTAACTTACATCCTTCGAAAATCGAAACTCATCTTTTTGTTCGTTTAAATGGCTTTTTTTTTTTAAAAAACCAGTACTCATCTTCAAGAAATACCCTTTTGTCTAGTTCGATTTTTCGTAGCTGTTATCGCAACTATTCCTTCTGAATCAAAAGAAACACCCATCTAGGTTTTCCAACGTTTGCTGCAGCCGTTGCTTGCATAGCTGCTGAGAAGAAGCTACACAGTTCTCGAACCCATCCAACTACGGGATATTGTTTCCTTACTTGGACAGGCTTCTCAAATTTCTCTGAAACTCTTTTACTCTGTTTAGAAGTGTTCAATCAAATCAGCCAATCAGGTCACGGTCATTTTTCTTTTTCTTTCGAATTCACTCCGCTTCCTATCACATAGATGTTCAATCTTTTGATAAGTACTTCTGAATTGGTATCTATAGTTAAACTCCACCTCTTTCTTCCTTTCAGACGGACTAGTTCGAGTACGCTCTTCATATAGCTAATATCATGTGACAGTTCGGCAAAGAGCGCGATTTATGATTTCAGAGGTCTAGGATACAATTTTTTTATGAGGCCTGACTCATGGTCAATTTCCCCTTCACACTTTTTTTTTCTGTAATATGTTTAGTTGGGGTAATGGAAAATACAAAGTCCAAAATTCAAAGCTTGTGTATACTTTATAAAGTAAAAAAATATATACTATTTAAGGAGTCAGAGACTTCTAGTTATTTGTATTACAATGATATATAAATAAATAAGAAAATATGGAGAATGAACTAGATAAATAAAATATGTGCAAGGCTATAATAGACATTATAGAGAAGAGCGTAAGCCAAGAATGCTAATGGCAGATATTAGTGCCCAGCATAAGGAATAGGCTGGTTAATTACATTGCAAGAATAAGGTATGAGTTCCGTGAGACAAAACCAAAGAGAGCCGCGATACTCACGAGTGCCGTGAATATAACCAAAGAGAAAGCCCTAAAAATAAATATATTTAAAAATAAACTAATGAAATTAATAAAAATGAATAAAATTATTGCTAATTATTAATAAAAGGATACATTGCGTGGTAATTTCTCAAGGGCTAGCACCATTCAATACATCGAAATAATAATCAGCAAGAGCTATATATATATATATATATATAGCAATCTTCTTTAATTTAAGTAACTCGCCCCTACAGTAATTCTCTTATCTAAGGTTTCATATGGAAAGATTAAAAATAAAATGAAAAGAAAACATAAAACTGGTTATCTATTAAAAAAATGACTACTTTCCCTGAAATTGATCGCAGTCAAGCTAGTCTATTTAAAGAAAAACACCCAGAACAACTAGGCATGTTTTATTTTTTCATGAGATCATAAAAAATAAAACAAGTGAAGAACGAAAAAATTTCTAAAAAATTCAATAGTAAGAAGTGAACTTTTCACTTATTCTTTTTTCTTTATTCTTTTCAAAACTTCATTGCCGATTGCCATTAAGGTTATGTACGTGTAGAAAGTAATATTTTATGTAGAAGCAGCCATTCAACTGGGGTCTGTCATTTAACGTGTGTGGTTTTCTAATTTATACTTCATTATGGCGAATTTAAAATTCCCACGTTTCAATTTGAGGCTGTGGATCAATTTCGTCTGCCCGATTAATTATGGGGGATATATTCGTGGAAATATGCTCGGTCTTAGAAATGTGGACTAAACACTGGGCTCAACTTTGACCGGATGACGCTTTGACAATTCTCGGAAATGTAATTAGTTCCCTTCTTGCCACTGGATTTTTTAGATTTTTTTTGTTTCTTTATTTGTTTTACTGTATCTTTCTTTTAATGCCTAGTTTCGGGTAGTGTTTTAGAAATAGATACTGTTGACTGGAAGAAATTTCAGGATAAGTAGTGCTTTTTAATGGCTACCCAATTGTTTTTTGTTCTCTCCTTTTTTATTTTTAATCTTTCCATATGAATCTTAGATATGCGGACTAAGTGTAAGTGTGTTTAGGGTCAAGACAGTATGCTGTAAATGCCAGAGATTTAAAAGTGTGTGGGTCTTGGATCGTTTAGTGTCGTGTACCGTTGTTCTTCTGGTCGTTTAGCCGCTAAACCCCAACTGGGGACCAACGTTGCCCCACTTACGCCCCGTGGAGGCAGACCAGGAACCCAGTAGCTTATATGCACTCTGGCAGGTCCTGCCACCTAATTTCCGGATATTTCGATGGCTAGGACCTTAAAAAAAAAAAAAAAAAAACGGGGGCACTTAAGTTTAGAAAAGCCAGGAGAGGTTAATATGGTTCAGTTTTCAGTTTAGAAATCGTTAATTTTGATTAGTTGTGTGGGGTTTATGTGGGCGTTATTAGTCAGATTAGGGGGAAGACACTGAAGACTGGGGGGGGGGAAAGACAGAAGTATGGGTTCGATAGAGAAGGCAACCACAGGTGGTAAGTAAGGCATGCTCATGCCTCACCAGGCGAAATATATGGGGTGGTAGGGGAAGGAGGAAACAGGAAGACTATTTACTCCCCCCCTGCCGGGGAGAGGAAAAAATGTACCAGGCAAGGGAGCTGGTAGAGATTGCCATTTGGCTACATGGCAGTGAGGCTGCACTAGTCGTAGTGTAGTCATAAGATCATGTCCGGTAGTAGAGTCACTCGTGGACAGTGTCCCGTCCAAGTTGAATGTCTTTGTTTTTTGTTCTCTATTTTCATTTAGTATATTTGTCAGTTTCACTTAGGTCTCATATTTGTTGGTACATAGGCAGGGTTTCTTGGTAGAAAGCTAGTAGCTTCCACATAATTATCATTCCGGGGTGTGTCTGAAAGGATGTTTTGATTTATTATCTGGCTGGTCGTCTTCACTCCTGGTGTATTGCATTTAGCGTTCTCCTTCTTGAGAAGAGTTCTTGAGCGAAGTTGGTTAGGGCTCTGTATTCCTCCTCTGAATCCAGTAGGTGAAACTCTTGCCCTCTGGGGAGGTATCTTATACTCGTGATTAGAATGCACCTGAGATCCTCGTATTGCGGACAGTCGTACATGAGGTGTTCCCAGGTTTCGATCTCTCCACATGTACAGCATGGGTCCTCTACAAGGGCGAAGTCCATTAACTTTGCGTTAAAGGGGCCACGTCCATTAGCAAGTATGTTGTTTGCAACCTCGGAAAGAACAAAGTAGGCGATTTTGGATAGATTTTTTCAAGTTGCGGCAAGAACTTGTGCGTGATTGCTCGTTTGGTTGTTTCTGCCCACCTGTCCTGTCACACCTGCAGCAGGTGAGACTGAAGCCGGATCTTTTCTGCCTTATGGTTGTTTGTTGGGTCTATTGTAAATTCCAGGAAAGTGGAGGTTATTCCCTTAGTTAAGTAATAGAGGAGCCCTGTTCTTGCGATTTCAAGATCAAGTGGAAGTACTGCTGCTATCACCTGCAGCGCTGGGTTACTCACCGTCTGCAGGTGCGGGTGGTAGTGAGGAGGATGGTGCGTTGAATTGCATCCAGGGTTCTCTTATTTACGACCAAGGCAGTTTTGTCATACCAGATTGCTGAAGCGTATGTAATTATTGGGAGGAAGGTTGTCTTGTAGTATAAGGCTAGGGTACGCTTTTCGAGTCCCCAGTCTCGCCTTGTGACCCTAGCTACCATGGCAGAGTAGTTTCTGATCTTTTGTCTTAAGAATTCGAGATGTGTTTGGAAGGATAAGTCATTGTCTAGTATGACACCCAGGTATTTTAGTTGACTAGCAAACTTGATAGTTGTCCCATCAATCTGAATCTGGGGTGGTCGTCTCAGTTGCAGGGTTCCTTTGAGCAGCGCCGACAATGTCTTTGTCGGTGAAATTGTTAAGAAATTTTTCTTGGCCCATTGTTGGAGTATCTGCAAGGCCTGATTAGTTAGAATTTCCAATTGAGCTCTGGCGTTTGTTTGCACTGTCAAAATCAGGTCATCTGCGAAGGCCTGCACTGCGCCTAGGTCCATTCTCAAGAACTCATCAAATACCAAGTTCCAGAGGATTGGGCCCAATACAGACCCCTATGGACATCCTCTGTGTACTGTTCTTGCGATCTTTTTGTATGGAGTGTTTATCTCAATTTTTCTTTGTGAGAGATAGGTTTCTATGATTTTATAGAGGTTGATGATGGGTACTTTAGCTTCCCTGAGTCTGCCCAAGACGCTCGGCCACCAGAGTGAGTCGAACGCCCAGGCAAAGTCAATCGATATTACGAGGAAATATTTGTTATCACATTCTTTGACCTTGTTAATTAGGTTTCTGAGGGCTTCTCTTGTGGAGGATCCCTTGTTTAAATCCAAACTGATTCCCAGCTAGGAGGCCAGCTGCTTCGTAGTGTTGAGATATGCGGACTGTAGAAGTCTGTTCCTCAAAGAAGATTGCACACCTGAAAAAATAAAAAAGATGTTTAACATTAATGTTTATAAATAGGGGGTGCGCATGAGTGAGTTAATAACGTCATTAAAATATATATTGACTGAAAAATCACCCTTAATTGATAAGAGACAAAAGGTGCCTCTTTTTATTCGCAGAGAGCATGTAATTTGATGTAAAAGCTCATTCCGAAAATTGGAAAAAAAAAAAAAAAAAAAAAAAAGAAACCCACCTGTTCAATTGTAAAGTGTATCCTCGCTCACGTTGCCTAAATTTGGCGGTTACGGTGGATCCAGTGGTTCGCAGTGCGTCTGCTCAAAGTTTTGTTACAATACCTTCCAAGTCTGCTTTCTACAGAACTTCAAACGATCGATATCCCTCTATCAAATTTAAAATTATTTCCTTATTATCAAGAGATATATCAGAAAAAGTATAAACACGTTTTTTAACCCAACGAAGTTCATGTCTCAAACGAAGTTCATGTTGTGAATGTCAGTTTGAACACACACATTGCATTTTTCAGTTTGACTACGTAGGAGAGAATTCGGATCAAGAAGAGTAGGCTATAAATTCTTTAAACTATTTATCGATTTATTAATTTCAATATCATCATCTCACTCCCGGACAGCAAGATGCTGGAGGTGTCTCCATCAAAGTCAACAAGTTATTTATGGAATTATAATCATGTGATCATAAGAAACAGAAGATAAACAGCCAGTGAATAACAATAATAAAATAATATGTTTGAAGTTACAACCGTTTTGGGACAGAATGAAATTGATAAAATCAAAAAAAAAAAAATAAATAAATAAAAGCAAATTAAAGTAACTAATATGAAGTAAACAGAAAGTAGACGATTGCATTTAGCATGAAAAGTCTGTTATTTGTGGTCCGCTCCAGACTTCATCCCAGGAAGTAACTAGGGAAAATTCAAGGGTTCATACTGAATATACTTGGTGAGCTGAAGACATAGGGCTCTTTCGTTACTGTAGAGCAACGAAGTCAATTTTTAGTGTTTTGTTGGTTAGAATGGAATTATGGAACAGGTTTCAGACAAGATTTACGTTCTATAGTTCTTTCAAAACATATTTTGTTTATATCTATTTATAGGATACTTCAAAAGTATGGTGTTATAGGAAAGCATGTTTGAGATACATGCTAAAATGTGAAGTACAGTACTCTTCTGTAAATAGTTGATTTGGAATTGTAACACCTGAAAAACCTGTAGTTTTCTATTCTTTTCCTGCTGCGTACAATGGTATCAACATCAGAGGCATCCAAAGTTGTGTACACAGGTGGCTTACGGTTGTGATATTCCAGTCCAAGATGGTGTTTAAGATGTGAGAGTGGGGTAGATGACAAAATCACCGATACAGAAAAGGTGATTTGGACAATATATCTCTAATGAGATTCGGATTTCAAAATCCGGTAAGCGCTTCCCTAATGACTTCCATGGTAACGAAATATTTCTTACTAGACTTATTTCTAGAATGGGGAGAGAGAAGAGGATTTGGTCCCATATTGTCCGAGATCCTCGTGGTGAAGAACCTTTTCAATTTCGGTCCCATTGATGATGATGACGGAAATGTTGTTCGTTATTCAGCTGATTTAACTTTATTAATTTCTAGACCAGTGCAACTATTTATTATTCAAGAAGCGAGAATTTATGATACTTTTTAAAAGCTTAACTGAGTCTTGATTCTCTGAGGTGATGAATAATTTCAAATGATCAGCATAAGACAAAAAAAGTCTTGATTGATGGAAAAAGCGTTCCTGTGCACCTGTAAATTGAGAAGGCGAATCCCTTGTGGGAGATATCGAGATGGTGAAACTTTTTTGGAAGAGCTGATGGGTGACTATACTGAGTGGCCACTTTATTAGGTACATCCAAGAGCCAGTATGCACTTCCCCCTTTAGTTATCATAACAGCTCGGAATCGTCGTGACATGAACTCAACGAGGTATAGAGCGAGCCACAGGGAAGCTGGTCAATGTTGACTCAGTTGTTTCCTGCAGTTGTTGCGGATCTTCATTCCGAAGAGTGCGTTCCAGCTCTTTTCATAGGTATTCAATTGGATTGAGATATAGTGACTGGAGGGAGGCCGCCGCAGTAGGCTGACTTCACTCTCATATTCCTGGTACCAGTTCTATGCGATTCTCGCCTTTTGGCATGGCGTAGTATCCTGTTAGACCACCAATCTCACTTTAAGTGAGGTGGGTCCGACAGGATAATGCGTACCAAAGTTGACAACACACACATAGGCGCCCAGACAACAGAACAAACAGTGGAAGTGACCACATACCAACAGTGACCACCCAAAATGGAAATAGAATGACCACGACCAAACTGACTGGATGAGACCTTGATCCCATGACCATCAACCGACCTGTGAACAAGTCGGTAGAGACCTTGTCCCTGGATGTACCTCCTGGTGGGGCCAGTGTTGTGATGCTGTCATGGATTCCTGCTGACCTAGCCACTCTGCAGCCAGGCTGCACACACGCCATATTGGCGACCTGTGCCGGCTCCCTTGTCCGGCCCTTTCTACCCCACCCCGGCAGGGGGAGGAGACGTTTCCTCCCCTCCATGCCACCCCCATTCTTCCTTCTGGCAGGGCATGGGCATGCCCTGCTGACACCAAATCGAGGCCTCCTACTCTATTTGCCTTATCCTTCCTCCTTTAACCCCCCAGTCTTCATTCTCCTCCCTCTATCTTTACACAAGCGAATTCCCCCCCAACACATAAATTCAATGAATCCAAATTAACTTACGCCCATATTTCGGTCTATCCTTATTCAAGCGACATCACTCTACGCAATCGAGAGATATCACACATATATCTATACATATATGTGTAAAAAAAAATTTTTTTTTTTTTAAAGGTCCTAGCCACTGAAATCTCAGGAAATTAGGTGGCAGGACCTGCCAGAGTGAACTAAAGACTATCGGGTACCTGGTCTGCCTCCACGGGGCGTAAGTGGAGCAACGTTGGGCCTCAGAAGAGGTCCAGCGGCTAAATGGAGGAACAACTGTACAAAACACCACACTTCCATAATCCATACACTTTTAAATCTCTGGCCTTCCCAGTGAACTGGTACACCCACAATAAAAGCAACGCGGAGATTAGGGAAATCCCTGGTGCCGTTAGACACTGAAAACACTTACACTTACACACACTGCACAAATGCAGCAGTACACTAATTTTTTAGCCATTTTACAGAGTCGTGTACTTCAGGGAGAACCGTGGAGCCGCACTACATAAGACGCTGTACATGTCCACATACATGCCAAGGTCGTTTGATAGAATGAGTTATCTGATACTGACGTTACCCTGTTTTCAATAGTCTCTTTATAATTCAATACACTTTTTCTAGCAATGCTCCAGGTTCGCGATTCCAGTTTTGTAGTCGCTTTCTTGAAAGTCCTGCAAAAAAGGAGTGTGCGGCCGCTATTACTCATAATCTCACATAAATTTCCTTCCAGACAAATTGGATATTAGTTTCGAGAACAGAAAAAAATCAGATGAGGCTAGATCTGGTAAGCACGGTGGGCGAGACAAAAATTCATAGCCAATACGATGAATTGCCGCCATGGAAACAGCGCATGGGTGAACAGACGCATTATCTTGGATAAAAAAATAATTTTAGTCAGCTTTCCTGACCTCTTTGACTTGATTGCATTTAGTTACTACATGCAATCAAGCATGTAGCATAGCACTGTATGTTTATGGTTTATCCTTTTGGGAAATAATCTACCATTATTATCCCTTTTGAATTCCAAAAGACAGATGCCATGACTTTGCCTACTTATGCGACTGACTTAATCTTTTTTGAAGGGGTCGAAGGGGTCACAATTCCATTGTTTTCATTGCAGTTTTGATTCTGGATGGTAGTGAAGCAATGTGTTTCATCCATCGTTATATATCTGGCCACAACATTTTCAGGATTCTACTGATAACGACCAAAAAGTTGCATTGAAGTTTTGAATCGAAGGTGTTCCTGATCGAATGTTAAAAGGCGGAGGATCTTTCGTGCAGAAACCTTTGTCCTACCAAATTCATTTGGCAGAATGTTTTACTCCTATTCAATTCAGATTCCTGTAGCTTTTACTGTTTCTATAACAGTTACTCGCCGATCGTCCACGATCATGTTCATCTTCGATGCTGGTTCTGCCACATTTAAATTCAGCCACCCAATTTTTGACATCTGTATATGATGAGACAGATTCGCCTAATGTATTTACCTTGCATTCATGAATATATTTTCTTGGTAACTCCTTTTTGTAAAGATATTTTATTACGGCTTGATGTTCAATGTTTTCCACATATGCAGGCTGGAATTTTATTGACCTAAAGAAAAGTGTTCTTTACTGAACGCAAAGTTATGAACTTTGTAGGCGTTCGTGTAAAGGTCAAATTATTGAAAAAAATAATAATAATAAATAAAAAAAAAAATATATATATATATATATATATGCACCAAAACTACATTCCCTTCTATAAGGGGCGGAAACTTATCAAACAATCGTCGTATGGTCTGCAGGTGTATATGAATAGCATTGCACACCTGGAAAAAAAAAGTCATTTTTTTCCCGCAAAGAACATTTAGATTGCCACCAAGAAACAGAGTACGTGCTTCCTACCGTTTGCGCAGTATTTCGCTAATGTCCTTCCGATAACTACTGCGAGATGTATTTGTCACAGAAAATTGCACGCGTATTTCTTGAAAATGGGCAGGCTTGCATGCTTAGATGTGACGGACAGCCGAGGAGTATTACGTATTCCATAAACGAATAGACATGGATGCTATCAGTTTCGTTGATTACACAGCAGTTTTGATAAGAAATTGCTTTTTTTTTTAAATTTCATATTTGTAGCATCCCCTATGGTGAATGTGCGTCATCGCTCATCCAGTTATCTTGCATGTAACCTCCGAAACATGTAGATAAATCTCCAGCATTCAGGACGACACCGAAACGCAGGTGCCGTGCAAGTTGCTGCAGTATCGTTATCAAGGGAATTTATATCGAGAAGCTTGGTTTCAGCCACCGATATTTCAGCGTAGCTGGGAGAAATGCTACCAATACTTCACGTCATTTTAATTTCCTGTCTGTTTTATTTTAGTTTCCCATTATTTGCTAACGATAATCTTCCAGAATAGCACAGACCTGTCAAATGGCTTTTCTTCTACTGTTAATCTTGCACTCATTCTTTTCCGAATAAGAAATTCAGTAACGAAACAAAGAACCGTTCATTGCGAGCAGTTCATAGCAGAAAGCAATATTTTATATCAAGTGAACCTATTGCATATTATTAAAGCCGTCTTTAGGCGCACTCGCGCGCGCACACACACACACACACACACATGCTTATTGTCTTCATCGTGTCTGTCTGTCCACATGTGATAACTCGACTCGCAGTGGATGGATTTTCGCGAAATTCTATATTTGGGTCTTCTTGAATGATTTGTCTAGCATTTACAAATTCAATTTAAATCTGACAAATAAAAATCCGGCAATTATTATTTCTTTTTTTATTTCATATGTATCACTTGAGGGTATCCGTCTACCGTATATTGCAGCCAAAGTACTGGATATTAGTTTTGTTACCCTGCGCTTATTGCAGGAATGAATGAGCAATATGGCGGGCGCGCAAAAATGAAATGCTCTCTGTTAATACTTGATTGATTCAAATGCAGCTCTCGGTAAACACTGTCTAGTTGATTTCCTTAGTGACTGGTCCTATGAATTTGTAACATCTTGGATGTTTTTGGCACTTCTTGATGTTTTTTCCCTCCTCACACAGCTTTCCTTAATAATGTTGCAGACAGTTTCATGTTCTTCAAACTTATAGAAGGCAGATTATTTAGATGCGTTTATTTTTACTTTATAATAAACAACTTTTTGTTCAACGTGATGATCATTCCTGACTGTAAAGTGTGGATGTTTAAAGTGTTTATAGGTACTGTTGACTCACTTTGTGTTTTTAATAAACTGTGGTAGAAAACAGGAAGTCGGAAGTTCTATGTTAATATAAAGTACTCAGAAAGTGTACAAGGTATAAAGTGAGGGATGTTACTTTTGGCTTTCGGTGTATATTTGGATAAGTTTTCTCTCTCTGCGTCTGTTCTAAATGTGTGAACTACTAAAAAAATTGCAATTTTTTAAGCACGAACACAGTTCTCCTTTTTGATTTTTTACCATATACATCTATATGAAAGATAATTAGAAATTAACAATTTCTTCTACCTGCCTAATCATTTCTTTTAAGGACCGTTCAGCCTGTTCTGTAATTCATTTTTTTTGTCATATTTGAAGTAAACTTAGTTGTAAAGAGTATAAATCAACTTAATAATTATATAATAACATATTCAGGATCGTCTTTTTTACAAAGTTTATCACGAGCAGTCCAAAATATTCCATAAAGACAAGAATATTTTTTTACTTTAAAGATTTCTTTTTAGAACTTTAAGTTTTCATTTTCTTTTTTTCGTTCCTAAACCAGCTGTCTGATGGAGTTGAAATCTCTCCAAACTGACTGCACAAAGATGAAGATTTGCTACCATTTTGTGCAGCTCTCTGTTCGGGTTCCTTGAAAGTGTGCTTGAAAGCTAATTTCCATATCTGTAGGTGCCTTTTCTATTATAATTCAGCGCGTGCATCGCGGTGCGATGGTACATTTGAGCCCAGCTCTTCTAAGGACTTGGGAGCCGAGGAAAGAGGGATGGGATGAGACTGTCTATGACGACACTGTCTAGCTTTCCGCGACTTCACTAGCATTTAATGAATATAAATTCGAGGTCAATTGAAAGTGCTTCGAGCTCGTTCCGTAAACGTCTCGTAGTTTGACAACAAAGTAGTATACTTAGAGCGTTTAAGATGACGTTTCGAGCCGTTGGAGTTGACTACGGCTGAAATTTCTCTGAATATATATCTGGTAGTTGGCTGTACTGTCGATACGATGATGCTGAATATGTTTAGGGAAAAGGTTATAACAGTTAGATCTAGCCCGGCATACCTCCTGATAAGTACCCTATCGTCTTACATCTAGATTTTTTTTATTAAAAAGAATACTAAACTTAATACTATATTATAAATATTTACCAGCAGGCAGAACTTTGACTCTATTAGTTAAATTTTCAAAAAAAAAAGAAAAAAAAAAAGGAGTAATATAAAGGTCAAGAAACAGGGTGCCAGTTTAAGTTCACTAGCAAATTCATTTCCATGCTTTTTTAAATCTCTTATTTATATCGCTTCGTTCAATTTTTTTTGCCAAAACAATCAAGTAAAGAGGAGGGGGGTTGAATTCTACCCCGTTTATTGCGTATACTCGAAGTGATGAAAAAACACATTAAATATTTATCCATTGCACTATTGGTTCGGTTGTTATCGTTGCGCTTATAATATCCTGATTTAAATTGCCATTTAGTCGTTTGCGGAAACACGTCAATTACTTAATTTTGTATTTAAAAATTAACTCATTAAGTTCGAGTCTATGATATTAATTATTAATGGTAATATCATAAACTCAATTCTTGTTTGAAATTTTCGAATGATATGTAATTTATCATTGTAGATGCCAAACTCGAGGCTAATACCTTGAAGAAACATATATTCAAGGACGGCCTAGATAATGTATAATAGATTTCGGACCTGACACTCTAGATCGGTGGAAAGAATATATACAAGTATGAAAGAATACCTGGAATATACTCACTGGATGGTCTGTTATGGGCCCCCTCCCCTTCCCCTAAGGAAATTAAACGTGCCGTTCTGTATCACTTTTATATGGCTGCACATATAGACTAATAGCAGATATTTGGTAGCCCTTTAAATTACATTTGTGACGGAAAAGTGGGAAAGAGATGTAGCTCAACCGATATTTGGAGGCGGAATGGTAGCAGAGACTACGATAACTAGTAGTGTTACTGCAACAACTGCTATATTTACACAACAATATGCAATACGTTGCCTTTCCCGATTCCACAAAACGGCTAATGAATTCAGTTGCTTATTTTGATACTCAGACTATCTGACTGTCTCATTTTATGTAAGAATTAACTTACAACTCTACATCCTTGAGAAAATTTCCTTGATCACATGTTCATATTTGCCACTATCCGGGAAAAACTACTGCAATTTTCAGAGGTTTGAACGTTTTTCCTCAAGTATAGAGCTAAGATGAAGCTCAGTGCAAAATTTCATTAAATTTGGTCCAGTAGAAGATAAATTATTGTTTCCATCATACAAGTATCATTCCACCAATACAAATTACAATAATTCGATTCTGGCGAAAGCTGAAGATGACGTCAATTCCGTAACGCTTTTCGCTTGACGGTATTTCGTTACAAAATTTTTGGAATAACGCCAGTAAAAACGTTTTTAACTTCAAAACAGTCATAGAAATTCACTACAGCTGGAATAAAAAATGTGATATTACTTTAAAATCTTGAGGAAACTGGGCGTTCGTTTTGTAATGTTGAAATTCCACGCACTTTTACATTATTTCATTCCTTTTTTTAGCATTAGCATTAGTAGAGGCATATGACACAAGAAAGCAAGCTTATGCAGCATCAGCCAAAAAAAAAAAAAAAACACTTCACCCCTCCATTCGTTCGAAATACCTGTCCAGCTGATCCTTAAATTTATTTAGGCTATCAACTTCCACAACAAGGAATGGAAGTGTGTTCCACCAACCAACTACCCACCGGCTAAAGGCAAATTTCCGCACATCTATCCTATATCTGTCTTTCCTCAATTTGAATTTATGCCCTCTCATGTGATTATTCTGAGCAAGAGGCAAAATCTCATCAGCATTCAGCATACTCAAACCATTCAACGCTTTATACACCTCTATCAGATCACCTCGCCGGTGCCTAGTCTCAAGACACTGTAATTTGCAAACCTTAAGCCTTTCTTCTTAAGAACAACCCTTTGTTCCATTCACTAATCTTGTTGCCCTTCTCTGTACTCGTTCCATCATCTCTATATCCTTCTTGAAATGAGGCCTCCAAACCTGTATACAGTACTCAAGGTGTGGCCTGACCATAGCCTTATACAAGGGAATAATCATCTCTTATTCCTGCTAGAAAAATTCCCGTATATCATTGATAAGACACCATGAGCTACTCTTGCAGCCCATCTGCACTGCTCAGAGAACTTCATATCTGCCTCCACAATAACCCCCAGGTCCTTTTCTTTCTCTACCACTGTCAGTGTAGTACCACAGAGTTGATACGTTGCTCTGCGGTTGCTGTTTCCCATATGTAGTATTTTACATTTGTCAATGTTAAACTTCATTTGCCACCTCTCAGCCCATCTGCTCAACCTTTCCAGATCCTGTTGCAGCGACATAGCGTGAGTAGTGTCCTTAACAACCCTGCCAACCTTTGTATCGTCTGCAGACTTGGACATTAAGCTTGATATACTATCATCAATATTATTTATAAATACAGAAAACAATAATGGACCCAACACTGAACCATGAGGGACTCCACTAATAACATTAGTCCACGATGAGCAGTGTCCATTGATTACCACTCTCTACCTTCTCTCCCTCAACCACCCCTTTATCCATAGCAGCAATTTGCCTCCAATGCCACACTGCTCCAATATGTGCAGCAGTCTTCCATGTGCAACAGTATCAAAAGCCTTTCTAAGATCCAAGTATATAATATCAAAGTTATTCCCTGCATCCAGTTCTTTTGTGACTGCATCATAGTATCCAATCAAATTGGTCAGGCAAGACTTCCCCTTAACAAAACCATGCTGTGTCTGAGCTGTAACTGAAGTCTTGTCTAGATGATCCTGCAGTGCTTCTTTAACCAGTGCCTCCATTAATTTTCCTGGAACAGAAGTTAAACTCACAGGTCTATAATTACTTGTGTCAGCCTTTATCCTCCTTTGTGAATTGGGGTCATATTTGCACATCTCCAGTCTATGGGTACCTCCCCTGAGTCCAAGGAAGCTCTCATAATTATAGTTAAGGGTTTGCTTACTTCCTTTGCTGCCTCCTTTAATATAACTGGATAGATCCCATCCACCCCGGGTGCCTTTCTTGTGTGTATCTTCAACAATTTTTCCTCCACTTTACTCTCAGTTATTACAAGATTATCTAGCTTACTGCCAGAGTTGAATACACCTCTGGCATTCCCCTCGCTGAATAACTCATGTGTGAATGTCGATGCAAAATATTCATTTAGTTTGTTAGCTACCTGAGCAGGATCATCAACAGTTGAACCATCGATATCAAGTGGACCAATCTGATTCATCCCCTTCCTTCTAGAGTTTACATAAGTAAAGAACTCTTTGCTGTTTTTCTTTGCATCCTTTGCCAAAGATTTCTCGTAATCTGCCTTCGCCTCCCTAACCTCCTTTGTAACTTGGTTACAGATCAACTTATATCTATCATAGGCGTCTGTGTCACGTATTAATTTATATGTATCCCATGCATTTTTCTTCTCTGCCATATGTCTCATTAGTTTATCTGACATCCATTTAGGCCTAAACCTTGAACAGTATTTCTTAGTTGGTCAGTAGACCAACTACGAAATACGACAACCAAGTCAGTAGATAAACTCTACTGACTTGGTTGTCGTGCCAGAGTATAAACAGAAAATTTATTTATTTATTTATAAGTTCTTTGAATGCTTCCCATTTTGAATTTGCTGTTGGTAACATCATCAGTTGGTCCCACTGTATAGAATTTAAATACTGTCTCAGACCATCGTAGTCGCCTTTACGAAAGCAACAACCCTTTCCTTTACCCCTGATGGTAGTTATCTCTTTGAGTAAATCCCACTTCAGCACACTGTGATCACTGCCACCTAGTGGTTCCTCTATCTGCAGATTCTTAATGCATGAAGAATCACTACTGATAATCAAATCAAGAGTTTTACTCCCTCTAGTTGCCTCCCGAACATGCTGATGTAAAAAACAATCATCCAATAAATCCACAAAAGCCTTGCTAGTGTGTGAGTGACCAACGCACAAATTCCAGTCAATATCTGGGAAATTAAAATCCCCCATTATAAGACTCTCTGATTTACTGGCCCACTCTATTTCCCTGTACAGTTTCTTATTATACTCATCAGAGTCATTAGGCCTATAGCACACTCCTACTCTCAATTTTGATCTCCAAATGCTTATGTCACACCAAACTGACTCGACACTGCACTGTACAGCGATGTCGACTGGCTTCACTTCCTTGGATTTTATGTATTTTTGAACTAATAGCATAACTCCTCCTTCCTTCCTATCCTAACTATGCTTTCTGTAGACGTTGTACTCCCCAAATTCCAGTTCTGCATTCCTTATATCTGTGTGACACCACGTCTCTGATATCTCAACAATATCTGCCTTTGATGCTTTGAGCAATACCTCAAAGTCATTAAATTTATTTACCAAACTCCTAGCATTGGTGTACCCGCAAGTATACATGGACCTGTTCCTATTCTTAGCTACCCTAACACAACCCATGTATTTACTTGTACCGCAATGACTCCCAGCAGTCTCTGAAATATCCTGCATCTTATTTTCCAGGCTTCTGCTCATTCCAATAGAAGCAGTGCAAGAATCACTTTCACCTCTGCGAGTGGCTACTATTAATCTATTAGTCCTTGTATCCCCCCCAAGCTAGCAGTTTTCCGACCCACCTAACACTGCCTCGATATTGTCCTTTATATTGTCTATTTTGTAGTTACCATTTTTGCACTTGCGGATTGAAATTAAATGGTTCCCCCCCTCCCCTCTCTTTTTGACACTACACGTTTTTGGGCAACACTCACCTAAATAGTTTTCCGCCAAAGTACGCGTTGACTGCTTGGATATCCCTCGTACAATATTTATTTAGTAAAAGAATGGAGGCCACACAGATCATTCTAGATGCCTGTATCATTAGGGAAGGTAAACGAAGTTTTCTTGGAAATATGTTAGTTGTCACTCTTCAGATTCAGCATTTATTAGAAAACTAATTATGTAGATTAAGAAAGGTGCAGAATAAAGAGTATATCAATCTTCTGTGAGAATGCATTATCCAGATCAGGTATGAAAAGTAATAGAATGAAATATTGTTGAAGTGCTAATGAGCCTGGAAAGGTAAATTTTCTGTGAAAAGGAAGATCGATTTTTTTTAACTACAAAAACGCGAACTACATTGACACCAAAGAACTGTACCATTTATCTTACGAAATATAAAAATAAATCATTTTGAACGTTAGAGTGAAGGAAGGTCTTGGAGAACGGTAATTGATTTTGGGATTGTATATGTTTCCTTTACCAGCATAATACTCTATTCTGCAGGATTATATTAATGATCAGATGTTTTCACTTGAGGACCAACCACGACATTTTTATTTGTGATGATATGATGAAAGACAGGAATGTATTGGGTAACATTAATAATGTAGGAATATCTAAAATGCATTCGGGATAGTATCCAGGATCTTTGAAAGGAAAATCTCCTAAGACGCGATTTAAAAAGGGTTCATGTAGTAAAAGAGTTTGCGATACTTTATTATAGAAATTCATGCTGAATGAGTTCCAGCCTTTATATCGTATAATGTATGGGTGTTTAATTTTCTATGCGATTCGTTTGACATTACAGTAGAGTGGTTACAGAATATGATGAAATAATAAAATTAAAAATAAAATAACATCTTATAATCGTGTTCTCGTTAAGCGTTTAAGTATTTATATAAATGTGTTACTAATATGAAAAGATAATTTCCCATAAAATCATATCCCTTTCATATTAGCGGAGATAACGATTCATTAGGAGCAAATAGACGAAATTTATAGGGCGATCAAAGTATATGGCTGTTTATGAGCGTAGTCATATACTGTATATCTGTATGAAATTTTAGTTTAAATGCGTATCTGTATGGAATTTTAGTTAAAAGGCGAAAACTCACTATTATCACCCCGCGCGAGCTCACATTTTGCTAAAGCACATTTCTGGAAGTCACTACCATAAAGCAATAAAAACAATTTGACTTTTCGTGTTATTGGGCTTTTCTGTTCGTGCATCTAATTATAAAAGGGCAATAAACTCGAACTTATTGCATTTGCAATAAGATCGAGTTTATATATCGACAGCTGGAATTCTGTGTGTTTTTACGTTATTATGGTGAAATGTGTTGCCCATTCACTGAAATCTTCAGTCATATAAAAAAGAACCATAAATAAATTGTAAGAATCTTCTCTTCTTTCCTATTTTTTTGCTTGTTACTCCTATCTCACTTGTGCAATTTGTGCGTGCAGTGATCGTCGTTATTGATTGCTTATTTTATTTATTTTTTGTTTGTTTGTTTTAAATTTTACAATCCTAAAAAAAAAAAAAAAATTGAGTGAAAAAAATTTACGTAAATCCGTAGTTGTGTAAGTCGGGGACTTAACTGTATCGAAAAATGTTCAGCAACCTACGTAAAAAAATCTGGCGATAGATAAAAAAAAATTACCACGCACTACTCGCGTGTCCAATACGATGCTTCCCTTTATTTTTTGCGATGTCGATTTTAAGTCTATAGCTTTCCTATATTTTTTACGATGTTGAGTATGGTTTGGTCATATAAACATTATAATGGTTCATCAAAGATTTAATGGATGGTCCGTTTTCAAACTTTTGAATAATTTAAAATTTTTGTTTAACTGAAAGTGCAACTCTTTTGCGTTTACCTATCATTTTCGCGATTTCTGAACAAAAAAAAAAAAAAAATAAATAATATAAAAAAAATTAACATCTCTGACGTAAATAACGAAACAAAATTTGTCCTTTTGCGGTGCGATGGAACACAACAATCGACGCTATGCACTAAAACAAACTAAACATTTGGTTTCTTTTTTTTTCCCCTTTTTTTTGAGCAGCGGGTGTGAAGACGGCGGGGGTTGCAAGAAAATAGGTACCCTAATATCCCAATGACTACTTATAATGCCGCTTGTCGCTTATTTAAGATTTGCAAAACATCTGTTTATATCTGTTCTACTTTTACTTGAATTTTATGATTTCTGGTTTTTATATATATATATATATATATATATATATATTTGGAATCTTGAAGTGTCGTGTCCCGGTTAATCCGATCCCGGTAAATCGAGAGTTTGCTGTATGTCCCTATTAGGTATATGAGTTTTCAGAAGAGGGGAGTCTTGATGAATCGGATTTACATAACAGACACAGCATGGTGGGCAGTGTTGGGAGGAGAAAGAGGGATGAAATACCGAAGAGTTATCGGAGCTAGTGGTTAACAATAATTAACGTTGTGGTACGCGGAAAACACTACGATAACTCGAAAGGAAGACGACACGCATACACTTTATGCATCTACAACTGTATGAATGAAGACATCAGTTCGCCTGCGGCAGTATCTAGAACCATGGTCACAAGTCACAGAACGAAAAGCAACAAGCCCAACCTCTGGTAGACCTTTAAATAGTCTGCTGGAGGTAGAAATGTGCTCAGACTGAATAGTTGAACGCAGAACACCAATGAATTCAAGACACAAAAGGAAATTCTTTTGAAAATCAGATTTATAAAAAGCTTAGAAAACAAAAGCGGGTCTGTAGCGAAGATAAAGATACGAACACGAATCGGTATTATGAGATAAAGATTGTCCCTGAATTATGTGAAAGATATACGTGCCATCAATTAACTCTTAATATTAAGTATAAAAAGGCATTCATGAGCCACGTGAATTAGATGTGAATTTTTCGAAGTTTAATCATGTTTCTATTAATTAGATTAAGAATAACACAATTGAAAGACGTAAGTTTATGACAAGCCATCCAACTACTCAACTTTCTGCCCCACTTACGACAACTTTTTGATCATTCAAGATTCGATGGAAGGTTTTAAAGTGTAGTATATCTTTCAGTCCCGGAAGAGTTTACTTTTTTTTCTTAAAAAAAAAATAAAAATAAAATAATTATAGCGTTACCATAAGTGGGGCAGAAAGTTGAGCAGTTGAGTGACTCGTTTAAACTTACATCAATGAATTATGTTGTTCTTAACGTAATTTATATAATCTTATTAACTCTCAACAAACTCGCCATTTTGCTCTATTAACGTGTCCTTGGGTGTTTTTTATATGTAATATCTAAAAGATTGTTCCGCTTTCAATTTATTTAAAATATTTAAGAAAACAGGAGGGGTAAATAAATAATAATAAATATAATTTTATTACTTTAAACTCTCAGTTTTAAGGCACTTTCTTCAGTCTAAGAGAAATCCAAAACACGCTACAGTAAAAGCAAGTACTGTAATTCGTGATGATAGGAGAAGGGGTAGTATAGAATATAATTATAGTTAAATATTTTTAAGTCGTAGTTCATGAAAACAAGCAAATTTATTCACACTCCAGGAGCATGCATTTATTTTTATTGTATTATGATCCAAAATATGATGAAAAGGAAAAATATTGTCCTTTTCATCTCTTCTTTTATATGTTTTTGGAAGAAATCGGAAACTTTCTGTTGAGTAAAGATGCCGTTGTATTGCCGTTTCATAATGTCCTTCTTCATTTCTCTTAAAGCTTAAAAATATTTTTAAATTCTTTGTCAGAATTAGAAAATTTAATAAGCGTATAGAGGCAGTTCTGTCTTGGTGTAATTTAACTTTATCCTTTTTTCACTTCATCTACAGATTTTTCCACTTGAACTACTGCTGTTGTTTCTTTTTCTCACCATATGATTAGTTTAATCTTCCCCTAGCCATATAACTAATTATAATTTTATTTACATTTTCGATATTATTATTTTCCAGTGTGGTGCAGCACATTTTGACATGTTCATCTTTGATTCCTCTAAATCAGTAAGAAAATAATCGTCAATTGTAATAATTTAATAGCCTTTCCTACGCGCTTACCCTTTGTACTTGTGGGGTGGGGGGGTTATAATGTGTATATATATATTATTTATATTTATATTATTTTAATTTATTCCCCTATTTAAACAACTCCCCTTTATAATATCTCCCCACTTGCGCATCTGACTTTACTTCTCAGAAAATTCTAAGTTCATAGGGGAGAAACTCTTATATATGTTTAATTCCCATTGGTTAGGCTTGTGTCCAGTACAACAAATAATTACACAAATGTTATACAAAAAAAATAAGTTTATTATGCATATTTACAGTTAAATCATAACAAATCTCATTGAGAATAGAATTTCACTGTGTCAACACCAAGGTACTTACAACATATACAGTCTCTTCCTATCTAACAGGCTCCTTTACAGACTTTACTTTTTTTTTTTTTTTATCTCACCTTTCTCATTATGCATACACAGGTTAAATAGTTACACTCTTTATATGCTCACCTTATTTCTGCTCCTATTACAACACAATCAAATCATACCTCATAGGTGTCATTAACATTTTTTAATCATTAAAGTTAAACATATCATTGATCATATTACTTTTATGTATCATCATAACTACCAATTTATTCTTTAATTCCCTATTCCTCTTTCTTATATATTTCTTTAACCATTATCAGTTACAGAACTTGATTACCAAAATACAATATTACATTCAAACACACCTTTAAGGGTTGGCAATATACATAAATTTTATCTCCACACATTTAGTATTTCTATTTTTACTACAATTCCTTCCGTTAACTTTCTCATCTACATTACTATCCTCCTTATTCCAAATTACTGCCTAAACCAACCATAATTGCCTTAGAGTAGAATTTACTCCCATTTGGTTCACCCATCTAATCTTATCTTTACCATTAAATTCCCCAATTATCGCACTACAGTCCTTTCTCTAGCAGTTAACTTACAGTATTTTCAAAAATAACTTTCTCTTATCATTGAATTCCCCAAATATCGCTCTACAGTCCTTTCTCTAGCTTTTAACTTACAGTATTCTCAAATTAACTTTCACTTACTTAATTTCTGTGATCAGGTGTCTTCATAAGGGCCTTCTATCCTATCCTTATCCAGAGCTGTTATCTTCTGCTATCCAGGGCAACATCTTAGAGCTTCCAGGGCAACATCTTACAGCTTCCAGGGCATTATCATACGGCATTCGCAACTGCTACTCCGCTTTCAGGATCTGCTACTTTTCCTGTCAGGACGGCTACCTTTGCCTTTCAAAACTATATCAGGATCTTTCCTCTGTGGACTGGGTGTTCTAAGGGAATCTTCTTCTCTCATTCTCACTGTTTGCAGAACTTCCTTTTACTACCCCTTTCCAGTTCATCTCCTAATTTCTCACTCACTACATTACTGATAACCCCACTTTGACTTTTTTCGTCGGCTATTTCTTCATCATCTTTCAAGCAACTCTCCCGACTCACCCTTTCACTAGCCCCGCTCAAAAAATTCTCCTCTCCCCTTCTCCACTCTCTCTCTCCTTGTGTCCATATCCATCCACAATTTTCTCCAGGAGTTTTCCACGCCTTCCCACAGTGTTTTCTTCCAATCACTCTTTCTTTTTTTCATTTTTTCTTTCTTTTCATTTGTTGGAAGGCCTAATTCAGCCTGCCCCGTAGCACTAGCACGTGATTCCCAATATCCCTCTCTTTTATTATTTTCAACTTGTTAACATGTGTTCTTTGATGTCGGCCGAATATTCCAAAACAACTCTTCCTGTCTCATAACAGCTTGTCTCTATTGCACTCAAAAAAAACCACAAATTGTGACACTGGCTACTATAGCGTCTATTTTTAGAAACTAGTGTGTGTTGTACAGAATACGTTTCCGGTGTGTGACCACTCATAAACCTTAAGTTGTTTTTGTAGCGCCGGACCCCCTGCTGGGTTTGTCATAGTATCCTCCATCTGTTCCCTGGTTTAACGGAAGTAAAGCTAATGGCTCTGTTTTCGTTCCCGCTACGCTTTTAATTTTTATACCTCTTACCAGAATAATTCTTATTTCTGCAACTGCATATATTACCCATTTATCCTATTAATGGCAAGAATCAAAGAAAAACTAACTTTCAAAGTCTTAATAAAAAATATTTTATTTTTGTAAGATTTTCAAATCTTACATACTCTTAATTACTTTATTCAAACAGGCAACCTAGTTGTAGATAGCACTTTTTAATGGCATGATATTGAATATTTGCCACTCTCTCGGTCTTCTGATCACTGTCAGAATCGTTAAAAACCAATAACCCTTCTCTTGACACAAACGATTACAGCTGCTTATGCTTCCTTTATCCAATTGTTCTTTGAGGGCGATGGTATTGGCAGGTAATAAAAGCCATTTACTATTGCTATCTTCTCCTGAAAATTTCAGGGATATGCAGGTAAATTGTTTTCAATAAAAATACCTAAATGTATTTGTATTTAATTTTACTTTTGAACTATTTTACTTCTTTTACGAAGTGATTGCGAAAAAATGTTTTGTACTGTACCATTAAATTCTTGTTCAGAATTTAATGGCACAGTTGCGAATTATTCGCAGTCTGATTTATAAATGGGTCCAAATTTGTGAGGTTTTACTGTATATATTTATTAAAATAACTAGAGACATTACTAGGTTCGCATATCATCCAATCATGCAAACTAAATTATTTAAGACAATACTTTGAAACCTTTTTTTTTTTTTTTTCACTTATCAAAGTTGTAATTTACTCAAATACAAAAAATGAAAACTTTGAAGTTCTGTTTCACAGCTGACGTGCATTATCGTGATATCGAAGAAAACAGAACAAAATATCATTTTTCATTAATTAGTTGACCGAATTAATATTCCCTGAGGTCTGGGAATGTCCTTGAAGTTGTCACAGACATTCTCTCAGATATGCCAGACAAGCTGTACTTGCTACCTGGGAGTCTAAAACGCTGATGGAACTGATATTCGGGTGACACTCAAGTCAAGTGGACCCAATTTCGGCGAAGTCCGGACGGACAGTGACAGCCAAATCCTTTGCTTGCACCTTCACGATGGTGGGACTGTTAGTAATCCTGGGTATAACCTCCATGCACAAGTACATGGTGGGTGACCACCCAGGTGTGAACCAACGTAAGCAGGGGCGCCGAGGTGTGGCGCCCACACCACATGGAGGAACGCCGCCCATCTGTGTACCCAGGCAGTACTAGGTGGTAGATGACTCACATCAACCGGTGAAATATTACCACTTTGCTTATTGGAGGCTTGACGTGGTGGAACCCATGTTTGGTCCCTAGAGCTAAGTTCTGGTCAACCCTTCCCTATCTCTTCCATCATGCAGTATGATTGATGACTTTTGAGGTTATGATGAACGTCGTGGCGAGATCCAATATTCCTTACATTTCGAGGGTACAGCTCTAAAACGGTGTTCGCAGGCCGGCTGCTAGTTAGTACACCGGATCGAACCTATTGGTAACTCTCTAGGCGGCCTCCGGATCAGCTAGTGTATAATCTTGCTACCTCTACTCTGCCAGATATTGACTGGAGGGAGTCCGAGTAGTGTGTATGCGGGGAGCATTGTCGAGGCCACGTTATGTCAAGGATCTGGGTATATTCGTACCACGTGTACGCCATATCCAAAAATTTCATTACTTCATACAGCATGTCCCACCCACTTTTTCTTACTATTGAATACGCCATGAATTGTGAAACTAATAGAGCAAGCTTATCTGCGAAAAGATCTAAACCTCCCAAGCACTTCCTAATTCATTTCACAAATATACGTGGTCTCAATTCTAATCTCAGTGATGTCCATTTCCACTTGCAGTCTGCCAAACCCCATGTACTTTTTCTGACAGAATCTCAGTTATCGGTTGATTCAACTACTGCTCATCTCAGATGCCCAAATTATTCGCTGTGTGATTCCTTTTGCCTCAAAGGTGGTACTTATGCATATGTCCGTCCTGATATTCCCTGTCAGAGACTTGGCAATTTGGAATCCTCCTCTCTTTGATTTTCTCTGGTTTAAATTCTCTCTACCTCATTGTGTCAAATTCGTCTGTTGTGTTTACCGTTCTCCCAACTCCACTAATCACTTGGAGCTCTTTGACTTCCTCTCTTTGCAACTTGACTTTCTCCAGTTGAACTTTCCTAACAGTGAGGTAATTTTCCTTGGTGATTTTAATGTTCACAACTCCAGCTGGCTACCGTTTTCTAGTCACACCGACCCAGCAGGTCGAGATGCTGAGGCTTTTGCAATTACTAATGACCTAGCACAGATTGTTCATTTACCTACAAGAATACCGGACAATCCTAATCATATAGCCAATACTCTTGATCGTTTTCTCACAAACAACCCTTCTACGTACACGGTCGAAGTGAGAGGTCCTTTAGGCACTTCAGATCACAACTTGGTGATCGTCTCTTCTCCAATGGAACCTTTATCTCATGGCTATTCCCAACCTCGTGTTGTTTGGCATTACAAGAATTCAAAATGGGATGACCTGCGAGACTTCTTTTCTTCTTTTCCTTGGTCGGATTACTGTTTCAAAACATCTGATGTCAACGTTTGCTCAGATCGTGTCAGTGAAATTATTTTTGTAGGAATGGAATCCTTTATCCCGCACTCCACTTTAAAATCTCGTCCTTTATCTAAACCTTGGTTTTCCAATAAATGTGCTAAGGCTGTTCAAGAGAAGAATGTTGCATATTGTAATTGGCTTGTTTCTATTTCTTCACTTTCATTTTCTGCCTACACGAAAGCTCGCAACAATTGTAAAGCAGTTATTAATCAGTTCAAACTAGAGTTTGAACAGGCTAAGAGTAGAAAACTTGCTTCTTGCCCTAATGGTAGCCGAGCATTCTGGTCTCTTGCCAAAGCTATTAGCCGCAACTTTTGCCCACCTCTGCTCCCACCTCTGTCCAAATTAGATGGTTCTGTTGTCACTTCAGCCAAGGATAAAACTGAACTGCTAGCATCCCATTTTTCTTCCAGCTCATGTATTAATGATCTTGGTAAAACGCCTCCCACCATTCCCAACACGCTCCATTCAATGCCTCCTGTGGTCTTCCCTCAAAAGGATATCAGAAGGATTTTGATGAATCTTGATGCTAAGAAAGCTCCAGGTCCTGATAGTATTTCTCCACTTTTTCTCAAAATCTGTGCTGCTGAACTTACTCCTATTCTTTTCCGCCTTTTTTCACTTTCTTATTCCAAAGGTGTTTTTCCTTCTGCTTGGAAATTTGCTCACATCCAGCCAGTTCCTAAAAAGGGTGACAAATCCCTCCCATCCAATTATCGTCCCATTGCAATTACTTCTACTCTTTCTAAAGTAATGGAGAAATCAATTAACCGCCAACTCTTAAACTACCTAGAACCCTTCTGTCTGATCAACGATCGCCAGTATGGATTCCGTCAGTGTCGATCCACTGGTGATATTCTGGCTTATGTTACCCATTTATGGACTAATTCAATGGAAAGGTTCGGTGAAACACAAGTAGTTGCTCTTGACATCTCAAAGGCTTTTGATCGTGTTTGGCATAAAGGTCTTCTAAACAAGATTCCATCTTATGGTTTGCCAACTGTTTTTAGTAATTGGTTATCCAGTTTTCTCTCTGATCACTCACTGAGGGTGATGGTAGATGGCTCTCTGTCTCTAACTTCTCCACTAATGCCGGTGTCCCCCAAGGTTCAGTTCTTTCCCCCACTCTTTTCCTCTTGTATATTAATGACCTTCTTCCATTGACTGGAAATCTTATCCATAGTTTTGCCGATGATAGCACATTGCATTCCACTTTCCATTTTGAGAAACGTTGTCCTGCTCAATCAGCTTCAACTTCTCGAAAATCTGCTACCAATTTCTTAAATGCCGATCTTCAGATAATTCTCCAGTGGGGAAAAGACAACTTAGTTGATTTCAACCCTTCTAAAACTCAGTCTTGTCTTATATCTCGCAAAAAGGATTCTTCTGCTCCTATGTTTATCTTTGGTGACACTCCAGTTTTTAGGCAAAATGATATATCTCTTTTGGGGATTGCCGTGGCTTCTATCTCTCTTAGAACAAGCACATTACAAATATTGCTTCCTCTGCATCTTAAAAACTTGGTTTTCTCTTTCGCTCTCGGCGTTACTTTTCTTCCAAACAGCTGCTCACTCTGTATAAATCGCAAATCCGCCCTGCCATGGAATATTGTTCCCACATCTGGGGTGGTGCCCCCAAAACCTCTCTCAGGCGTCTAGATTCCATTCAGAAGAGGGCAGTTAGGTTAATTAATAATTCATCTCTAACAGAGTCTCTCCACTCGCTGTCTCATAGACGTACTGTTTCTGCTGCATGCCTCTTCTATAGATACTTCCATGGGCACTGTTCTTCCGAATTGGCTTCTATGATTCCTGCTCTCTCTTTCAAAACAGTCCGAACACGTGCCGCCACCAGCCAACATCCATTTACTGTCCAACTTCAAACCCACAGAACCAACTTTTCATCTTCCTCGTTTATTCATTCAACTGCCGTTTTCTGGAAGAACCTTCCTTCATACGTATTTCCTGAAATTTACAGTCTACAGAAGTTCAAGTCCAATGTCAACAAATATCTTCTTTTGTCTTCTCAACCTCCAACCCAAGCACGGTACTAAGTACTATAGGTTCTAATACTTCTCGTGTTTGGGGTTCACATAAAAAAAAAAAAAAATTGAAATGCATTGAAATACACTAATCCTCTAGAGTGTTTTAGAATGTCCTTTTCTAATTTCCTATAATACGTAAAAGTAACTAGTATATTCAGGTTTTGAGAAAAAAGTTCAGCGGCTGCAGTCTTGTTTCAAGTTTACCAAAGTAATGGAGGATTCAGTTTTAAAGCTTTACACTCGAACGTAGAAAAAACGCTTCAGAGCCGTAATTTTCTATGAAGAAATTATTTTTACTCGGTTATAATTGTACATAACTTTGTTTTCAGATATTCTTATATACTAAAAGAATTGCATTTTATTTTATGTTTTGAAGTTCAAGTTAACACTTATACCCACTGATCTTGTTCCTGTAATGATGCCAAATATTTTATTATTTTTATTTTATTTATTTATGAAAAATACACTTCAAATCACGTAATTGTTCTGCATCTGGCCTCACGCAGTTATTTCAGCAGGTTTTGCGAACTTTTTAGCTAGTCTTATATAATGCACTGAAGTGCTGTGTAGCTCGTCTCTGTTACAAATAACGCTAAAAATGTAAATTTTCACTTAATATTCACAAGCAATGTTTCCCTTTTTTTTGATATAACGGTAAACTACTCTTCATCTTTTGGTATTAAATTAAGGATGGAATTCATCCATTACTGAAACCCATATGATACGAGTTGTCCAAGACGTTTTATTCATTGCATTAATTTGCTGCAGTCATTTATATTGTTTGCATTTGATCCCATATTTTCTTCTCTCCAGATTTTCTTTTGTGGCGAAATTGCTATTTCGCCAGTTCCTCTCCAAATTGTGAAGACTCGAGGGTGACGGCCGCATCAGTATGGATGTTAATGATTGCATGAAGGCTGTTCTACAATCTGTCATAGTGTTTCGGTAAGGTGCCACTTGTGTCAACAGTCTTGCAGTGGGGGGGGGGGGTCCCAGAATTTTTAGTTTCTCCTCTGATTTCCCTCTTCTGTGAATTACGTCTGTTTTTTTAATTAGAATTGCATACATCACTATCTCAAACAGACGGCTTATGGATTACTAAGGTTTAATGTCTTCAGCTACTGAAAACGTAATATGCACAAAATGGTATTAAACGTAATATGTTTAATATTCACTGTCTTATTCTGCAGTATAAAGAGCATAATTATTTTTGTGTTTAGAATATAATTTTTACAAATACAATGCCACCGTGTCTGCAACAATTCAATACTTTTACGTAACGTGTATATCCATGTCATGGATGTAAAGATTTCTTCAAGAACTACTCAATGTAAATATTTTTTATGATGATTTCTCTAGTGAAACAAGTGCATCTTATACCACCACTCTATTGCTCGAAAACGAAGCCATTGCAGTATAAATAAATTTTCTAGAAGCGAAACGTTTTTCAGAATGGTATAAAAGTCCAAGAGTTTTAATATCAGTGTAGATGCGTGTTTTTTCTCAAATCTGAACTCCCACTCAGACAACTGTGAAATGCTTAAATGAGTGTAATATTTTGTTTAATGAATATACGAGTATGATAAACAAATGATATAAATACAGGACATATATAAAATACCATATCTGATGGGAAATTCTCCGGATTTCTTAAGATGAATTCTTTTCCTCTTATTTTCGTGACAGCTAAAATATGTACCGGACATCGATAGATTGCGTCTCTGCTGCTTTACAAAAATCTAGATTAAAATGGTTCAGATTAAGCCAAGCTTTTATGCAGTGTTCAGTATTTTAGAAGAATCCATTGTCCGAGAGAGATTATGATGTAACTGTATAAATAAATTCTTTATTGCTAATAAGTCTAGTTACATCAGAGAAGTTTACGATAATCGAAGGTAGCATTAGGAACAGTCGCAACGATTAGCACTACGCTTTCAATACAGAAGTTTTGCCATAGTATAATTTTGAAAAATTTGACCAAGTCATTGAGACTTAAGGAACGATTCTGATATTATCTGTATTTCACAGGAAAGTGCAATAATAAAAGCAAAGTAGTTAATACAGTTATTGCTAATGACTATTTGGTTAGAGCTCATCATCAAGCAAACATGGGGGTGGATTACACTTGCTCATTCCTAAATCTCCGAGACAGTCGTTAACTAAGCTGACCAGATTTTCAGGAATGAAAACCAGGACAAAGCGAATTTTGAATATCAAAAATAGGAAAAAATCGCACTCTAAAGAAAAAAAAATCAGGACATTTCGGGACCAAGATATAAAATCCAGGGTAATGTACGCGTAATTTTTATCTCATTGGTTTTTTGTAGGGCACCCTAATATTAGCAAAGCTAATATTATTTTATAAAATAGTGCATAAAGAAATCTGCAATATTATTTTTGCTTCCAGTCAATTACAAAGGAGCACAAAATTGGAATACAATTTCTAAGCAGAAAGTCACAACGTATGGTTGAAGAAAGCAGGGAAACTGAATATAGAATTCATTTTTCAACATAACATTTTACACTTGTCTCACTTTATCAAATTCTGGCAATCTGCTGGGATAGATAGAAGTTGGATGCTGTCGTCGCCAGTGATGTTGTGCGTGTGTTCAGCACCAAAGCAACAAAGACTGGTGCGTCAGTATATCATGTATTATTTAGTTAATTTTACTGTTTGCTGGACGAAAACCTACATATCCAGAAGATAAAAAAAAAACATGCACTGCTCTCCCGAGATCGATCACCTCAGCCGCATTGTGTAAAAAGCTAGCCAATAAAAGTTTCTTTTGTTGAGACAGGATTCAAACTCCGGCCTTTTTTCACACCGTGTGGAAGGATAGTGATCATAATCACTGTACTTCCGCGAAGGAAGCTCAGAAGCTGCAAAACAGCAGTATTTCTAAGACTTTTTCAGGTAGTGAGGAGAGACATTTTCCTTTTTGTATCCAGGCGGTTAGAAAGTTTGACAGTTTTTCTTGTAGTGGAAATTTTTCTAATGTTTTCTTCATTGTGAGATAGCCTTTGTATCAGCAGGACAACCACGTCCAATGTTTATAAATGTCTTGAACACTATCTATTCATCTTCTTCATGAAGACAATTTTCTTTGCCTGGCCGTTGGACACGTTAGCCTGTGGGAATGTTGCGGTACTCGTATTTCAATGCCGCAATAAACATTTATTTAAGCCTTCAAATATTCTCCCTTATAAAATCTATTTACATATTCTTTTCACTGAATTGGGTGGAAAATAAAATATTCGATACAATAATTATAATATGCTTTGGCTTACCATGATTATTTTACACATGCAAGCAGTAAAACATAATATTATCAAAAAAAGTAGTGTATGAGCAAGCGGAACATGAAATTCATAACGATGCTTTATTACGACGTCCTCACATTTTGATAATTTTATATGTAAAATGATTTGGATCATATTTTGATAATGTTCATTGCCATGATAATTTAACAAAGTTAAATATTATTAACTTTAGCTGCATAAGCTCAGAATACTAGCTTTCATGAAAAACGGTATACAAAATGGCGTCCTCAAAACTTTTTTTTTTTTTTTTAAATTACGGCCAAAATCGGGGGTAATTCGGAAAAAATGGGACGTCTCCCTCACCCTATCGATAGCTTAGTTGTTTCATTTCTGCCTGGAGGAGACCAGTAGATTTGCTTTTTTTTACTTGTTGATTCCATTTAGCAAGGTCCGCTGTTAGTTTGACCTGGCGCCTCCATAGCCGGGTGGGCAGGAGCAGCAGTGCATAGCACATGCTTCTTGATTAGCCCGGGGTTCGAGCCCGTGACCACCAAATACGGAGGATGCGGAAAGGTCAGGGAATGACCACCGCATATCCCCGGAGCAATATGGCCTTAGTTGCTAATGTTCCTAAAAAAACACCAAATTAACAAACAAGTTTGATCTGTGTTTACAGGTTACTCAGTCACCACAATAATTCTCATGAACTCTTCCTAAGTGCACTTATAAAGCCAAGTCGTAGAAAAATTCAGTAACTCTATCTTTATGGATTTCATTTACCCCAGCAGCGTATTACTCATTGCGAGCCCGCTGTTAGTAACACTTTGTCTGATGCTCACTTTCTGCATTTTCTCAGTAACAACTTTTTAAAATATCAACACTGTTTGCTCTGGTAAAGCACCTACATCGTTATACCTTCTTTTTACTACTGACTCTTACATCGCTAAAAATTTGTCTTCTAGCTGTTGGATAAAGCCGCTCGATCATGATATTCAACAGTAACTTTCTTAACCCCTCAGTAGTTCACTTCGAAAAGCCTGGGTTCTATTTCCAATCATCGATTGAAGTTGTGGTTACTTCCGCTGGGGATGGAGGGATTTACGAGCGATTGTTTCTGAAGAATGTAAAATACCCATGACAACGGAAAAATATTACAAATTTTCATCTGGAATGTCCAGGACACCTTAATACTCGAGTTCCTAGCAATAAAAAATCGAAGACTTGGTTCAACAGCGAGCTATAAAAATGCAACTTTAGATTAATTTTAAACGTAACCTGTGTGTCTAAAACCTGAACTGTGAATAGGCTGGACTCCGCGGTCTAGCCTTTCAAACAAAAAATAAATACGAGGTCATTTTGTATTGTACAAGTTTCTTTTGACAGTTGAAACGGATTAACTCCCCTAAAAGAATTTAAAGATAATAAGGATCCTTAATAGAACTCTATTCAGAAATTTCCATTACATTTAAATGATTTTTTTTTACGTTTAAAAGCAAGCATGCAACTTCCCAATTATTGCTGATCCGTCCGATCATCATTGAGAATTATTGCTGATCCAGTTATTGCCCAGCTCTCCCGATGTTCTTGAAGCAACTAGGTTTCTGCATTCTACAAATTACATATATTGACACGAATAATCTCTTAGATATTCTTCCATCCTTACTCATTGGTAGCATATCTTCTCTATCTAATTTTTGTGAAATATGGAAAAATGGAACCTTGTTTTGTCACCGAGACTCCCCTTTCTTTCCCAGCTGCAGCACTTTCTCGACTTATAATATCTGGAGAATTTCTTTGCTATCTGATCATCACATTCTCACACATCTCGTAAACATTTATTCTTTACAGCTTATACAATTATTTCGACACCCCATTTCTCTTTAATCAATTGATTTCAACACAGACTTATCGGATTTCGTAACACGTTGATCATCAAGACATGCCAAAAATCTAAATACCGTTCCATACAACAACCTTTCTAAAAATTAATTTCTTTACATTTGGCCATTACACTTCCAACGGGTTTTACTTGATAGATGACAAGGTACGAAGACCTGAGGTTCTTGATCAAGTCAATTCACTTCCATAAGGTTCTATCCTGGGGGGCGCTTATCTTCATTCTTCATTGGTTTCTGTAAGTTTTCAGTCGGTCGAATATTTTCTGGACTCTGATTTTAAGCTACTCGTATCACAGAACCTTATTTCTTCTCTAACTTTGACGACTACAAACATTTAATCTATGTTCGTTCAAAGATAAGCGACTGGGTTAACGTTATCCAATTTTTAAATTTTTGAGCGAGCACGAAGTTTTAAGCTGAGATTTTAAATCTAGTGCACTTTTGGAGGGAAGTTTGGACCTTCCCAGGTACAACTAATCTTGACTTTCTTCAAATACATGGCCAGAAAGTGTTGGAACACTCTCCGCTGTCGCTTGAGGCGGACTTCATCAAAATCATTGAATTTAAACGAAATTATAGGACATTTATTAAGTTATACTTTTTTGATTTAATTTATTTATATATTTTGTACTTGTTTATTTGTCGATTTCTGGTTTTGATGATTCTTGTGTCAATCCAACTATGGGAAATGCAACATATACTTATAAGTATATGTTGTATAAATCTGTGTAAAGGGAAAAAATAAAGAATTCTCATTTTTTTGTGTTTTTCGATTATTTCCTTTTTTAAATCCACTGTGTCTATTGCATTCCCGATATTTTTCAGAAATGTTTGTAAGTAGACAGTGCGCTCGGTAAAGTTTTTTTTTTTTTTTTTTCGTCCTGTAGTCGTAGAGACTGCAATGCAGTCTTTCCGTTTGTCTCCTACCGCTCCGAACATGTATGTTACACTCTTTTGAGCAGCACTCATTGGTATCTTCAGAAGAATCAGGTGGTTCGCGATTGTTGTCCGTTGTATGCATTCGCAATAGTGAACGTTTGGGATCCCTCTTCAATTAGATGCTTGGCTACAATTTGTGTGTGTGAAGTGTGTTTAGAGTCAAACGGCACCAGGGGTTCCCCCCCCCCATCTCCGCATAGTTTGCATTTTGGGTGTACCAGTTGACTCGAAATGCTAGATTTAAAAAGTGTATGGACATTGTATATATGTAATGTCATGTACCATTTTTCTTCTGGTCTTTTAGCCGCCAGATCCCTGCTGTAGCTGGACGTTGCCCCACTTTCGCCCCGTGGAGGCAGACCAAGTACCCAGTAGTATACAGGGTATCTCAAAAATACACGGCATAACTTCAGGAATGAGTTCCTCATATGTAGACAATAAAAATATTTTATATCAACATAGTTCCTGAAATGCTTGGTTCCCGAGTTATTAACCGAAATGTCTTATCTCCCGCAGGTGATTTCCTTCATCACAAAGTATTGACAGAATCTGGTGGTTTTCCATTCCGACCATGTACTCAAATCAGGAGCAAGCGGATATGCACTTTATGTACGGTTCGGCGGACGACAATGCTCTGGAGGCTCCTCGTTTGTACACGAAAGGTTCCCAGAACGAAGATGTCCGGACAGGAAAACGTTTGAAGGTATCCTCTCCGCCTTTGTGAACATGGGACCTTTACACCTCGTGCTGCCGACAGAGGACGACCAAGATCTACTACTCCTGAAGTAGAGGGATGGACCAACTGCCTGGCCTCCACACTCACTGATTTAAACCCACTAGATTTCTTCTTGTGGGGCCATTTAAAGTCATTGGTGTATTCGACTCCGGTAGCTGAGGTGGAAACTCTCCGCAATCCAATTGTGGCAGGTTTTGAGACAATACGAAACATGCCAGGAATTTGGCATCGTCTTCGCGAGTCCATAAGACGTCGATGTGAGGCCTGTATTCAGGCAGAAGGTGGATATTTTGAACAATTACTATAAGGTGATGTCATTTGTTATTTTGGTTTTTAGGAGCATTAGCAACTAAGGCCATATTGCTCCGGGGATATGCTGTGGCCATTCCCTGACCTTTCCGCATCTTCCGTATTTGGTGGTCACGGGCTCGAACCCCGGTCTAATCAAGAAGCGTGCACTGCTGCTCCTGCCCACCTGGCTACGGATGCGTCACTATAAGGTGATGTGAACAGTTAAGTGTCATAGACAGACCTTCAAAACTCGGAAACCAAGCATTTCCGGAACTATGTTGATATAAAATACTTTTATTGTCTACATATGAGGAAACACATACATACAAGTTCAAAAACTACAGATATGCGGTTATCCTTTATAAAACTATTGTTCTGCCAATCCTTGAATTCAGTTCACCCATCTGGAATTCTCACACAAAGACTTTTCAACTAACAAAATTGAAGCAGTCCAAAAAAATTTTGTCCGTTACCTTACGTACCGCAATCCTCTATTCTATCACTCAGTGTATTATGAATCGCTGTGTGATTACTTTCATCTGAGGCCTCTGTGCACTAGAAGAGTTACTGCTGACATCGCCCTTCTAGCCAAAGTAATCACTGGAATTTATGAAGCATCTGATATCCTGAGTAAAATAAACTTCAATGCTCCCTGTAGACAAGTCAGGAACCTTACACCGTTTCGCCTTGACCCTGCCAACACGGACTTTATGAAGTTCAGTCCACTGAACAGAATCAGCAAATGACTCTCTCATTGACTTCTTTGACAACTCCCAATCACTGATGAACTCCATCCACAAGTTTGCCTCTTCTCTTAAACTGCAAAGTGACTAGCTCACATCTAATTATTGTAGCTTATTATTTGTTATATTATTTTTCTATTCTCTAACGGATTAATTATTACTTGTTTTACCGGTAACTTAACTTAATACAATCCTCTTTTGTACATATGCTTTTATTGTTTGAATCTATATCAATGTTTATCGTCCTGTTGGATTTCATATTATTGTTATTATGTTTATTGATCTGATCTCAGATACACTGTTAATGGTTACCTGTTGTGTATCTTGCTATTAATAAAATAAAATAAAATAAAACTCATTTCTGAATTTATGCCGTGTATTTTTGAGACACCCTGTATAGTTCACTCTGGCAGGTCCTGTCACCTAATTTCCTGAGATTCAGTGGCTGGGACCTATTAAAAAAAAATTGTGATCGCTCAGGCGTCTGGCATATAGGTTCTGGGCAAACTTGGTGATTGGTATGTATGATGCCTCGTCTTCCAGTAGAGAGAGAGAGAGAGAGAGAGAGAGAGAGTGTAGATTTGAATGTGATGCGATTGCATTACTATCGTTAAAACCGAGCCCTTTTAATGAGATTTCTTTTTAGACCATCATGTCTTGTTTTTGAGATGACTCCAGTTATTTACAACATTTCACGTCTTCATTGAAATAACTTTTATTTTATTTATAAAAGAACTCCGGTGAATCCGTTGGAAGTTATAACCTTAGTTTCCGAATAAAATTGACCATCATGGTGTTTTTCTGTCGACATATGTTATTTTGGTTGATGCCAACATATAAATTAAATTGCATATAGTGGCTAATTACCAATAACCTCAACTGTGTCACGTGATTGAAAGTCTAATTAATTAAAAAGCTATCATCAAGAGAGGAACGCGTTTAAGTCTAATAATTTATTAGAATTTTAAATCTGTACAGTACTTGTTTAATTACTACTTCTGAGGTCTTACTTTCCGGGTGCGATTTTATGATACTGTAGTTTCTTTTCCTCTCTGAATTGTCACTTCAATTTGCTTTTGTGCTACAATATATTTTATGCAATTACGTATGGGGACCAGAATTAATTGATAAAAAAAAAAAAAAAAAGGAACGAATTTTTGTATTGTGCAATCCTTACAGATAATGTAGTTTACACGTAAGTTTTATGAATATTGTGCTACGTCTTGTGAACGCGCCTGGATTACTTTCAGAAATGTTATCTCAAGGCGAAACTTTACTACTGCAAAGCAGATGTAGTTTCTCTTGTTTTGATTTAATCAAATTTTATTTTCTGGGCTTTGATTGCTGCTGGCTTCTCTGTTTTGTCTTCACGTGTTTATTTCTAGATGTTATTATTTTCTGCGAGCTTCACATCCTAATCTTTGTTGTGTTGTTGAAATCTTATCTTTAAGACCTTGGTATGCCAAACATGTGACAGTATGGAAGTAATTTCGCAGTAAATTGCCTTCAGTGCAAAATAAGGAGCGCACGCGTGTTTGCTGCTGAGGTCACATAAAACTCGTGTCTTGGCCTGACACAAAATAAATCACGTATAATACTCTTGAGTAACGCCGCCCTGGAGACCGTACTGACGTCAGTCGAATTTTCTGCACTCGGTTACCGCTATTAGAGCCGCTTGTAGCGATGGGAAGTTTTGGAACACAGAAACAAAAATGGAAACTTCCGAAAAGTAGCAACCTAATATTGGAGCACGTTGTAGAATTTATTAAATTCCTTTTTAGCGACTCTGCACCAAATGAAAGCCCAAATAGTAAGAAAAATGGAATAAACAACTAACTTATTAAGCATAGATTACTGTTTCACTGTGGACTTAATGCATTAAGTGTTTCGCTGCATGCAAACGTAGTTTATATGATCCTTCGATTAACAACAGAAGGGGCACATGAACGTGCACCATGCTCCAATATTATTCTCCCTCCTTTGGATACTATTACAGGGATAAATGAAATTTAAGTCAATAGTTTATGTTGAATGTTCAATTTAAGCTGTATGTTACGTACTTCGTCTTTAAGTACTTATAATTATTTTTTCACATATTTGCCCCCATTTAATATACATTTTCTACACAGATGGACTAGAGCGTGCGCTTACACTCTCCCTCCCCTCCCTTGTAAAAATTGCTGTCAGATTCCAGGAGTAAATTCTTGTCGGCCGCAATAACAGAGTCGTCATCGGTGAAGTGTTCCCCATGAAGGACTTCATAGGATCTAACAGGTGAAAGCATGATGGCGCAAGGTAAGGCGGATGTGGGATAATAGACCAACCGAATTCGGTAATGGACTCCTTGTCAAGATGTTGGTTTGGGGTTAGGCATTTATTGTGCCTAAGGAGAAATTTTCTCTCTTTTCTGGCTTCACTTCTGCGATTCATCTCTTTAGCTTCTTCATTGTTTTCATATAGCGAGCAGAATTTATCGCGTGTCCCAGTTTCAGGTTATCCAAAGGGTAATCCCCTCTCTTGTCTCAAAAACGGAACACATGATTATTACAGCGGACGGCTGGGCCCTGAATTCCTTCTTAATCGAAACAGAAATGTCTACGAGATTAGTGAAATTAGTTCTGAGAGAAGGGAAGCCAGAATTTCTCCATATATCAAATAAAATACAAGGTTATTCAAAGAGAGAACGCGGAAAGTAAGGAAAAGTTCTAAAACTTTAGGAAATGCCAAGCACTTTCGTTGGGCATCGTTTATCTTCCAAGCATCACGGGATGCGGACAGGTGGCCAAGAAAAATTACCTGTTGACTCCGGGTGCACAGGAATGTGACACAGAATTTCTCGGATCAAATTTAGCTTTGCCTCAGAACACTATGCCGCTTTCTAAACTTACAACCCGAGATGCGCTCTTTGAAAGGAGGTTGGTTCTTTTTGTTTGAATTTTGTTTGACAGTTATCAATAACTTAATCTCTTTGATTTAATGTTTTTCTGTTTGCGTTTCTTTATGCTAATAATGCTCTTAAATGGGATCTTGACGAATATCCGACAATTGATATAAATGTTGGCAAGTTATCATTGATGTCTGCGGTGTAATTGAAGAAATACAAGGAAAATAAAATGTTCTGAAAGTTTCTAGTTTCATTAAGTTTAAAGGATTAGACATCCTTTATAAGTTTTACCGGACCACTAGCTTGCCGAATCACATCTTTAAAGAACTCTTTGTTACATGAACAAGTATAATGGAGTTTGTAAAGGAAGCTGTAGAATACTCCATCGCCTGCTACATAGCAAACGACATACACTCTCTTCTCTTTCAGAAAGGCTTCTGGCTATGTTGGTATTTCAACACTGGTTCTTTATGAGCCCTTCACATGGATGTATACGAAAGTCGTAAAGTTCTCCCCAGTAATTTACGAACTCCTGATGGCAGAAATAGCACATTAAGTCTAGTTGATGGACCAGTATCAATTTCCATAAAATTTTACGATGTCGTAACCTTGATAGAGGCACCTTGAATTTATTGCAAGCCGTCGAAAGTCTTGGTTAATGGAAGGTAAGGTGCTGATGTCATGCGCGTTAATGTCTGTAACGTTTCCAGTAACAGATTTTCATTTTTATGGGAGATTCTTAAGAATCTCCGGGGGAGTGTGGGTGAATTAGTTCTAAATGTACGGAGAATATCTGTAATGTTCCCTAATAGTGAATGTAGCAGATACCTTTCATTCCAACAGCCGTGCACAGTTCATCTCCAAACAATGATGGATGGAAAATAGTGACAGACGCAATCCACATTAGCATCATCTCGAAATAAAAATAGCCCAAACGTTTAATCGTGATCACACGAGTACGGAAAGAGCTGTAAACGATAAATGATCAGAGTTACGAGCTTAGGAAAACGTTTTAATAGCAATTGTGTTCAAGAACTATTTTTGCTTTGTAGCAGTCGTTATAAGCGTATTAAGCCTCTTTGTAAGAATTTTTCTCTGCATACATGTTTCATTTTACTGAATCTGAGCTCTCTGAAGTCAGAAGAAAAATGGATTTGGAATGAGAACTTTGCCTACTTTCAACGGCTTAACTTGCCGCGTTAACATCTTTCTCAAATTTCATTAAAATCGAACCAGTAGAAGTCGGAAATTATTTATTTTTTTCACGCATATCAAGTAGGCTATGCATATACAACGTACACTGGTGTTCAAAGAAAGTGCGTCACCCCTTAAAATTACAATTGTTGTCCGAATAACGTAAGTATATGGCAATACTTCGAACAGATTGCATCAGATAAGATTGACACGCGTAGGTGATGGCGTAATATTGCATCAGCTGTTACTTTCAGCTATATAAGCACGCTCGACAAGAGTTGCAGTCATTCCTTGCTTGCGTCAGGATGGTGATTTACGTGCAGTTTACGCCACGAAGAAAGAGTGCTATTGTTGCTTTACGTGAGGAAGGATGTTCTTCCTGTCATATTGCTTATAGAGTGTCTTATAATCAGTCGACAGTAAGTAGATTTCTTTCCAAACTCAAGAATACTGGTTCTGCTGATAGGAAAAAAGGAACCGGATGCAAACGAGCCTCTGTGCCAAAACACAACCGCGTTTTGAAGCGTGCTTATACCTTGCCTTAAAAACCGTAAAGCTTCTTCGTCTGAGCTGGAAAGAGAGTGGGAAGAACATACAGGCGTGGTAGCAAGTGCAGTAACAGTCAGAAGACGCCTCTTCAAAAATGGGTTTGTTGCCCTTCGTCCTAAATAGAAGCCCCTCTTCACACAAAAAAGTGAAAAAGGCCCGATTAATTTGGTGTAAAGAGCATGTCAAATGGACCCCCGAGCAGTGGAAGTCAGTTATTTTCTCGGATGAGAAGAAATTCAACCTGCATGGTTCTGACGGGAGACAAACGATTCGCAGTAGACGCGATGAAGAATACCATCCAGACTGTATGGTGTCTACAGTGAAATTCTCTACCAGCCAAATGATATGGGGTGCATTTCGTATCGCAGAGTAGGTCACCTGCAGTTTATAAAAGGTTCCGTAAATGCCAATGGATACCTGGCTATATTGGAAGGCAAATTGCTGCCAAGCATTAGAGACCATTTCAACCTGCCAAGTAACTGCATCTTTCAGGACGACTCTGCTCCTTGTCATCGGGCGAAAAGTGTAAGTTTTTCTCAGCTTTAGCTGCGTTAGCTGAGCCTGTTGTGTAATCCATGATTGATACTGCTTTGCCCTTAGAGAGGTGATATAGCAACCTCATCTGACGACCTTAAGGTCCAGGGGTAGAACACCGGTCAGCACCTGAATGGCGTGGGTGCTGACCGTGCACACTGCCCTGCCCTGGTGATGGTCAATAGCATTGCTCGTTGTATTATTGGTGATTATTGGTATGACGATGGCTCTGTAGTATATGGAAAGAGTTCGTTTCTTCAGTCCCCAGTCGCGGCGAGAGACACTGTTTATTAGTGAGGTGTAGTTACGGATCTTTTTACGTAGATACGTCAGATGAGGGGTAAAGGATAGGTTCTTGTCCAGGATTATGCCTAGATAATTCACTTGGGCGGCAAGCTTGACAGTTCTGCCTGTATTTTTAGTTGGGGAGGTCTCCGGATATCCAGCATTCCTTTAAGAAGTGTGGAGCAGGTTTTGCCCGGTTAGATCTGGAGGTTGTCCTCATTAGCTCAGCTCTGTAGGGTGGCAAGTGCCCTATTTCCTATATCTTCAAGCTGGGCTTTGCTATCGGCTTCCAGGGTAAGGACCAAGTCATCTGCATATGCCTGAGTATTGACGTTGCTAGGTTGGTAGAGAGGAATTCGTCTAGGACAATGTTCCAGAAGAGGGCCCCCCAGCACGGACCCCTGTGGGCAGCCCCTCTAGATCGGTCGGGTGATCTGGTTGTATGGTGTTCTGACAGTTATGCTGCGGTTCGAGAGATAGCTGTGGATACAAAGATATAGGTTTTGGGGCAGGTTTGTGGCTCGAATTCTATCCAGAACGCTTGACCACCAGAGTGAGTCAAGCGCCCTGGCGAAATCAATTGAGATTGCAAGGAAATATTTCTTGATAGAGTTTTTGGCGGCTGTGACGATGTTATCCAGGGTGTCCACAGCTGACCGTCCCTTCCTGAAGCCATATTGGTTTTGTGACTGGAGATTGGCATTGATATAATGAGTTGTTATTATGCTTTGTAGGAGATGTTCAAAAAGTTTGCTAAGGCAGGGGAGAAGAGCAATTGGGCAGTAGGAGTCTGGTTTATCTGGCGGCTTGTTTGCATTTTTTAGGATCAAGCATACACTTGCTATTTCCCATGCACTTGGGAAATATCCTACTTGGAGACAGTGGTTTTTATTTTATTTTATTTTATTAACAACACGATACACAACAGGTAACCATTAACAGTGTATCTGAGAGCAGAACAAGGAACACAATTGATAAAAATAATATGAAATCCAACAGGAAGATAAACATTGATATAGATTTAAAAATTAAACTCACATGTACAAAAGAGGATTGCATTAAGTTAAGTTATCGGTAAACTAAATAATAAATTGATTAGTTAGAGAACAGAAAAATAATTAAAAAAATAATAATAATAGAGGTTGAAGAAGTCTAAGATAGGGTGTGGGGTATACTCAATTAGTTTCTTAACAATTTCTGGCTCGAGTTTGTCCAGACCAAAGTGACTTACCAGTCCTAATTCTTGCTGCTGCTAAGTTAATTTCCTCCAAAGTAAATGGTGGTTCCGTTGTTTCCGTGCTGTAGTCATCATTTTCTCTACATAGCAAGAGCTGCTGTGGGGGTTGTTACCATTGCTTACTGCTTAAAGATTGCATCAAGAATATTATTTATCGAGTTAGTCCAGGTCTTTGTCATACTTTCCGTTAGTGTTATGGGTGACGGGATAACTTCTCCTCTGAGGAGTTTGTTGGTGGTAACCTTAAATACAACCCCCAGCGGTCTTGATTTCCAACTGAGGTGACAAGATCTTCCCATGATTTTTGTTTCCTTTTTCTAATTAGAGCAGTGTACTCATTTCGGATGTTCCTGTATTGTTGTATTAATTCTTCAACCTCAGCGACAGACCAAGATCTCCTGGCACGGAAGAGGAAGATTTTCCTCCTCTAGTTCACCTCCCGTCGAAGATTCTGTAACTCTGCCGACCACCAGGGGACAGCGCCTGGTCTAGGATTTTTCTTCTTGATTGCTGTGTCACACGCACTGGTAATGAGGTCGTTTAGGGTCTTTTAGCCTAGGATCATCTGCTGGTAACTGGTGAAGAGGTCGCACAGGGTCTTTTGAAAGAGGGCCCAGTCTGCCTTATCGACCGCATATCGCTGTGTTTGTTTATTTATTTGGTTTTTAGCAGCATTAGCAGCTAAGGCCATATTTCTCCGGGATCTGCGGTGTTCGTTCCCTGACCTTTCCGCATCCTCCGTATTTGGTAGTGACGGGCTTGAATCCCGGTCTAATCAAGAAACGTGTGCTACGCACTGCTGCTCCTTCCCACCTGGCTACGGAGGCGCCCATATTGCTGTGTCATCAATCGTTGGATGGGAATGTGGGCAATGGAACGCTTCATTTCAAAGATAATGGCCGGGTGATCAGAGGTGGTCCAAGCTTCCTGGACCACTCAGTTCTGGAGATAGCGGCCGACCGGGCTAGCCGAGTGGGTAAAGTACCTGCCCGGAAACCCAAAGGTCGCGGGTTCGATTCCCGCCTCGGGCTTGGATCAAAGTACTGCAAAAACCTTGGGAGGTGCAATATGGCCACAGAAGCCGATGCGCCAACAACTACCAAATCAAAAAAAAAAAAAAAAAAAAATCTGGAGATAGCCTGCCATTGATCTGGTAGCAAGGGTTACATTTATGGAAGTCTCCCACAGGGTGCTGAAGAATGTGGGGCAGGTTGAGGACTGTCAGAGTGGAATTAGTCAACAGTTCTTCAAGACGCTGTCCATTCCCTGTTCCTCATTGGTCTTCAGCGTTGCTATGCCAAAGCCTTGAATGGCATTTTTTTTATCATCATGTCTACGGTGGCACCTAGACTTCCGTCTATCTACACCTGAAAAGCCAAATTTACGAAGAACTTCTGCAAAACGGGCCTGTATGGAAAAGAGGCATATGCGCCACTGGGGAGCAGCCAGTAATCGGATATTCTCCTCCGATGGCCGTCCCGGATGGGAATGCACATAAAACTGTGCCCGAGTTCATCATTTTGACAGTGCCTCATGCACTGAAGTCCCGCACCCACCGTAAGTAGTGCTATACCGGTCGTGCCAGCAATCCTGCTCCCAGGCCGCCGAAACCGGGAGCCAGCAAAAAAATAAAATAAAATAATAATAAATTAATTAAAATAAGAAAAATTAAATAACAACAATAACAAAACAAATAATATATATATATAAAAATATATATATATATAAAATTATAAAAAACATGAATAAAAAATAAATAAATTAAAAAATAATAAAATAAATAAATAAATAAATAAAAAATAAAAAATGATAATAAAATATGTAAAAAATATACACGTAGGGGAGAACAATCCAACAACCCCATGTCCTACAAACACAAATAATAAATAAATAAATAATAATAATAAATTGAATGGCAATTGACATCTGCACTAATTAGTAGTCTCGCCGTCGGTAGTTGCGCCAGAGTTGTTTCCAAGTGTCTAATGGCTGGCAATAAATCTTCGCTGGATCTGCAATATAGAAAAATGACATAAAAATCCTCAAGGGGGTCAAGAGCTGCGAACACGCTGCCCCGTCCGAGAGAGATGTGCGACCTTCTTAGGTGTAAGGTATGTTAATGTCTAACGGCTCCTGGGATTTCTCCCATCTCCGCGGATGTACGTTGTATCGGGCCAGAGATTTGAACGTGTGTGGGAGTCATGTGTTGTGTCCTTTATTCCTCTAGTCTATTAGCCGCCAAATCCCTAATGGGACCCGACATTACCACACTGTGCCACGGGGAGGTTGACCGGTTGTACCACTGATATTAGAATACTCTGGCGGGTCTTGCCACCTACTTTCCTGGAATTTCAGTGGCTAGGATGAGATTTGAGAATGAGATGATCGCTGTTTCTTGAGGAACGGTTGTATTTAATATTAATAATTTAATTAGTAGAGTTGTTTCTGACAATAAGGATTCTTTTGATTGGCTTTCCACTATCACAACAATAACTGACAGATTGTTTCTGGTTGACTGTGTTAGTGAGGACACAGTTATGCAGAATAAGGTTAGAGAAGAGAATATACATTATATTGGCAGTCATGATATTGAATTATTCAGTATTACTGAACTTAGGATGGTATGTTCTAAGTTAAATGTAAATAAAACACCTCGTCTTGATAGAATTGAAAATAATAGTATTGTTAAATTTGTTGAGCTGTTTCCTGAGATAGTGTTAAATATGTTTAATAAAGATTTCCTTCAGGGTATATTCCCAAGGTCTTGGAAGATAGCCCTATTGAAGCTGCTTCATAACCAGGAAACCATTAATGGTCCGAGAGGTTATAGGCCTATATCGTTGCTTGCAAACCTGGGGAAGATTTTTGAACGGTTATTGCTAATAAGACTTGAAACTTGATTTTGTAAAATGAAATTGGATTTTCCGTCTCAATACAGATTTAAAAAGAAATGTTCCACAGAGGATGCTATTCATGATTTTATAGATTTTGCTACTTGTTCTAATTTTAAGTATTTCCTAGCCCTCTTCATAGATTTTGAAGGGGCTTTCGATACGGTTTGGTACCCCATTGTTTTGAAATATTTTAGAGTTTGAATTGTCCTGATTTGTTGTTTAGGACAATCAGCAATTATTTATCAGATAGAAGAATTATAGTTAGTTCTCAACATTTTGAAATTTGAGAGAGGAATTAATCGAGGGTGCCCCCAGGGTTCGGTATTGGGACCGATTTTTTGCATCTGGGCCTGAACACTTGGTTAGAACAAGACTGTGTGGATTATCACAAGGTGGCATATGCGGACGACCTGGTGCTGTGTGTGTGCAGGGGAAAATCCAGACGAGTAATTGAAGGTAAACAAGAATGGGTAGTCGGTAGCCTGATGAATTGGACTATGAATAATAAACTCAGAATTTCTTCTAATAAGACTGTAATGATGTTATTGAAAGGTAAACTGGACTACAGGAGACCACCCGGATTAATTATTAATAATAAACAGATATCTTTGATGTCTCAGGTCAAATACTTAGGGATTTTGTTGGATGACAATTTAAAGTAAAGAAATACACAGCCTCTACAGTCCCGATTAACAGGAAAGACTGGAGGCTCGGTAAAAGGGTCCTCAGTCTTTACTATAAGGCTATTTTTTTACCCATTGTAGTTTATGCTGCCTCTATCTGGTTTAAGTGTGTAAGCAACGTCAAGTTTAAAAATAAGCTGAATTCATTACAGCATATTATGTTATTAACAACTTTGAGAGTGTGTAAGACAGTATCGACTAATGCCCTTCAGGTGCTTGCTGGGATACTCCTCTTGGATTTGTATATAGAGCTTTTAGTTACTTTTTAAGGAAGGGCATACAAGTTACAATTATGGGAATTACGAATGATATTTTGATTGATAGGAAGAGAGAGGAAAAAAAATATATATTTAATTGAAGTTAACAGGAATATGGCAAGAACGTTGGAGCACCAGCGTGACTCGTGCTGTAACTAGGCTTTTTATTTCTGATGCATGTTTTAATATTGGAAATAGACATAATAAATGGTTCTTTCCCTGCATCGAAACTTCTTATATAATCACAGGGCATGGTTCGCTTAAATATAAGTTATGTTTTAGGTTTGGAGGAGGATCCTTTCTGTATATGTAGATTACCTGAAACATGGGAACATATTGTTTTATGAGTGTCCTCTTTGAGGAATTTAGGTGTAATTTAAGATCAGTTATACCAGTTTTAATCGAGGAGCTTCAAGCTCAATGGGTACAAGGTTCAGAGAATTTTTCAGTATTTCAGGAATTTTTTAGAAATGTATTTAAAAAAAAACGAAACAGCTATCTGTATTGGTTAATATAGATTACACTTTTCTTTTTTTCTGCAACTTTGCTGGAGGTTTTTTTTTTTTTCCCTCTCTCCTCTTCTTCAATTGCATTTACAGGCATCAGAAAGAAAATTGATGTGGGGTTTAAACTCTTGGAGGTTGTTTTTTTATTATTTTATTTATTTTTTATTTTTATTTTATTTTTTAAAATTAATTAATTTATTTTTCTTTATTTCTTCATTATTTTTAATTAATAAATTTATTTATTATTTTTAATTAATTAATTTATTCATTATTTTTAATTAATTTATTTATTCATTATTTTTAATTAATTTATTTATTATTAATTAATTTATTTATTTCTGTATTTATTTTATTATTATTTATTTTTTAAATAAGTTATTTATTATTTTTATATTTATTTTTTATAAATAAAAAAAAATTATTAGTACTTTTTTTTCCTCCAATTTCAAACTTGTTTAAGTTGGTTTTTTTTTTTTTTTTTTTTTTCAGGCATCAGAAAGAAAACTGATGCGGGACTTACCTTATGGGTTTGGGGCGGTTTTTTTTTTTTTTTTTTTAAGGCTTCCAGGTATGGGTAGTCTGGTAGTGGGGATTGTTAGCATCCGCTGGTATTGCACTACCTCCTGTGGGTGCGTGGTGTTAGTGCAAACAGCACAGACAGTGAAGGAGAACCCTGACCGCGCTTCACGTGCATAGGGATAGGCACCAGGTAACAGAGAGGTGGCAGAGAGGCTTGATTTTTTTTCTTATAACATATTACACACACTTTATACTATAGGCCCATTGTCCCATTAGCAGAATACTTGAACACAGAATATACAGGTGGAGATGGACGTTAGTCTAGGTGCCACCATAGACAAGTACATATATAATGAAATGTAATTTTAACTGAGCGTAGGGTTGTTCACTGATAACTATCTAATCACTGGTTAGATAGAAGGGGTGGTGGGGTAATGCTTCTTATCAGAAGCAGCCTGAGTGCGACGATAGCTTTCCCGGATTCAGACATTTCACATGCTAGTATAGAGTCTGTATGGTGTGATAGTTGGAAACAAAGGTATAATGCGAGTAGGAGTAATCTACAGACCAGGTGATTGTGAAGATTATGACAAAAGCCTCTACATGCAAATGGAATGGGCAAGTAAGCGTCAATGCCTTATTATGGGTGATTTCAATTTGCCTCTAATTGATTGTAGTAAATGGGAAGGAAACTCGACATGGGGAACAAAATTTTTAAATCAACTAGATGACTGTTATTTGTATCAACATGTCAGAGGATGTACTAGGGAAACCAATATTCTAGACCTCATCACCCATGAATCAGATGACATAACAGGGCTGATAGTAGAGGAACCAGTAGCAGGAAGTGATCACGGAGTTCTACGGTGGATGATGACGAGAGAGGTAGCAGAAGTAAAAGGCAAAGGAATGGGTTTTAATTTCAGAAAAGGAAATTACGATACCTTAAGGTACTACATGGCCTCTATTAACTGGGTAGATATCGCGCAGAGAATGAATACAATTGAACTGTGGTACGCTTTTAAAACATTAATCACAGATGCCTTGAATGCGTATATACCACTAAAAAAATACTCCACGGGAAGGGATCCAAGTTCGATGAATAGTGAAGTTGCCACATTACTTGAGCAGAAAAAGGTGGCATGGAAAGGTTACAGAGCAATAAAAAGTACTGAAGCCTATAACAGCTACAAGGTGATGTGTAATAGAGCCACAGAAAAGGTTCGACAGGCAAAGGCAGTTTATGAGAAATCACTAGCAAACAGAGCAAAGAGGGGGGGATAAAGAATTCTTCACATATATAAATGCCAAGAAGAGCAGGACAAACCAGATCGGACCTTCACGTAAGGGAAAGGGGATAATAATAAATACACCAGCTGTCGTTGCAGATGAATTCAACAGTTATTTTGCATTGATATTTACAAATGAAAAGCCTTTTGTGGCAATGGGAAATTGTGCGAGCGAAGTTAAAAAATATGTAATTAATGATATTGAAATTTCTCAAGATTATTTAATGAAAAAACTTTCGAGCCTACAGACCAGTAAGGCTCCTGGAGTTGATGGAATATACCCTATAATCTTAAGAGAAGCGGCAAGCAAGTGCATTGAACCATTGGGGCTAATTATGCGAGCATAACTAGACTCTGGGGAGATTCCCTTGGATTGGAAAAGTGCAAATGTATCTCCCATACATAAGGGTGGCTCTAAAAGTGAAGTTGGAAATTATCGACCTGTCAGTCTGACTACAGTAGTAGGGAAAATCATGGAGGCAATGATCAAGGGTGGAATTCAGGATCATTTGGATCGAATTGAAATTCTCAAGGATACTCAGCATGGTTTTGTAAAGGGAAAATCATGTTTAACAAATCTGGTTCGCTATTTCGAAAGGGTCACTCACGAGCTGGATTTAGGGAATAATTTCGACATTGTTTATTTAGATTTCAGCAAAGCTTTTGACTCAGTCCCACATGAGCGGTTGCTTTATAAGCTGGAACAGGTTGGAATCACTGGGAAAATCCTTAGATGGATAGAAGGATGGCTTCAGGGCAGGAGGCAGAGGGTTGTGATAAATGGCTATCCCTCAGATTGGGTTGATGTAAGAAGTGGGGTTCCCCAAGGATCAGTATTAGGACCACTTGTTTTTAATTTTCATAAACGACATTGATGAAGGGATAGAGGGCGTGATGTCTAAATTTGCAGATGATGTTAACATTGGTAGAGTAGTTGATGATCACTGTCAAGCTGAGCTTCTTCAGAGAGACCTAGATAGACTTCAAGAATGGTCAGAAAAATGGCAGCTGCGCTTTAATCCAACAAAGTGTAAGGTATTACACCTGGGAAACAGTAATCCCAAAAAAACGTATTCACTTGGTGGAGTTCAACTAAACCCAGTACTGGAGGAAAGGGACTTGGGTGTTACGATACGGTTAGACATGAAATTCTCTGAGCATTGTAAACAGGTTGCAAGGAAGGCCCATGGTGTCCTATCGATGATCTATCGAACTTTTGCAAGTAGAGATAGGGACGTGATAATCCCATTATATAAGGCTTATGTTAGACCACACTTGGAATACTGTGTTCAGGTATGGAGACCGCACCTAAAGAAAGACATCGAGCTTCTTGAAAGGGTGCAAAGAAGGGTAACTCGACTGGTGAGATCGGCAAAAGGGCGTCCTTATGAAGAAAGACTTCGAATATGTGGGTTGCAGAGTTTGGAAACTAGACACCTTAGAGGAGATTTGATTGAGGTGTTTAAGGCTCTGAGAGGCATCAGTAAAATGAATGAGGACAAAATTTTCAAGATTATAAATGATGCTAGAACTAGGGGACATAAATTCAAGTTACGGGGGGAAATGTTTAGATTGGACTGCAGGAAGTTTTATTTTAGCCAGCGAGTTTTAAATTACTGGAATAAGTTGCCTTCATGGGTGGTAGAAGCCGACAGTTTGGGGAAATTCAAAGGTCATGTGGATAGTACTTTCGGGTAAGGGAAGCGCATAGGATGATAGGTTTAATTTCCTTTTTATTTTATATTTTTTTATTTATTAATTATTATTATTTAGTTATTTATTTTATTTATTTATTTATTTTTTTTTTTTGTTTTTATCATTGTGTTGTTCGGATTTTTTTTTTTTTTTTTTTGGCTGGTGCAGCATAAGCCATTGGCTTTCTTGCACCATGCGGCCGTTACTAATACTAATACTAACTTGTTCTAGGGCCAAATAGGTCGGGCAATAATTTTGATATGATTAGATTTAGACCTGTGGGATATATAAACCGTTGTGTAAGAGAAAAGTAAGGGGGGGAGGCAGAAGATCTTAGGTAGAGTGTAGAGTGAGTTTAGTGTCAAAAGGCACCAGGGGTTTTTCCCCATCTCCCCATAGTATACGTTGTGGGTGTGAAACACAACATTGTCAATGCCAGAGGTTTAAAAGTGTATGGATTTTCACATGTGTAGTGTCGTGTACCGTTGTTCCTCTGGTCATTTAGCGTTTGGGACCTAACGTTGTACACACTCTGCCCCGTGGAGGCAGACCAGGGTACATCAGTATTATAGTTATTTATTCTGGCTGGTCCTGCCACCTAATTTCCTGAAATTTCAGTGGCAAGGACCATAAAAAGGGGGGGGGGAGAAATAGGGTTGCCGAGGTAATTAAAAATTGTGTCAATTAAAGTTTTGAGTTTGGGATACGATTATTAGGGGTTGGTTTGAACACTAGTCATGTAAATTTTTAAGAGAGATTGCAGGGGGGAGACTGAAGGCTGGGGGGAAACAGACAGAAATATGAGGTAAATAGAGAAAGCAACCCCAAGGTGTCAGTCGGGCAGGCCCATGCCCCACCAGAGGAAAGGAAGGATCAGGGGAGAGGAAACAAAGAGACCTTCACCATCCTCTGCTAGGAGGAAAGAGGAAGAAAGGACATGCAAGGGAGCATGGTTTCGAGAGCCAAGATGGCCTTGAACATGAAAGCTGTGGCAAGTCTTCTTAGGAGTTCCCGTTCGGTGAGCCCAGTCCTGTCTAAGAAATGTCACTCATGGGAACAGTGTCCCATCTTCCAGTTTGGCCTAGTTATGCTTTGAGTCTGGTCGCACTTGGGACGCCTGACCCGTCCATTTGTCACTTAAAATGTAGAGGATCCGTTCAGTGAGTCTGGTCCAGTTTTGGTGGTCACTCTTGGGACTGATGTCCTATTCTTTGTGGTGACGATGACGTAGTGATTGGTTGGTTTGCACTTTTGTTGTTACAGCCTGGCTCTTCCAGGATGTGTGATTTCTTTGTGGCAGGTTGACCAGGGTTTGAGGTTATATCTAAGGTGGATCCAGTAGTTTAGGATGAGCAGATGGCGGAAGTGTCCGGCATCTGGCAAACATCTTTTGGGCAAAGTCAGAAAAGGCTCTGTATGTGATTTCATCCTCCAGTAAGTAATGCTCCTGATTTGTAGGTATAAAATGAAGTTGGGTGACAAGTAAAGCACGGACATCTTCGTACATAAGATGAGCGGGGAAGGTGCCAGGACTCCAAGGAGCCGCAGGCACATCTTGGGTTATCAATAATTCCCAGTAGATTTCGTTTGCAGTGGGTTAGTTAGTTGTTGGCGCGCATCGGCTTCTGTGGCCATAATGCACCTCCCAAAGTTTTTGCATTTTACTCTGATCCAAGCCCGAGGCGGGATTCGAACCATACTTAACCATACAGGCGGGATGCTCACGGCTGACCGTGAGCATCCCGCCAGCCGTGCCGTTTCGGATATCCTCTGACCCAGTCATCTGGCCATTACAATTTGGCCTTTGTCAAACTCTTAAGTCCGCTGCCTTTCCCATCTGAAGAACAAGAGTAACACTGATTAACGGAGCTCAGTATCAGGTGATTTTTGTACCGTGTCCCGACCCGCGCACGCGGCGTAGTTCACTTGCAGTTGCTTCGATTTGCATAACGACTCGCTGGTCATAATGTTTTGGCTGATCGGTGTAAGTGCTATTCATAAATTCAATCTCACATTAACGTCAGAGTAACTCCCTTGACCATTTATTCTTCCCAGAGTATAAACAGAAAATTTATTTATTAAGGTAAACTCTTGTACTATATCAGTTAACGTGTGATAACGCTACACGGACATCAGCAGACTTACCGCCATTCTTCCCTTCTGTACTGAATTATGGCGAAAGCCCACCATACTTTTATAATCTACTTCAGACAGAAGCGAAGTTTAGAAAAGCACCGTTTAATTTCTCTTGGGCGGTTTTCTGATTGGACTGACTCAGAAATAGAGGAGCACAAAATAAATATTACGTAAGGGAAAAATAACCAATTTCTTTTTTTTAAATTTTTAGTATAAAACCAGATGATAAAAGTCCCAGCTGAATTCTAATGCCGTCGAGTGGAAAAGTATCAGGAAAAACTATTTCTGAACTTCCGAAGAAGCAGTCTAAAATATTACTCACACTTCTCTTAACGCGAATTGTTTCAGAAGAAATAAGAAATATCAGGATCTGAATGATTTCCTTTCGTAGATCACCGTTTTCACTCATTTTATCTTCGCTTGCCCTGCGCGCACTACACACACACACACACACACACACACACACACACACTTCAGTTCAAATCATAGTTAAACTCTTGAAAAACTCTCGATGTACTTTGTTCCGAAACAAATACATTTTCTATTACAGGTTCGGTAAACGATTTTCTGAATCGTACCAAATCGAAATATGGAATCAGTGAAAATGTTCTTAAAGTTTATTATAAGATTCTGTCATCTCTTTTCTATAAGAAACTTCAACACATAACAAAACGCCAATAAATTGAATTTTCTACTGTTGTTCAGATTGGCGTGTTGCTTTGCTTTCTACTGCGAGAACTTCATTCTAAATATTTCGCATTTTTTCACTATTTCATGGCGCTCCGGCTCATTGATTACCCAAAGAATTTGTACAAACCTCTCTCTCTCTTTTTTTTTTTTTTTTTCAAATGATACTTTACTTTAGTATAATACGAATCCAGAAATATTTGACTCCATTAAAATTTCACGCATGGCGGCAACGAATAACAGCAGTCTATTGGGAAAGTAAAATAATCAGTAGCGAAACCGAGGGTTGGGTGGAGGGTTACAAGTTGTGATTTTGCACCTGTCAAGAAATTCATATACATATACTGGTGTGCAAAATTTAAGGACCAGTCAGGTTTTCACCTCTAGCTTCTCATAGGAGTGGCCTGGATATTGGAAAAGCATATCAAAGGAACCTCGTGAGGTACAGAAATGATGAAGAAAACAACAACAACAACAGAAACAAACGGTACAGAGGGACTTTATTCAAAAATGGCAACGAAGCACTGGCTGCCATGATACAGATGCATCAGTGCCAAGGATGGAACAAAGGGAAGAGGTGGTCCTCAGTAGGAGATATGGCCACCCCTAATGTCGATGCAGGCTTTGCACCGCCTTTCCATACTTAGAACAATGTCGTTGATAAGTTCTTGCGGTAACATCGTCCATTCCTCTGTCAGCACCATCTTCAACTGGTGAACATTTTCTGGTGGGTGTGGACGTGCCGCTAGGCGTCTCCCCAGAGCGTCCCATATGTGTTCGATGGGATTTAGATTGCTGGAACGGGCAGGCCAATCCATACAAACAATGTCTTCGCTTTCCAAAAGCATATCAATAGCTGCCGTGCGATGGGGTGTGGCCTTATCATCCATAAACACGAACTCGGGGTCAATGGCACCTCGGAACAGACGCACATGGTGAGTGATTATCTCAGTACAGTAGCGTGCATAGGTTAGAGTACCGCCTTCCAGTATCTGGAGTTGTGTACGTCCATCCAAGATAACGCGTCCCCAGACGAGAACACCTCGACCGCCATATCGATCCCTTTCAGTGATATTTTCGGGATGATACCGTTGCCAACCGCTCGCCAGATTAGCTGACGTCCAGAATCGCTGCTGAGACTGAATCTACTCTCATCGGTAAAGAATACCTTAAGTAAAGATTTTGTGGTTGTAATCTTTAGAAATAGTGTTGGTCCTTAAGTTTTGCACACCAGTGTATGTTACTATTATCAGTTCAAATTATTACAAACGCCTTATTACGTCCCACTTTCGAATATCAGAAATTTTTTTGTATGTTAATAAATTAACATAACCGATATACACACTGCACCGTCAATATGAATTTCTGATTGTGCCCCTGGTATTAATAAACAACGCAGAGTAATACTGGAAATTTTTTAGCCACTGCAGTGTTTTCATAATTTGCATTTATGCGTGTGCATTATACAGTTTAAGTTTTAGTTTCAATATATGTTAATTTATCTTCTTTTGAATTAAAAAAAAAAAAAATTAGGAGTACTAAGCGTGTTTCTTGCTTGCAAAACGGCTTTGTACCTCTTGCTGCTGGCATGGCGATTTACTGCTTTTATATTATCGTATTTTACACTAAAACATGCAAATTTTACATTATACAGTTTGGCTTGTCATCTACTTCTAATCGGTCAGAATTATGTAGAGTATTTCAGCCAGTCATTGTTCTAAAAATGCAGTTACTTACCCCTTTATTTGTTTACGAGAAAAAGAATCCTATCATTGACAAGTTCAGCTTTTACAGAAGGCTTATTGTGCAAATGCGAAAAAAGTTAAAATCATTTCAACAGAGGAGGGGAAAAAATCCGCGCATTGAAACGACACCAAACTGTATAAACATCTGTATATATACTGTAATGTTAAATCTAAAACCGAAACTAAAGCGACGGGACGTAAAAATTACATTAGGTATACCCACCAACGCCATGATGCTTGATAATAATGCCGCGGGGACATGCTATCCAGAGTGAAAACCAAACACATTGCTTGACGAGAATGGTGCATTGTATTTGTTTTGTCATTTATCATTATTCATATAAATAAATAAATTTAAATAAATGTTTTTACCGAAGAGTTTAATATATTTGTTACACTGGTACCAGGGGGCGGCTGAAGTCCGCTGGAACGTTGTTGATGCTAGTTAGTCTCCTCCTCCTATGTCCTCATGGTCTTTTTCTTGCATCATCTATCTCCTTGCGCTCCCTAATCGCCCAGCAAAGTCATGTCACCTAGTGCAGTGGTCTCAAACTGGTGGCCCGCGGGTCTCATCCGAACCCGAAGCAATTTTACACAGCCCGAGAATACATTTCAATATGTATTTGTTGTAAATACTCTCATTTTGTTAAAAAAAAAAAATTCCGGCCCGTTAGCTGCTTTCAGATCGTGCATTCGGCCCGCATGCAATTTGAGTTTGAGACCACTGACCTAGTGTATGGTAGGACAATGCCTTTCCACCCTCGGCTCAAAGGAATCTTTCTTTTGTGCAACCAGTTAGCTGTATCAGGAAAGTTGCGTTTTCAGGTGTATGAACTATTCTAATTTTGTAAAAATTCGGTTCAGTTCTGGACTAGCAATAACCCTTTTCCTAAAACAACTGAAATGTAACTACGAAACCTAACTTTAGATTATTATAAAGTCGAATAAATAACTGGTCTGATGAGGAACGTTGACAAGGTCAGGGCATTTAAGTAAACAAAACATATTTATTCACAGATTAGTACAGACGAATTTATAACACACTTACACATGGACAGTTGTATACTCATAGTTTCATGTACTACATAACCAAGGCGCCTCCGTAGCCAGGTGGGCAGGAGCAGCACTGCGTAGCACACGCTTCTTGATTAGACCGGGGTTCGAGCCCGTGACCACCAAATACGGAGGATGCGGAAAGGTCAGGGAATGACCACCGCATATCCCCAGAGCAATATGGCCTTGGTTGCTAATGCTGCTAAAAAACCAAATAACAACAACAACTACATAACCACTCAAAATTACATTGACACGATTATCACTTAGGGAAGAAGCGATTCCTAACATATTATGATCTTCATTCTGAAACATTTCATTAGGGTGAAACTGAGGCTGTAGATGGTACCGCCTTGTTCTTTGTCATCATCACCATGCGAGAGATATGGATCCTCAAACTAAAAGAGGTGGAAGGGAGAATATAGCTTTTTTAGACTGACTAGAAATGACTTTGGTAATATATTGCGCTTAGTAATTTTGTCCCAATTGCTAAAGATTGCGTTAGTTTTAAATTAGTTTTAAATAATTAAGAGTGAAGCTAGATTTGGTTTTCTTTTGAGAAATTCATCGATGTAAAATTAATGGGCATGGTGGGTCAATTCGCCGTACAGCATCAGTATGAATAACGTAATAACAGAAATCATTAACAGTTTTAAATAAAACCACGGCCTCAGTTTCCGAGAATTCAAAAAGAGTGACTCTGGGACTTCTCGTACACAATCATCCCAATTTAATCGCTTTCTTTTCCATTATTATTATTATCAGCCATATGGTGCAAGGAAGCCTGAGGCTTATGCTGCACTAGCCAAAACAAAAAAATAAATACTTCCGAGTTACCCTGAGAGAGAGAGAGAGAGAGAGAGAGTCAGTAGAAAGGAGTCACCAAGAAAGAGAAGAATGATGATATCCACCTCAGGACCCTGGGTGTGTCAAGCCCATACTCGCCAGATGTGAGCCCCTGAGGTTATCATCGACCATTCACTCTACTATACTTTCAATCATAGCACTAAATCGAGTGAACTTACCTAAAATTTGTTTCTGTCGTCCTTTTCCGACTTGCTCAGGGCGAGTTCGGTCGATCACCGTAAAGATCTACCCTTGGAGAGTTCGAACCTGCAGCCTTTCTGATGCACAGTCTCCTTATGGATTCTTCTCTTCTTCTCTTGTGCTCCGCGCATCACTTTTTTAAATGGGGATATTTTGTTGATTTGTTCATTAAGGTGGGCCCATCCTTGGGATCCAACCATTGTTGCTTACTTTATGAACTTTATTAGGTGACAATTGGTTTCTAGATGATGACGTTTTGTTCTTTTCCGTAGGTTTTATTCCTCTATAAGGCAATTCTGGGCAGGCAGTATTTTAAAAGCTAACTAAGAGCACTCCACAGGGGTCAAGGTGCTCATGTTGCTTGCAGTGGCCCAGCGAAGTTGCCCATACTTCAAAATGTAGGACGCAATTTTCGAAGCCTTTTTATGTGGACAGTACCAAAGGCTAGTTATATTCAATGATAAAAATAGATAAAGTTAAGCCAGCGGATTTTATGATTAAATAGGCACCGATTTTCTTCATAATTAGAATAATGAAAAAATGAATCAAAATGGCGAAATTATTATTTAAAATTCCTTAAACATCACAAAGTCAAAGTTCCCTGCTCACTGAATTTTAATTCCTTCGACGTCAAGGCTCTCAACATATTATATAAATATAAAGGATAGAAAGCATGGGTCGTTTATAGATTGAAACAGCTTTATGTATTTTTGTTTCTTAAATTCTAAGTACAGTAGTAATTTTAAGGCCTTTCATAGGGACTGTTCACCTGATAACCAGCTTCTGACTTAAAAACCGGTCCGCGGTCAAAAACTGGCTAGTTGGCAATCCTAATCGTAGACTGGATTTACTCTGTAAAGACTCTTACGCCTGTTTTCCCAGACAGAGATGTAAAACTAGCATGCAAACTAAGAATACACCCAATAAATATGCACAGGCCCCTTATGGCCCCTGTTGCCCTGCATTTCATCAGTCTCATTTACTCGAATTATTGTACGCCTACATTTGACCATTCGGATATGGCAGCCATCCACTAAATAATTTTGTTTTCGAGTAATTTCTCCATTCTCAGGCTATGAAGTATCTTTCAAATTCTTATACGATTGAACAAGACACGCCATTGCCATATCGCAGTGGCTGTCTTCCGTTAGAGTGATTTGTTTCAGAAATTCAGGGAAACGTATCGGTTATCTTTTTTTCCTTTATAAAAGAGAGATAAGAAGTTTCACCATAAAACACTTACAAAATTTACGAACGTGTTTTAACCGTTTTTCAAAGCAAAATATCAGAAAACTATGATATTGAATTGATAAAAACTTTCTCAGAATTTAAAGAAATCTATACAGTTTAATTCTTCTTCAGTCAGGTAACTAGCCGGAACAAAACCATTCTGTCCAATTCATTTTTAAGTCCATTGAAATATTAAGAATATTTAAGAGACTAGGAATAATAACAAACAAATGTTCCTAGTTTGCTGTTATATCAACCAGTGTATATAACGTTGAATACACTGACTACATAATATTGGATAATACTTTTAAGTGATAGGCGGAAGGAAATTGCTCTGAAGGAATAAATTAATAAACAACGCAGAGAGATATTGGAAATTTTTTTAGTCACTGCAGTATTCTGATAATTTGCATTTATTCCCGTGAATTTTAGTTTCGTTCGGTAACGGAACTTCCAGATTCCCCCGAGCAGATGAACCGTAGCTGTTATTGGTTTTTTAGTAGCTTAAAAACCCTACTTCATAAAAAGAAAAAAATATATTGATTCATCTAGATAACGAGGGTCGATATTTTGCTTTAAACTAAGTTTCCAAGCGAAACGGGCACATCGGAAGAAAGAAAGAACAGGCAGTTCTCGCTTTACGAGTTCCCGGGTTTACGAGTTTTTTTTCCCCAAGTATCAACAAAATCGAAAATATGAACATTAATTGCAAAAAATGAATGTTAAACATACCGCATTTCAAACCACGTGCGTAGCTATACAATACAGTGTACCCCGATTTACGATATTAATCAGTTCCAGAGACACCATCGTATTGTGAAAATATCGTAATGTGAACCTAATAACACATTATTTTTTTGGTAATTCGTTTCAAGATCTCGAAAGTTGAAATTTCCGCCGTATAACTAAGCTCTCTAAAATGTAATTTTTAAGGTCACGACCATGACTTTTAAGGCCATATAAAAAGGTCTTGAGTGTGGTTTGTAAATTGTATTAGTTACCAATTCAAATCATTAAAATGCACTATACTTTCATCGTTATCATATGTTCCGTTATAAGAATCAATTTTAAACGTTTTTGTGATATTTTTCTAAAGCACATTTCTGGAGGTCACGACCATAAAACAATAATAACAATTTGCACTTTCCCGTTTATTGGGCTTTTCTGTTACTGCAAGCAATTATAAACGGGTAGTAAACTCGATCTTCTTGCATTTGCGAAAATACCGATAGCTGTGGAATTGTGTGGTTTTTTACGTTATTAGTGTGAAATGTGTTTCCCCTTCACTGAAATCTTCAATCGTATAAAAAAAACATAAATACATTTTCAGAATCTTCTCTTCATTCCTTTTTTTAAAGCTTCGTAAACTTGTTACTCCATGCGAATCGTGTTAGTTGCAATTTATGTGTGCCATTAAAAAATGCTTATGCATGCAATCGTGGAAATTATAATTAAAAGAGAAGATTATCTTGGAAAGAAACGCCTCTTGAAACATTTCTGAAGAAGACGACTCCTTGTGCAACAAACTAACGAGTGCCGAGCCAATAATGAGGGATCAACGAGTGTGCATTTAATCGATGATGATGAAGAATAAACATTCTTTAACACATTTGTAAGTCGTAAATAATTTCTATATTATAATTTGCTTGATTTTACAGGCTACGTTTTCATTTCTTTGGATAAATCAATCATTGTTAAACATAAATTAATTAGCTAGCTAATTTCATCGTTGAGAACGTAACCCCTGTTTTTAACCTTATGTCTATGGGAAATAAATTCCAGCTTTACGAGCGCGCGCCAGGAACGAATTAACTCGTCAAGTCCAGAACTACCTGTAGACTGCTCTAAGCGACAGTGGGCTCTCATGTAGATGATGCATCTTATTCCGCTTATAAAACACTGTACATCATAATATGAATAGTTATTTATTATTCTGGCAATTAAAGTATTATGATAATTAGAGAAAATTACTTGGACTAGCATACAAGGAACGCTATTTTAAATGATAAAGAAAATGCCGAGGCAGGTACAATCCTTACCGTCATGGCTAAAAATGATACAAAATAATAAATAAATAAATAAATAAAGTAAACAAAAGGAAGCTGCGATTTTCCATCTCGCCAGATCGCAGAAAGCGGCAGTGTAGCGAATCCAACAACTTTCTCGTGTTTCAAAGTCTGAGCTACCATATATAAAAAAAAAAAAAAAAAAGAAAGAAAGACTTTCTTTCTTTTTTTTTCTTTCCCAAACCATTCATACAGATCGGAAATTGCCCTGTACTTCAATAGATGCAAGGCTGTAATCAGAAAGAATGGCAAATAATTTTTTCGTTCAATTTATTAAATTGTATAAACTTGTTTACATTTATTTTAATATCACAATACTATTTTTTATTCGAACTTTCAACAACTGAGCTGAATCACTATTTTCATGTAAATTTTAATTTGTAACCTTTACAGTCCAGCCACAGTAACAATGCGGATAACGTATTGCACTTCCGATACTGAAGCGCCTGTTTTTCGCTTGGGCTATGTAGAGAGAGAGAGAGAAAATCTTTATTGTTCACGAAAGATACAATATGTACATTCTTCATAAAGGTGGCGCTGATTGCGAGAGGGAGTTTGAACTTCATGAGAACCTTTCAGGGTATAATGTTCTTGTTTATACTCCGGCACGACCACCACCAGGTCAGTGGAGTTTACAGTAAATCAATTAATAATCAATCAATTAATAATCAGTTAATCGTATTTATCAGTTCACGGGCTTGAACTCCGGTACACTCAAAGTGCATGTGCTATTGCTCTCGCGCTCCTGTCCACTCGGCTACGTCCGTAATACTCTGAAAGATTCTCACTGAAATTTTATATTTATTTTCACTGTGGTTGTTGTCTCATCCACGAGCCAGAAAGACCTCCTCGTTCATTTTACTCAACCCTTTCAGCGCCCTTGTACACACAAATCAGATATCCACTTAGATAAATAAAAAAATAAATAAGATCTTTATTGTAAAGTTCATCGGTACACGCAGTACCACGACCTTACAATACCCATCACGGCATCATGCCAGGGGTTAACAAGTAGCAGAGATAATCTCGCCGGGATTATAAAAATTAAATTATAGGCAGATATATATATATATAAGTTCTTATAGTAGATAATCTATATAATATTGGTATAAACACATCATAGAAAATTTAAACAAAAAACTACGTTAGTATTGCGAAGGGCATCATTTTATCTATCTCATATTGTACTCTTCCTTCATAACGAGTTCCCATGTATTGCACTACCTCGACCAAGTAACGCTTCACTAAAAGAGAAGACTATTGTTACTTATTCTCAGTGGGCACCACCACCCAGACGGCACCGTTTCAAGGCTTGTTGGCCATTCATCGGTGGGTGGGCAGGTACCCTGGTATTGCAGGCATGACAATCGAGTTATGCCTGCCCAAATTGAACAAATTTGGGCAGGCATAACTTTTGAACAAAATTTGCTCATATCTAGCCAGTTACTAAAAAAGATGACAAATCCCTCCCATCCAATTGTCGTGCCATTGCAATTACTTCTACACTTTCTAAAGTAATGTAGAAATCAATTAACAGCCAACTTTCAAACTATCAACAATCATCAGTATGGATTACGTCAGTGTCGATCCACTGGTGATGTTGTTGTTCGTTTGGTTTTTAGGAGCATTAGCAGCTTAGGCCATATTACTCCGGGATATGCGGTGGTCATTCCCTGACCTTTCCGCATCATCCGTATTTGGTGGTGACGGGCTCGAACCCCGGTCTAATCAAGAAGCGTGTGCTACGCACTGCTGCTCCTTCCCACCTGGCTACGGAGGCGCCGTCCACTGGTGATATTCTTGCTTATGTTACCCATCTATGGATAACTTTAATGGAAACGTTTGGTGAACCTCAAGCAGTTGCTCTTGACATTTGAAAGCCTTTTGATCGTGTTTGGCATAAAGGTATTCTAAATAACCTTCCATCTTTTGGTTTGCCAACTGTTTTTTTCAATTGGGTGGGTATCCACTTTTCTCTCTGATCGCTCCCTGAGGGTGATGGTAGATGGCTCTCTGTCTTCTAACTTCTCCACTAATGCCGGTGTCCCCCAAGGTTCAGTTCTTTCCCCCACTCTTTTCCTCTTGTATATTAATGACCTTCTTCCATTGAATATATACTTATAGAAAAAAAAATAAAAAAAAAAAAAATATATATATATATATATATATAAGTTTTGCCGATGATAGCACATTCCACTTTCGATTTTGAGAAACCTTGCCCTACTCAATCAGCTTCAACTTCTCGAAAATCTGTTACCAGTTCCTTAAATGCCGATCTCCAGGTAATTTTCCAGTGGGGAAAAGACAACTTAGTTGATTTCAATCATTCTAAAACTCAGTCTTGTCTTATATCTCGCTAAAAGGATTCTTCTGCTTCTATGCTTATCTTTAGTGACACTCCGATTTCTAGGCAAAATGATATATCTCTTTTGGGGATTACCCTGACTTCTAATCTCTCTTGGCACAAGCACATTACAAATATTGCTTCCTCTGCATCTAAAAACTGGGGGTTCTCTTTCGCTCTCGGTGTTACTTTTCTTCCAAACAAATATTCAATCTGTACAAATCGCAAATCCGCCCTACAATGGAATATTGTTCCCACATCTGGGGTGGTGCCCCCAAAACCTCTCTCAAGCTTCTAGATTCCATTCCGAAGAGGGCAGTTAGGTTAATTAATGATTCATCTCTAACAGAGTCTCTCCACTCGCTGTCTCATAGACGTACTGTTTCTGCTACACGCCTCTTCTACAGATACTTCCATGGACACTGTTCTTCTAAATTGGCTTCTATAATTCCTGCTCTCTCTCTCTCTCTCTCTCTCTCTCTCTCTCTCTCTCTCTCTCTCTCTCTGAAAGCAATCCGAACATGTGCGGCAGCCATTCAACATCCATTTACTGTCCAACTTCAAACTCACGGAACCAACTTTTCATCTTCCTCATTTATTCATTCAACTTGCGTTTTCTGCAACAACCTTCCTTCATACGTGTTTCCTAACAATTACAGTCTACAGAAGTTCAAGTCTAATGTCAACAAATGTTTCCTTTCGTCTTCTAAACCTCCAACCCATGCACGGTACTGAAGACTATAGGTTTTAATGCCTTTCGTGTTTGGGGTTTTCATAAAAAAAATCTCCAAAAAAAAAAAAAAGTAAACTGATTCTGGAAAACCTGCATTTACAGAATGCTGCCTTCCCAACAGGAAGCTGCAACGATATGCTGTTGGAGTTCTGCTAGGAAACTATCCTGCTGCGTTGACCCAAAATGAACTTTCAAGTTATCTAATTGCTAGAGAATGATATTATATTTTAATAATACAAATTCAGCTTTGATAAATATTTCTGTTTTACAAATACATATTTTAATGCTTCAATTAGAAAGATAACTAAATGTAATATGCGTTCTGCTTCTCAATAGTATTTACTCTTGTCGTGCATCAAGTTTCGTAACTTCCAAGAATTATTCATGTTATGGAAAACCTAAGAAAGCGCACTGTGATTAATGTTTTCTTCTTGTACTGCGTGAGTGCGCTATGCGGTACTTCTGGCAACTAACAAGCAGTCACGGTAACACGGGCAAAGCCAACGTAATCCACAAGCAGTGCGTGAAGATTGTCATCAACAAAGACTTGTAGCCCAGAGATTTGTTTCTTGTCGTCACGTGTGACATTTTGACGCCGGGTAGATCCCTTTGGGGAAACCACGCTTTGTTGCGCCGAGAACAAATTAATCACTCTTCCGCCTACTCTGCAGCAACTGCTTTGCTGTCTCCACGGGTGTAGAATCCAGGCCGAGCTGATTAGCCCTCTAAAAGGCTTTTCAGAGTTAAAATATTTTAAAGAAGGAATTATTTAACTTATTGGTGGGATGGATGTGTAACTAACTGTTTCGCCTTATTATCACAGTGATAATTCTGACAGGAAAGGAATGTTCCTTCAATTAGCAGGCATGATTTCAGTGTAGGATTAAGCTGAAAGGTGTCAAATCTTAACACGTGCTTCTTTGTGTATTGTTATTTTGCTCAGGCAAAAGTTCAAAATTGATATCGCCTTCATCAAATTGGCAGTATTTTCTCGCTCTGTGTCTACACATTCCCATCTTCCAGTTTATTTTAGTTTCTAATACTGCCCCTGAACGGAGGCCGCTGTAGACAAGTGATCAAGCTCGAAGGGTTCACTCGTTTGAGTGATAGTAGTTCAACGCCGGCGTAATATTAAATACCGTGATGTTCTTGCATTCGCTTTATCTTGTGGTCATCCCGGGGTATAAACAGAAAAAAATATTTATTTAGAAGGAAGATATCGTCTACATTTCTCTCGACTCCTTATCACGGCTGGTCTACGGTCTAATCTCAAACTTTCTTCACTACGGAGTCGGGTGAGGGTTGTGCTTTGCACCGCTTTACCCGGAATTTTTTTTTTTTTTTTTTTTTAATTCAGTAAAATACTTGAAATTTAATAATAAATTGAATCCTCATGGGCTTAATTGCCTCGGTCTTAAAATGTAAAACAACTATCTGTTTAAAATTCTTCATGCGATATATGCAACTTGATTTCTAGCGCGATATCAGATTCTTATTGTATATAGAAGAGTTATTTCATCTTTCAGTTAATTCATTTTTAAATTGGAATATAAAAATAATATGTTTGTAGCAGCATAATGCTCTCCCAACCCTCTGAAATAAATCGTCACATTAACCACCAAATACCAAAGGAAGCTGTATTCGACTAATATCTGCTCATTAGTTATATCCAAGGAACCAAGAAATTATTCAAGTCCTCTGGGAAATTATGAAAGGAAATTGCTGGCGTTCCTCAGATTTTTAGTGGGAGCCATTTCCTACGTGTGATTTAATTATGTTCGTATTAAGGCAATGGATAAGTGCAGCCAGTTTGTTACAATAATTACGTTTTGCTGTAATCATCATTAGTGTTTTGTAAATGAAAGGCAAATAACTGTGATCGCCCCGTGTTAATGATCTCTTTTACCAGTAGTTAATTACTGCGGTGTGTAGCAACGAGGATGACGACGATCTTTATGGGAAAAACGACCACAGTTTACCTGAGTTCTGTCAGTCTTAGGTGTGCATATCCGCCGATTTTGCCTTGAGGATTGTTGCAGTCTGTACATATTCTTCATGAATAAGGGATGACAGAATTCCCAGCCAAGAAACTCAGGCATATATGTCTAAGCGCTTCTTAAACAGAGCTCCAGCTGATGCTTTGAGGATGAACAATACCGTCTCAAATGAAAATTGGGCAGTACAATTTGGATGTTCAATTATTACTTTTTCTGCTCAGAACCTAACTTCGATTTATTGTTATTTAGCGTCATTTTTACTGCACTGTAAGAAATCTCAGTACACAGTTATTCAAGGAAAACTCGAAACTCGGCCATATTTGAACTGACGTATAGAACTAATCTATGGAAAGAAAAGCCCACTAAACTTCATGCTCCACTTATGGAATCATTATCATTCGAGCCTTACTTAACTTTTTCCACTTGTATCGCATAAAATTATTTATGTAGGTTCTGAATAATTAATTTACATTTCATTATTTTTATTATTTAATTTATCTGTAGGTTTTAACACATCTGTATTAGATTTTCCCCTTTGATTAAAGATATTTTAATATGTGAACTCTTGATCAAGATATAGCAAACTGAATGGAATTATGAAAATTATATTCTTTGATTGTTTATTAATTGAAGGCTTTTTAACATCCATTCACTTATTACAACATTGCTATAATTATATACACGTACATACAACATACCAAGCGCTGAATGAAAGGCGAGATTTTCGATTGGTGAACGATAGAGAACGAGTAGCAGGTAGTGCATGCACGTAATATAAACGTCGGAATCGCCACCTTCAGTTAATTTTTCTTTTTGAACAATCATCAGTTGTAATCTTTGAAAAAGTCCACAACGAAATCCTCGCACCCGGTATAGAAAACAGCCTCCCAGTGGGTATAGCATTTATGAATGGCATAGGGATTTTCTTAATACATGTTGCTCTCTGTTATACACAGAAAGGTTTTTTTTTTTTTTTTTTTTTTTTAAATTACATGTGCATGTAAATGATAAAATTATGGAAAAACTTAAGGACAGCTTTTTTTGTCATCTGCGCCAACGTTTTCGGCAAGTGGGCAACGGATGTGTTATCAGTTCTATCGTATTTTAGTTTTGGGGAAGGGGGTTTAGACGAATAAACAGCGTTTAATATGTCGGCTGGTATCCCAATATCACTGGAATGCAAATATTTGGGAGTAATTTTGGACATAAGCTCCTGTGTTTAGATAAAGTTTTTTTTTCCATTTAGCACGTTCCAAAGCTAAAGTAAAGAGCTAAAAAAGAATCCTCTTGTATCTAGCTGTGAATGGCCTGAAGCAGCCGAGTGTTAAAGCCTGAATTCAGCAGTACATGCGTTTGAATTGACCGTGCTTCGATTTACTTGCCCGCTAAATACGGTATAATGATTAATTGTAAACTCTTCTGACCTGTCTAGCCATTCTAGGAGTATATCGTTAGGCTCGGTGTGCGTGTGTTATGTGCCAAAATAACTAAAGCTATAATGCATCACTATATTATGCCTGTAATTGCGCGTGTTCTTTGGTTTGCTGTGTTACCTCTCTTGTGTGCTCGCTTACTTAGGCTTCCCCGTTTGTCCGCACTCTTTTCGCCTTCGCGAGCTCTAGGGTGTGGCTGTAACAGATATAGCCAGTCTAGGCGTAACTCATGTTTTTTATTCTTAGTGTAGTTAGGTCGTTTTTGCCTTTTTCTTTTGGTTGGTCATCTTATTTTACCTTAATATACTTAACATATTCGCCTGTCTAGTATCTAATTCTGCTTTCGTCTAGTGGATTTTTATAGGACAAAGTCTCGTATACCCTCAGAATAAAGAGGGAGAAGTTTACTTACCCCCTCCATCCCGCAGTTTGGATTTTCGCGATGTGTTGATCATCGAGTAATAACTCGACGCCGCAGTTAACTTCTAATCATACTTTAGCACTTAGCTCTACTACTTTAGTGGTTGAATGTGAGGTTTTGGCAGAGAAAAAGAAACTTATATAATACAAAACATAACAAGGTTTAATACAAAAAAAAACTTACAAGAGAGAACTTACATACTTCACTCTTTCCATTAATATAGGTATATTATGATATTCATATTTATCAAAATAGTCCAACAATTATAAGATCAAGCTTTAAGATTTAAGATACACAAGTTTAGTGAAACTAGAAAGAAACAATCTTTCGCCATCATGCTTACTATCATTTTCATACTCATGTTATTTTAACTTACCAGCTCAAGATGTTGCCTGGACTTGGTTAGCTGACGGACCTCGATTTCCCGTTACTTCGGAGGCTCTTGCCGTTGCCTTAACAGACACTGATGGCTTCTTTTTTGGGTCTCAGTAGCTGATTTTTCTGCCAACGATCTCAACGGCTCGACGCTTCTCAATGATCAGATCTTCAAAGATTAGCTCGGCTCCCTCTCTCCCTCCTCTGCTTACGAGGACCCGCTCTTATATTCCAAGCCGTCGCATGTTGTTTATGCAAAACTGCTCTCCCATTGGAGAACTCCAAGTCTTAAGACGCTCGGACTGTGCGTCATGGAAAAAAACTTAGTTAAAGGGGTGACTCTCATCTCCTCATCATGCTACGTAATGAATGTTCCAATATCACGTGTAGCCACTCTTCGATCTCCTTATTAGGTCATTGTGGTTGTTGTTGTTGTTTATGGGGTTTTAAGTGCAATGGCTACTTAGGCCATATTGCACTTAGAAAAGTGGTTCATACTGCCTATTTGGTTCATGTAGAAGCAATTAGAAACGGCTATATAGTACTATTCGTTTTAGGAAGGAGAAGAATTCTGCGATGTTTGATTTTTCGCCTATGATATGGCTAAGTGACAAAGGTACCTTTAAGCTTGTTAGAGAACTGAATGACACTAGTCGAGCATTATGATACAGAGTACATTCTAGAAGTATATGTTTGACTGTAAGTGGTGTATGACAATGATTACACTGAGGAGGGTCATTCCCTGACAGGAGGAACAAATGAGTTAAATGAGTATGACCGATTCTGGCTCTGGTTAGGATTACTTCTTCTTGTCTGTTTGCAATGAGGCTAGAAGCCCATAATTTTGGTACAGGTTTAATTTGAAAAAGTTTATTATGAATTTGTGCTTGCCATCGACCTTTACATATACTTCAGATCTTCATTTTATAATCTGTGAACGGTACTAAGGAATTTGTTGGGGCTGCTCTCGATGGATGTTTGGCAGCATCATCCGCAATTTCGTTTCCTGGTATTCCAGTATGGCCAGGTATCCAGCAGAAAATAACCTTTTGTTGGCGCTCTCTCAGACGTATCAACTCTGTTCTAATGAGCTTTAATAGAGGGTGAGTAGACGGGGAGTTGTTTTGCAAGGCTAATAAGGAACTCTGCGAGTCTGTGTAAATTAAGCTCTTTTGAATTGACATATGGAAAATACTTTCTATAGCAAGCTTTATGGCATATAATTCAGTCGTGTAACTACTGCACTCTGTTGGGAGAGATAGAGAAATGATAGTATCAGGGAGTACTACTGCTGCGCCTGATCCACTCTCAGACTTCGATCCATCTGTATAAATTTTAGCGAAGTCAGGATAACGTTGAGTATGCGCTATGTGGAGCTGTTGGATGTAAATATCTGATAGAGAGTGTTTACCCCACTGGTAGAAATAATTGTTGCAAGATGGCATGATGAGAGACCATGGACGATCAGGATCTATAGGATCTTGTAAGATTTTATTGAAGTGTATATCCCAATCTTCTGCTAGCTGTTTTATGTGGAGCTGTTGGATGTAAATATCTGATAGAGAGTGTTTACCCCACTGGTAGAAATAATTGTTGCAAGATGGCATGATGACAGACCATGGACGATCAGGATTTATAGGATCTTGTAAGATTTTATTGAAGTGTATATCCCAATCTTCTGCTAGCTGTTTTAGCCTAATACCAGGAGGCCGAACTGTCTGTGGTTTGTGTCTATAGAAGGTCATAAACTGTGGATTGTAGAGTATTGGCCAATTAGGATGGGTCATCTGGCTTTGGATCTTGGTTGCATAATTCAGCAGCAGCATCTTTCTCCTGATGTTTAGGGGAGGTTCATGAGCTTCAACATACAAACTTTGCACTGGAGATGTTCTGAACGCACCTAGTGCTGTTCTGAGAGCTGAATGTTGAATAGGACTGAGGCGAGATAAAGCGCTCTCCCTAGCAGAATCGAAGACAGGGGCACCGTAGTCCAGTCGAGATCTGATTATGGATCTATATAAATGTAGCAGGCTTTGGCGATCTGCTCCCCATGTTGTGGCTGATAAGACTCTTAGTATGTTCAGTTTTTTTTGACAAGTAGTGCGGAGATGTTCAAATGTGCTTTTGGAAATTTAGCTTATTGTCAAAGAACAATCCTAGTAGACGAGTACAGTTTGCTATGGGAAGAGGATGGTTATTCAAGTGTAGCTCAGATTCAGGATGCATATTTCGTCTGGAGCAGAAGTGTATGGCAGTAGATTTCTGGCTGGATAGTCTATAACCATTTTGTGTCATCCATGTCAGGATGCGATTCATTGATATTTGAAGTTGACGTTCAATGTAATGCATGTTTTGGGAATGACAGGAAATCGAGAGATCATCTGCGAAGAGGTATGAATCCACAGTTTTCGGAATGAGTTCAATTATATGATTTATTCTCATTGCAAACAAGGTAGCGCTGAGAACAGATCCTTGTGGAATTCCTTCTTCTTGGATAAAGATTTTAGAGAGGGTTCCCCAATAACGAACTTGAAAGGATCTCCGTTGAAGAAAATTTTGGATAAAATATGATAAATTACCTCTCAGGCCAAGAGAATGTAGATCCTTTAAGATTCCAAAACGCCACGTAGTGTCAAAGGCTTTCTCAACGTCAAGACAGACCATGGCGAGATGTTCCTTTTTGATGAAAGCATTTCTGATATTTGTCTCGGCTTTGATCATAAGATCCAATGAAGATCGGTTTTTCCGGAATCCAAATTGTTTGTTACTTATCAAGTTTTGAGAGTCGAGGAACCAGGTGAGACGGCGATGTATCATTTTCTCAAGAGTTTTCCTGAGACAGCTGGTGAGTGATATCGGTCTGTAATTTTGAGGAACCGAATGATCTTTACCGGGTTTTGCAATCGGTATTACATAAGAATGACTCCAGGAGCTGGGGAAGGTATGTTCAGAAAAAATTCGATTATAAAATATGAGCAGCGAAAAGAGTGATCTTTGGTCCAGATTTCGGAGCATTACATAATATAACCCATCAGGGCCAGCAGCACTGTTTCTTGAGTTGGTAAGAACTTGCAGTAGCTCGAACATGGTAAATGACTGATTATAAGATAAAGCAGAATTGTCAGTGTAATTCAGTTTGCATCTCTCTGCAACTGTTTTACGTTTTTGGAATGATTGATCATAAGCATTACAAGAAGACAACAGAGAAAATACAATTCCCAGTGCATTTGATATATCTGTGAGATTAGAGAGTTCTTGTCCATTCCAGTTTAGTAGCGGGGTGGATAGAGGTGGAAATTTATTGTTTAAACATTTTATTTTTCTCCAGATTAATCTGATATCGGTATTTTTATTAACTGATGAGGCGAATTTAATCCAAGTTTCTTTTTTTGCTTTGCGTCTGATGTAGCGAGCTTTAGTTCTGAGCCGTTTATAGTTAATAAAATTGAGGGTGGTAGGATTTTTGCGGAAAATATTCCATGCTTTGTTTTTCTCTCTTTTTGCACTATTGCAATCTTCATTCCACCAGTAATTTATTTTTCGTCTATTTCTTGCTTGATATTGAGGTATGGTGACTGATGCAGCTGCCAGAATTTGAGTCGTGATGTGCTCAGTAACACTATAGAAGATGGAATCGGTCTGAATGATATCGTTGTCAAATGAGATGTGCAATCTGTATTTTGCCCAGTCAGCCTTTGAAAATTTCCATTTAATTGGACTTTCTGTTGGGTATGAACAGGATGTTTGAATTTTGCAGATTAATGGATAATGGTCACTACTATAAGGATCACTCAGAGGTATCCAATCTATACTTGGAAAGAGTATTGGGGAACATATGGAAAGGTCTATAGCAGATGTTGAGCCAGTAGGGAGATGCACATATGTGGGAGACCCAGTATTCAGTAATGTTAAATTCTGCCTATCGATCAACGTTTCGATAAGCTTACCTCGTCTGTCTGAGGTGGGGGAACCCCATAATGGGTGATGTGCATTAAAGTCGCCTAGTAAACAAAACGGTGATGGTAACTGCCTAACAAGATCTTCAAGTTCCTGAATAGTATACTGATGTTTAGGCGGAAGATAAATGGAAACCAATGTCAAAGTAATACCACTAACAACACGCGTGGCAACGGCTTCTAAGGATGTTTGTAAGGGAATACGTCTGGCGGGGATGCTTGAATCTATGAGTATCGCTACTCCGCCATGAGCGTTATTGGAGACAGTCCTGTCTTGACTGAATACAGTGTAATTTTTGATTGCAACTGAGACCAGTGATGTCAAATTAGTTTCTTGCAAGCACATTGTAAGAGGTTTATAGTGATGAATTATTTCATGTATATCGTCTATGTTACTGCGAAGACCTCTACAGTTCCATTGGATAATATGTTGCATTATTTGGTTTTGTAAGAGGAAGATGAATCTGTCTGCTTTTTATGCGTAGGTTGTTTGTGACGGTCAGATTTAGATTTTTCTTTTCTAGGAAAATTAGGGCGTCCTGAATCATTTTTATCCTCCATATCTCCATCTGCATATAATTCAAGAAAATCTTCTTGGTTGGGCATATCATCAGTATCCATGCTTGTTGGTTGTTTCACCTCCACACTATCTGATTTATGCAATTTTTCTGCCACTGTATTGTGGGATATGTTCTGAGTTGGAATTGTGAGTGGAGTATTATTACTTTGGTCCACTAACTGCGACTCAGATGTAGGCTGAGTTGATAGTACTGATCGAGCCCAGTCGGCGATCGATTTGTCTGGAGAGACTGACACTTCTGTCTGACATGCTACTGATTTGTAACTATGGGCAGCCGAAGCATAAGTAGTTTTTGGAATACTTGATTTTACTTGTCTTCTAGCTTCTTGAAAAGATACTTTATTTTCAGTCTTATATTTCTGTATTTTTTTTCCTAACTTCCAAAGATCACAATCTTTGGAGTAGGCTGGATGATTGCCCTTGCAATTAGGACACTGCGGAGTTTGTGCCTTGCATTCAGATTGAGTGTGAGTTTTGCAACCGCAGTTTGGACATGTTGCATCTCCACGGCATGCTGTCTGGGAGTGGCCAAATTTCAGACATTTGTAGCATCTCAGAGGGTTCGGGATAAAGGGCCGAACACGACAGTTTAAATAGCCTGCTTTCACTGAGGATGGTAGATTCGGCGAACTAAAGGTTAAAATTATGCTACGGGTTGGGACTAAGGTGCCGTCTTTTCGTATCATGATTCTCTTGGCCTGAGTTACATTTTGATCTTTTAGTTCCTGAATTATTTCTTCCTCGGAAACGTTTAATAGGTTCCATTCACTGATCACTCCCTTGGAAGAATTCAGGGTGTTATGTGGAGTGACTTGAATTGGAATTCCACTTAAAGATGAAAGTTTTAACAGGAGGTCAGAGTGTCTTGGAAGAGAGGTCTCTATTAGCAAGTCACCAGATTGAAGACGTTTCACCATTTTTGGAGATGCTGCTGCATTTACAAGGCATCGTTGTATGATGAAAGGCGAAAGCTTGCTGACAGGTTGTGAAGATAGAGAATGGATGATCAGGAAAGCTGGAGCTTCCTGCTTGTTTGCATCCTTTTTTAGTCTTTTCGACAATGAGAACTCATGATCAGTTTCGTGGTTGTCATGTTGCGAGCTCTTTGGCTCTAATCGTGGGAAATCATTAGTATCCATGTTTAGTCTGGGAGAAAGACTTTCTTCTCCCAGACTACCAGCCCCGCACGTGGAGGCAGGAGCAGTGCCACCAGTGACCAAGCGGTTATTAAGATTAGTAGAGTGAGTTGGTATTTAATATAAATATTAAAGAAGAAAGGTAGATTCCCTTTCTGGGTTTTTACGTAAGATTCAGCAAAGAACCACTTTAAGTGAACAAAACAGAAGAAAATCGCACAACAAAAATAGAACTATATCAGTTTCAAAGATCACTTTATAAGTCGCAGGGAAAAAATCGCTTGTCACTATCGCTTGGCACTCGGAGCCGTCATTGTGGAGCTGTAGCTCTTGAGTTTATGATGAGTTTACATGGGCTGGGAGGAATCTTGGATATCCGTTCACAAGGGTTATCTCTGTTTCATACCCCTCCCCCTTTTTTGACCTAATTTACATAGCGCAATGAACGAATCCTTCCGATGTTTACAGAAACCTTCCACTTTACACTTGTGAGTGGCTAACCGATATAGCTGTTGATGGCTAACAACTGTAGGCCTTTTAACACGTATCTGTTACACAGTTATAGCGACAAATTTCGCCATTTTCTTTAGAGAGATACATGAGCTTGCTTAAGGATATTTAATCTGCTTTATACTTTTTATTTGGTACTCATTATTATCAGTTATCATTAAACCGAAGTTTTTAAAGAGATTTAGGTAGTAAGGGTAATGGAAAATTAAGTCGCTACTTTACTCTGTAATTTTAAAATAAAGGAAAGGGCGGAATTAGCGCTATAACAGCTGTTTGTCGGACGAAAAACAGGAGTATCCAGGAGAGAAAATGCAACTCTCGCCTGAGACCGACTAACTGAGACACGTTATGAAAAGTGGATATTTCTCACTGCGTTGACATTATACGAATTAAGGCATTTTCTACCTCGTGAGAGAGCACGTTGATTATACCCACTAGGCAGCCGGAACGTAAAGAACATATTATTATTATTTATTCCCCCCACTTCCTTTGTGGGATTTTTCCGGCCCGTGATAGGTGCTGGTATCAAGTGCATTGGGTAGTTAGTTGTGTTCAGTTACTGTTGTTGTTACTGTTGGTCGAGGAACTACTTACTATCCTGCACGTGTTAGAATTGTAGCTTTCTGGAGTTCCATGTAAGTGTTCTTTGGGAGGCCTATTGCTGCTAGGTTCTTATGGAGGCTCTTTGGCACAATGACGGTGGTTGACACAGTGTTATTATTTTTAAATCATTTTATTGCAGTATGCTTCACCTCTGAACAGCCTTCAGCTAGGGTCGTGCCTGTATACATTTGTACATTATAAACAAGGCAATAAACACCAATCGCACATAAAATATGCATACAAAAACATTAGGTTATACATAAAATAATACGATGAATAACAGCCGATAAGCATATAAAGCGCAGACATACATATACAGTGACACAAGCGTAAGGTAGTGACATATAAATACACCGATGAGCCAAAACATTTTGACCACCTACCTAATATGGTGTTGGTCCTCCATATGCAGCAAAAACAGCTCGTACCCAGCAAGGCATGGACGCTACAAGATTTCTAAATGTCTTGTGGTATCTGGTACCAACACGTAACCAGCAGATCCTTTAACTCCTGTAAAGTCCGTGGTTCGACGCCGCAGATCGGAGTTGCTATTCCAACACAAACCACAGATGCTCGATTGGATTGATGTCTGGGGAATTTGGAGGCCAGGGCAATACCTGGAAGTCTTCCTCATGTTCCGCGAACTAGTCTCTAACAATCCGGGCGGTGTGGCATGGCGCATTATCCTGCTGAATGACGGCACCGCCAGAGGGGAAGACCGTTGCCATGAAAGGGGTGTACCTGGTCAGCAATGATGTTTAGGTGTGTGTGTGTGTGTGTGGGGGTGAATAGGGGAAACCCTGGAGCCCGCCAAAAAAATAATAAAATACTTTGACTTTTGACTTTGTGTGTGTGGGTTGCCTGAGCGGAGCTTGGAGTTTCCCCCATTAGCCGCTTCATGTTTTCTTGTTTATAGGTCTTCTTTCTAACCGGAAACTTAGCAAATGGGGGGAGGGGAAGAAACACGAGTTATCCTCTCACTTCCCACCCCTGTTTACCTAAAGTGTAAAGTGTTCATTGTCTAACGGCCCCAGGGATTTCCCCCATCTCCGTGTTATGTACTCTGTGAAACACAGAACACTGTGAAGGCCAGAGATTTTAAAAAGTGTAAGGGATATGTTTATGTTGTGTAGTGTCATGTTGTGTTGTTCCTCTGACCTTTTTAGCTGTTGGGCCCTAGTGGGACCCCCCCATTGCCCACATTATCCCCTAGGAGGCAGGTCAGGCATAGAGGGATCGCATTAGAAGTAAGTACTCTGGTAGGCCCTGCCACCTAATTTCCTAAGATTTCAGTGGCAAGGGCCTTAAAAAAAATAATAATAAAAAAAATAAATAAAATGCACATTCAATTAGAGTAGGGGTGAAGACTGAAGAAGGGGGGGACAGATAGAAATATAGGGATGATAGGGAAGGCAACCCCAGAAAGGTTAGTGGGGACTGGCCTCATCAGGAGAAAAAGGAGGTGGCAGGGAGAGGGAGGAGACAGAAACCCGCCCCTCCCTCTCCCTACTAGGGGAGGGGGGTTAAAGTGAACCAAGTTAGGGTTCCCGGTTCAGAATGCTAGTTGGCCAAGAAAAGCTGTTGACATCTAATGGCATGCCGGTGGCGTTGTCAGTCTTCATCTAGGATATTGTCTTATTGGTCACATCCGTGAGAGTTAAGTCCAGTAGTATACGAACCTTTTGTCTTTCTTAGATTGTCTTAATTTGTGGGTTGTCTCTATTCAAAGGTTCTTCGCTTGGTAGTTATTTTTGGTGGGTGACATCTTTGGAGAATGTATGAATGTATGGTAGTTCACACCAATGATGGTAATGCTATTCAAGTTTAGGTATGTGGTAGACGTCAGAGTGCCCGGCATATAGATGACTGGACCCAGGTATCCCAGCAGAACATCGCTCAAAGCATGACACTGCCGCCACCGGCTTGTTTTCGTCCCACGGTGCATCCAGGCGCCATAACTTACTTAAGTAAACTAGGCTGTTTGTTTGTTGTTTGATTTTTAGGAGCATTAGCAACTAAGGTCATATTACTCCGGGATGTCATTCCCTGACCTTTCCGCATCCTCCGTATTTGGTGGTGACATCTCTTGTTTTTTCCGGGTGGATTACTCCGGGTGGTCATTCCCTGACCTTTCCGCATCCTCCGTATTTGGTGGTGACATCTCTTGTTTTTTCCTGCTTACAATTACCTGCTTTAGAAAGTCAAAACTTGGCAGCTGTGGCTTACCCTAGAAAACTTCCCGGGGCGAGTATCTCCAGTGGTTAGTTATAACTTAATTTGTTTCACATCTTAACTGCCGACCGGGCTAGCCAAGTGGGTAAAGTGCCTGCCTGGCAACCCAAAGGTCGCGGGTTCGACTCCCGCCTCGGGCTTGGATCAAAGTACGGCAAAAACCTTGGGAGGTGCATTATGGCCACAGAAGCCGATGCTCCAACAACTACCAAAAAAAAAAAAAAAACAACATCTTAACTTTTGAAAAGGTCGAGAGCGCCTTGTGATAGTCGATTAAGCATATGAGTAACACACTGAATCGGTTATCAGCTAGGCCTCGTAAATCTTCCTGGTTTATTTCTGACAGTAGTACATATAAGTGATCATATTTAAGCTTTCCTTCTCAAACCTGGTCGTATTTCAGTTTTGCTTCACCAGAAGCAAAACTGAAATACGACCATTTCTCCCACTTTCAATATAATATAACGGTGAAGAAATAAATGAAATAAATATTCTTTGTTGTAAAAACGAGAGAAATTCAACAATATTGTACAAGCTCTTCACAGCCAGGAGGCCAGGGGGTTAACAAAATTGAAATTCATTTTTTATCCTTGCAGGACCTCGAACGGGGTACCTTTGGGTTAGAAGTCCAGTGCGCTAGACGAACTTAAAATCTGTGGCTCTGCTGTTGGATTTGAGCAAGCATTTTTCTCGGACTGTCATGACAGGTTGCCGTATAAGCTAGAAAATATTGGAATCACGGGTAGATTCTAAAATGGATCGCACGGAGATGCAGGTTAGGTGACAGAGGGTTGTAATTAATGGTTACTCTTCAGGATAGGCTAATGTTAGAAGTGGGGTCTCCCAAGGATCGGTACTGGGACCACTGTTCTTTCTGATTTTCATAAATGACATCGACAAATGCATAGAGGGCATGATGTCATAATTTGGATAGGCTTAAAGGGTAAGATATTCTGAATGCTTTTATCAAAGGATCAAAACTAGGCTTAAAGTGCCTTGGAGATTAGCAACCTATAAGTTGTACACTTGCTAGGGTTGAATTAAAAACAGTAGAGGAAGAAGGGAATTTGGGAGCTATGAGTGTACAGGAAGTTCTCTGGACAGTGTAGACAAGCGGCAAGGAAGGCCCACGATGTCCTGTCGATGATTTATTGAACTTTGTTTGTAGAGATAGGGCGATCATAATCCCATATATAAGGCAGTTGTAAGACCAAGCTTTTGAGTGCTCTGTTCAGGTATGGAGACCGTTCCTAAAAAAAGACATAAGTGCTTCTCGAAAATTAGAGGGGACCTGATAAGTCTCTGAGAGCGGATAGTAAAATGAATGAAGGCGAAAATTTCATGTTATAAGTGACTCTAGAATCATACAGTGTAAGTTCAAATTGCAGGGAAAAGATTTAGACTGGACTGTAGGAAGTTTTCTTTTATCCAGCGAGTTGCTAATTATTTGGATAACTTATCTCCGTAATGTAGTTTAGGCTGACAGCTTGAAGAAATTCAAAGGTAAGCTGTATAATTACCTATTTAAGGAGAGGAAACATATTCGTTTGTTTATTTTCCTTTTATTTTTTTATATATTTACAGGCAATCTTTTATATATATTTTTATATGCTTACATTTTTATCATTAATTTTATTATTTATTTATTTTTGGTTAGTGAAGCAAAAACCTGTGGCTTCCTTTCACTATATGGCTAATACGTATCCTAAGGGCACAATTATTATTTTTTAAAAATCATTCAATAAGGCTGGGATGAAAGTAAATCCTCGATAGGTGTAATATACTCATTATTCGCTGTATCAACTGGCTACATTGAGTTTTAAACTCCTTTAAATATCTGATTTATATAAAATTGTGACTGGTAAAACTCGCACAAAGGTTAAAGTGAGTTTTCACTAAATTTATCTCTCTTAATTTAGTTCCTTTCAAATTTGCAAAACTAATTAAACAGGCAATTAAACTGTCGGAAACTTTCACCAAACCTTTCCATTCCAGTTGTTTCAAATTAATACCCACAACTTATTACATCCGCTATTCGGCAGAATGTTAAACAATAGATTCCGTTTTGTTGTTGCTTCGTTGTAATTTTACTTTCTCATTCTACCAAAGTGCATCAAAGGTAGGTACACTACAGAAGTTAAATTCGGGATTTCAAATTGTCACGTCAGATTTCGAAACAATTTCCTTCTTTTAAATATCTGTGATGATATTGGCACAATAAAACAATGCCTTGCATTTAAAGATTATCTGGTTAACGAAATCCTCTTACGAGGGAGTTTTTCTTCTGATAATTTTCTAAGACAAACACTGCGCGTTCATTGTAATGTTTGGGAAACGTTCGTTGTGTGGAGAACGTCTTGGCAAATATCCTTTTGCAGCCAACACACGGTTTCATTAACTTGTTTGGCCTGCTGTGATTTACTTATGGCAGCTGGAAGTTTATCACTCACTTTATTGTGTTACCCGCAGCGTAACTCTTTGACCCTGAGAGGATTTTCTGAGAGACCTTTATCAATGATGTCTGTTTGGAGTTTCTTTGTGCTCCCGACTACTGCTCTCTGAATTTAATCACCGACACTGCAGGCCAACGTCCATCCAAACTTCATCTATTCCTCTTTATGTTGTTCTACACATGTCTAGATATAGTTACCGAATTCTCTTATTCCCAATTGGACACACGACTTTTTTTTTTTGTTTACTGGTATTAACCTTTATATTCGTTAATAGACTGGAAATTTAATTTATTTTATTTTTAACATATAATATACGCAACAGGCATGCGCTCAGTTAAAGTGTATAACAGTGAAGAAAAAAAGATAACAAAACAAAGTGCATAACAGAGCAGAAAAAAAGATAACAAAACAAAGTGCATAACAGAGCAGAAAAAAAGATAACAGAACAAACAAAATTGGATTAACACTTATCTGAATTTTTATGAAGCATGGACTTGTGGCGTGTGATTGTTGTTACAATCGTCCTACCATCGAACGTTTTGTAGATTAAACATTTAATGCATGGCATAACGCGGTGAATGGGATGTAACTGAGCCACTTTGGTTGAGAATAATTTGTTCTTTGTTAATATACTTATTATGAAGCTTTTCCAAGTTAATATAAACTTGAAAAATCCTAATGACAAGCATTTGTTCTAAGTAATTGGAACACATCAAAAGAAAAAAAAAGTTGATTTTTTTTTTTATTTTGAAAATTATATTTTTTCCGGGAGTGCTAGCCTCGTTACTGGTAGTTATGTTTTAATCCCCGGACCTCTGCTTTTCCAGTAGAATTTGAACGAGATTGATAGACGTCTTTTGATTTGCACAGCATTTCGAAGCCTGGAACTATAAATGAAAGGTAAAGTCACGTCAAGTCTGCATTAAGCTTCTTTCGATGTTTAGTTTGCTGCCAGAAAGTTGTGAAGTGTGCTGAATGAATCAGGATTTTTCTATACGTGTTTCTCAGCACAGCAGCTTCCTTCCAGGCTTAAACATTCAGTAATCTCTGTTATTGCAACCTCGAAGCGATATATTTAATTCTCTGATGTTAGAGAAAATATCTGCAAAATAAGCAAAGATTTAGAAGCCAAATAGAATTTTATAAACAAAATCTGCGGGATAAAGGGATGATAAACGAGAAAAACGCGAACTAGAAACTCTGCTCTAAATTCATAGCGGTTGCACGCACTTGAGAGAGAGAGAGAGAGAGAGAGAGAGAGAGAGAGAGAGAGAGAGAGAGACTTACCTTCGAGGTGTCAGCAGTGTCACGCAAGTTACCCATTTCATCACATAATGGCAAAAATATTCGAGAATTGGCAGTGATTCTGTAAAATTGACTATTCACTGAAGTGTTCAGCAACTTCCTTTGGTTCCTCAGGCATGTGCCTTGAGCGAGAGCTTGTCAGTAAGTAATGAAACTAAGTTCATGATGAAATGATACATTTAGTGTGAGCAAACTGACATTCTTCCTTCAACTGATTTTGTCCGATCAGCGCAAATACCGAAGCAGTGAGTTCAATATTCATATTGGTTTTCCTTAAAACTAAGCACTTGCGCGTTTATCCTCTCTAGTTGGAGTCTCCTTCAGAGGACTGCAGAGCAATATATTTGTACGTTCTTCAGCCTTACCTTCTGCCACTTATCGAACAAGCACGAGAGAAATGGCTAAAATGCTAAGGTGAGCCAATAAGGCAAGTTGCTATATAGCTTCGAAACGCTTTATTCAAGAGCATTGAAATACTTTATTTTTCAAGGTAATGATAAGTGATTAGCAAGCTTTTGGATTCGGATAGAGAAGAAAAGATTGCGCCACATTTTGAACGTTTCCCTGAACTTGCTCTCCTCAAGCTCCTCGGTTCCCGAACATATAAAAATCAGAAGGCGCAAGTCTATATAATAGCTATCGTCCGATTATCATTACTTTAGTCCTTTCCAGCATAATGGGCAGATTCATTAAAATGAAAAATAAAGATTCATTAAAATAAAAAATAACTTTTCTGTTTATATTCCTGGGCCGGTGGAGTTGAATGATGCAGAGATGAAAATATTGCTGTATTTCATGTTGTGTGGGTAACTGAGAGCTGTTATGCTATCAGGAAACTTTTTTATGTGGTTATTGGTCCAGAGTATGGTTTCGTTTTGTATTAATCTATAAGGGATATTTTGACTTACGTCAGTTATCTTTTTGGACAAATTCCATGGACCTTTGATCTAGAATCTAGATGAGCGATCTCCAACCGAAGCAAAAAGTAAAAAAAAAAAAAAAAATAAATATGGTATTTTCTCGAATACACTTCACACTTTTTTCTAAAAAAAAAAAAAAAAAAAAAAAAAAGAATAACGCAACAAAAAAATTTGGTTTGCTGCTTATTCGCGAGTTTAATTCAAAACGTGTGCTTTCTTCTGCGAACTGTAGCTAGACGGGCGAATAATAACGCTGCGGTTTTATGAACTTCCGCGTTTTCGCTAATAGTTTTATTTTTATTAATTTCTACTTTTTTTTACCGGCCCCTTTGGCCTAAGTATTTTGTTTATTGGGCGCAAACGAAGTCGTATTTCTGGTTTATTACCAAAAAGCGACTTGTGTTTGAATTTGCTCAGTCGTTGCAAATATATTTGATCTTTCAAGTGGGCTTTAAGCTTAAGGAAAAAATTCAGGGAGCTAAAGCCGACGGTTTGGCAGATGGAGTACTTCGCAAGAAATTCTTAAATGGAAAGCACAGAATGTGCAGGGGTATTGTCATGATAAAAGCGCCAATTCCCGTAAGCTCGCTTTTTTGGCGGCTTTCTTCAAACAATCGTACAATCGCCGTAGAACTGGTTTGTGGTATTCCTGGTTCATCGTTTGCTTGTTGGTGTGATGTATGGTCGTCGTTTGACCATGCATCAACATGCAGGACAAATTTACAAAGAACAGTGCCCTGTAACAAGACTGGGTCATCCATTAAGAGGACTAGACTTTGTTTCCGAGTCACAGCAAAATATACCCACACGATTCGTCATCAGTAATAATGGGAGAAACAAAGTATGGGTCAGCAGCAGCACTATGGGAGAAGATCTTGACATGAGGGAGAGAGATTAAAAAATATCTTTTTAATGCAAGGCAAAAAACTTGGCGCTCCCTGTTGATCAACAGTGAGGGTCCGAGACAAACTTTGCTCGAAAGCATGACATTCCTAATTTTTGTTAAAATTGATTGACATATCCCATAAGAAATGCTGCTTTCACTAACACCTCTGCGGATAGTAAAACGTCGATCACTTCTAGTTAGATTACGATCACAAGCTACGGAAGCATTGGTTTCTGAAGTTGAATTTCGGCCAGAGCGATGATCACCTTCGACATACATGGGGCGCTTTATAACTTTGTGAACCACTGAAAAGTCAGGCGCCTCCGTAGTCAGGTGGTCACGGAAAGGTCAGGGAATGACCACCGCATATCCCTGAGCAATAATGGCCTTAGTTGCTAATGCTCCTAAAAACCAAATAACAAACAAACAAACAACTGAAAAGTCTTCGAACGATACGTAGCATCTTCTCCTAAAGCTGATTTTTAACATTTCACGGGTTTCTGTTATGGGTTTCTCTTAAGCTGAAACAAAATTTGCTGAAAATTTTCCGCTCAGTAAATCACTCGTTTTAAATGCGATAAAACACATTTAATAAACGTTAATTGGGCTAACTTATAAACTGTGATTAATGGGTTAGTATGTATTTTAGTATTTTAGCCAGCGGGTGGTTGGTTGGTGGAACAGACTTCCATCCCTTGTAGTGGAGGTTGATAGCCTAAATAACCGGCGTGCCTCAGAAAGATTACTGGTGTGGTGCAAGAGATTTAATTTTATAAAATTTTTATAGTTATAAAAAATCAAATCCAATTTGTAAAACCATTAGAAATTTTATTGGTTTGTAATTTTATTATACCAAAAGATATAAGAGCCTAATTAGAATGAATTGTGGCATCGCTAACCGGGTATTGCTGAATGCGATTTTCACCAGCCACTGATTTTAGTTTATATGCAGTTTGACCTTTGTTGGAAGTATAAAAATTACGGTTTCTATATATTTTTTATATTTACTCTTTTTTTTAACTTAAATTTGAAAACTATCTTTTTAATGTAAGGCAAAAAACGATTTAAATCATTTCTTATGCAAGAAAAATTTCTATAATTTAAAAACAATCAGAAAATCAGCGGAACACTAAATATATATGATAGTTTTTTTCTCTTAATTTTGATAAAAATTCATTTTTTTATATGAAAATCGAGTTCGATATCATCGCTTAAACGGGAAAAAATGAGATTTTACTTACTTTAATTACGTTTTGTTTTGCCTATTGGTTTTTTAGAATTATTTTGGACCAGCTTTCGCATTTTTCTACTGAAAAGTTATACGCATAATAAGTTATTGCTTTCTTTTAGAAATAAAAATAAATGTTTATATCTAAAAACACAATTATTCAAAATACAGTTATTAAATTGCTTCATTAAGAACTTTATGTTTAACCAAATTTAATTTTTGTGGATATTTATTTTTTCACCCATAATGGAAAACGTTTTGAAGAGAGCTAGAAAGTCATCAGATTTACGGGACAAACAAAGTAGTCAAAAAAAAAAAAAAAAAAAAAAAAAGATAATCATTATGCGGACAGCACAGACAGTCATAGGTCCCCGTGGGCCATATGCGCTTCTGACGCCGGAATTCTCTGATAGCCGCAGCTGCATTGTTGCTGTTCTGATAGTACAGCTTCACTAATAGCGCCTTTTCCCGCAAATTTGTTGGCATTGCTGCTGTAGTGCAGGCAAACATCTACCGTATGATTTTGAAGAGACTTCTTTGCTTTTATACAATAAAGTACAGTATAGGCGCTGTGGCAATAACTTACTATTATGCGAATAACGTAAGTTATTTGAATAATCGTAACTAAGAAAGTTACGCGCCATACAGTGACAAATTTTGTAACTCATTTTTTTCCCCAATAAAATGCGAGCGCATTCTTTATTGAACCTGTTGTCCAAATTTCTCTTCAGTACGAGCCTTAGAACTCGCTCCGGAGCCCTCTACATAGGGATACTTTAATTTTAACAACCCTGTATAATATAACGCAAATGTAATAATTTTTTTCACAAAGTCCTTATACACGCCTCCAAAATCTGTTCTGTTTTATCTGTGTGTCGTACCAAAATTATTAATTTCCAAGTGTGGCTTCGCGCGAAAAAGGTTGGGAAGCACTGCTTTAGATATTTCAGATCACAACTTAGCGATGATGTGTCCTCCAATGGAGCCTCTATCATGACCATTATTAAATATCTGACCAAAAAATCCTTATGCACGCTCTTGCTGCTTTATAATAGAATATATCTTGAGGAAAAGCCAGCACAAACGAGTGCCGCCAGACTCTTGGCAGCACTCGTTTGTGGAAAGACCGTTCAAATCCAAACAACTATCGTCCAACTGCCCCCACTAGCTCTCTTGGTAAAACTAGAAAAAAATGGTGAATGGTCTATTAACATGGTTCCTTGATTTGTATAATCTTCTTATTGTAAGCCAATGTGGTTTTCGGAAAAACAAATCAACACTAGATATAATGACAAAGGCCGAAGCAAATATACGAAATGCTTTCTGGAGATATGGCATCCTGCATGAATTGCACAAATTAAGAATGCGAGACCATCTGCCACCAAAGTTCATCCGCAACTTCATGCGTAAAACAACTTTCCTAGTCCGCTATCATCATATTTTGTCTCAAAAGTTTAATCAAGAACGGGGGGGGGGGGGGTACCGCAAGGATCAGTCCTTAGCACAACCCTATTCGCAATTAAAATCAATCCTATCATAGAAGTTATTTCAGTAGCAGCTGAAAAATATCTATATGCCGATGACTTCACGATTCCATGTTACTCACAGAATATGCGGACAATAGAGAGACGTTCATTGTTCAATAAATAGAGTTGTGGATCACACATATTGGGTTTTGAATCTCGATACAAAAAACAGCAGTAATACACTTCTGCAGAAAACGAAAGATGCACCCCGATCCAGAACTGAGAATAAACAATCAACAAATCCTACTCAGACATAGTGTTCGACTTCTAGGATTAATCATGGATAACAAATTTCCTAGAACACATAAAAAAACCTGTATACAGTCTAAATAAATTAAATATTCTCTGAATAGTATCTGCTATGACATATGGAGCTGATCGTTACAAACTCTTACATATTTATCGTGCAATGATAAGATCTAAATTAGATTACGGTTCCTCCACCTATTCCTTAGCTTGAAAAAGTGTCCTAAATTGGTCAGACCCTATTCATCATAGTGCGTTACGTATTGTTTCCTATTTTCGTTTCATTTATTTTAGGCTCTAACCTAACTTGTAAACACATGGAGACAACAAAAATTTAATTTCCTTGGAGAGAAAAATAAAAAGAATGAAAGACAAATAGACTTTGACTCTTCGTTTCTTCTTTAGACAGTACACAGAGAACGCAATACCAGTCTAATTAGCACTACACAAACAGAAGTCAGCGGCTTCATCGTTTGTTCTCTTTCTTTATTTTGTGCTTCCTCTTAACAGACAGAAAGGCTGATTCTTACATGTATAATAAGATTAAGCGCCTCATTTCTAATTAAGTCTAAATAAACTTCGTTGAATTTTCTCGTCAGTCAACTAGCCTAGGTAGAAGGTAGATGGGCTGATTTTTTTTTTTTTTTTTTTTTTTTTTTGGGTTTTCTGTTAGTCCATTATCAAAAAAAAAAAACAAACAAAAAAGAACACAGCTCTGAAAAATACCACCTTGAATCTTATCTGTCCGGTGCAATATGTAAATAATTATGGCGATTTTGTGGCTGCTGCTGCTCATATACATAATTACTCTTCGTTAATTAGATCTTTATTCGTGGAATTAGCGAAAAATATACGTACTTGTAGGTTACACGGTCTAGTTTGTGTTGACTGTCAGAATGGAATGAAACATTCTATGTAGGAAAAGATACTTAATGAATTAACGTGTAGCAGTAATATTACCAAAGAGTTTGTGTGACTGGCTTATTTGGGAATTTTTTCTTTATACTGTTCTATCGATTCATGGTCAGCTTCAGTTTGTGTGCTGTGCTAGTTGGCATTTGAGCGCGAAGAAAATTTGATTGAAGAAAAATTGAGCTGCCTACTATCAATTGATGTCACGACTGATATTGTATCTGCATTACTATGCTTTAGCTGCTGTAGCGTGTGCATCTTGTAAGGATAATACCGCAATAAGGATTAACATTGTCTGTGACCAATGAATGTTGTTGCAGAATAGTTTCGAACAAGTACCAGGCACCTAAAATCACGAGGTGTTTCTTTCCAGAACAGAGGAGGAGTTTGTGTTTAGCATTCTTATTGATGTAACCGGAAAAGTTTATTATTAAAAATTATTATTATTATAAAATGGTTAAGTTATAATTCTAGTAAGGACGTGAAGAATCCTGAATAATATTTTGTCTCTTTTCCAGTTTTATCTATATTTCTCTGGTATTGCCATATCCTCAGATGTTAGCAGATTCTTTAGCTAATTGGCACACTTGCCAATGTTTTTAGTCGTGCTAGCATATGCATAAGCACCTATTCTCTTCATATAAGACTTGTGAACGTGGTGTCGCTTCTATAAAGTTACAATCTTAGTAATTAATTGAGAAGGAGATAACTATATTTTCTTTTAAGTTCAGTCAATCACAGAAAAGAAAAAAATAATAATTTTAAGGAAAAATAGAATGTGCCCGAAATGTAATGCGCTGCGTACCTTAGTTAACTTGTAATGGAAGTATGTTGTGGGATGTTCAGGCATTACTTAAAAAAAAAGTTCAATCGATATGCGCTTTTAAGATCATAGCCTTCTTGTCTCCCGCCCCCCCCCCCCCTACTATTACAGAAATCTTTTCATATAAATGAAAGTATATTTCGCGTTTTACTCTAGAACGAAGGCCAAATTTCCAACCTATGTTCTGTTAATTTTTTGGGAAAATTTTTTCAGGTGAAGTTACAATTTCACAGCCTTCTGTCCCCCCCCCCCCTCTACAAAATCGGCATAAATGAAAGTATGTTTCCCATTAACCGACAAGAAAAATGGGGATTACTGCTAAATTTTTATAATATATATTCTGTTAATTCCTGGGATAGTTCTAACTTCAAGTCCGATTTCATGGCATTCCTTCCCCAGTTATCCCCACAGAAATATTACTATAAATTTGGAACAGGAGCTCTGATCCGTTTCAAAGATTCAGAGCATACTTGGAGTATTTCAGGAATCTTCATAACAAATTTTCATGTCGATGGGTTGCCTTAGTTTACTATAAATCTTGAATTATTACTATTTGCTAATGCATCTGAAATGTAACGTCTGCGTACATTAACTAACTTGTTTTCTTTATGGTCACACACTTAACTGACTTTGGTAACACACCTGAAAGCCAGTTCCTATTAGGGAAAGCAATTTAAGCGTTGGTTTATGTAAGATTTTGTTCTTAATCACGGTTCACCGCAAGTGGGGACGAGACGACTTGGTGCATAATTGGCATAATAATGTATTTAAATTCGCATTATACAGTATTACGGATAAAAGGTAATAACGATACTTCCCTAAAGCGATTCCTTTGATTAGCAGTGCAGAGGTTACTGCATATGAGAGAACAGTTCTGTAGTGGAAAATTTATGCTTTTCTTATTCTAGTACGAGTGTAATAATAATAGAATAGTATAGCAGTAGTATGGCTAATTAGGATAAAGCCTCGATTGCTCTCTTCGTTAGTTTCTATTAATTTCTGGTAGTTCTTTCAAAGAACTACTAGAAGTGGAGGTGAAGAAATTAAGAACCAAACACCAATCCTATGCCTCCTTCCTAGTGATAAGCCCAGCTAACGCGACCAACGCTGCCTTGCCGTCTTGAACCAGAACAACTGGCCTCCTGGAACACTGGTTAATCCTTTTAACGAAAGACGTCCTATGGGGCCACAAAGACACAGACACAACCCTCAGTCCAACCCAAAAAAGCAACAAATGGCTGGTTTGGAGACCGAATCAAATCCAGTGCAAATACGATATTTTCTGCAAAATTTCAGGAGTTTATCTAATAAAGCTTCATCCGCTCCAAACAATTTTATCTCTCAGAGAAACTGACCTCATCTGTTTAACGGAGTCCTGGCTATCAAGTGATAGACAAATCGGTATACTTCTTCACGATACCCCTTACAAAAGTATCAGAAACTGTAGGAGATTGAAAAGAGGAGGGGCATTCAAATATTCTTCCCAATACAATGACAGGCGACAAGTGTTATTCTAAGCCAATCTAACAACTTTGAAGCTTTATGTGTAACACTGGTGAACCAAGTGAGGATACAACTCTGGTCTACCTCCCTCCTGGCCACACTGAAGATACACGGATTGAAATTTAGACCTGGTTAGTTGCTAGCCTAGTCCCTGCTCAACAAACAGTTGTGGGAGGAGACTTCAATATGCCTGTCCCAAGACATATTAAAGCTCTGCAAGACTTAACATTAACCTTGAACTCTTTGAACCTCAGAAGACATATCACACCGCCGACGAGACCACGTCAATTGTTAGACCTTATTTTCCACAACTTTCCCAACTGTAATAACCAGCCCAACCCTTTCGCATCCTCTTCAGATCATTCACCTGTGCTTTCTCAATATCAACGGTATCAGGAACTCAAGTTGGAAATTATAATTCAGATACCCACTCTCAACTGATATTTTCTACAAAATTCTTGAAACCTGAAACAGTCATCAACCATCACTCCACGATTAATTGGGATAATTTATTTTCATTATCTACTGAAGAGGCAATCCAATCCTTAGCTGAGCAGTTGAGATATATGGGCATGATTGGTACATCTAAACAAGTCAGAATTAGCGAGAGAACCCAGCAGTGGTTTCATCCGGAAACCCCCCTTTAAACGTAAGCAGAGGGCAAATAGAGAGAGAGAGTTGGCGCCTCTGTAGCCAGGTAGGTAGGAGCAGCACTACGTAGCTATGCGGTGGTCAGGGAATGACCACCGCATATCCCCGGAGCAATATGGCCTTAGTTGCTAATGCTCCTAAAAACCAAACAACAACAACAACAACAGGGCATATAGAAAATGGATAAGATCCAGAAACAGTACAGCCCACGAAACCTTTAAAAGGGAGAGAGCTCACTTCCTGCGCCTCAAGAGAGCAGCACATCAACAGCACATCTTGTCCCAATTAAGAAGTCCCGAAGAATTTCATCGAAATACAGCAATCACTTTAACATGGAAGGAAAGCTATTTGAGGAGTGGACGCGTATCTTTTGATCATCTTTTGATCATCCAGATACGACGACAGTAACTTCAATCCTTCCTAGTCTAACTTGGAAAACCCTAACTGCTATGGATGATGTAATAATTACTAACAACAGCTCATTGATGTGATAAATGGCCTGCCCAACAAGAGTACAACTGGACCTGACGGCTTTCCACTGTTTAAATAAATAAATAAATTTTCTGTTTATACTCCGGGACGACCAAACGGTCAGAGGAGTTCACAAGATAGACAGAATACAAGAAACAGCACCGTATTCAGTAGTCACGGGCTTGAACCCTGGTCACTCAAGGCACATGTACTTATGCACCCGCACGCCTGACCACTAGGCTACGGCGACCTTATTTTTTTATGATCAAGGTGTGCTCTGTGTACATTGTGGATCTCCTTAACATCTTCCGGAAGATTCTAAAGACAGGCGCCATACCTGAACTCTGGAAATCTTATTATGTCAAACCAGTTACTAAAATTGGAAACCCCAAGACTACTAAAGACTTCCGTCCGTCCAATTGCCATAGAATGTACTTTATTAAAATTTTTTGAAAAACTAATACATCCAGTAATTATCCAACACTGTTTTTTTCACCGACCACCTTACCTCCACACAGTCGTCCACTACCTCAAATCTCCTCGATACTCTGTTCAGAGCACAAAAAGCCCTAGATGGATGACAGAACTCAACTAGACATTATCTTTTTCGATATTAAAAGTGCTTATTATACTGTGTCAATTCCTACTCTTTTATACATTCTAAAAGAATATTTCAAGGCATCAAACCAAATAGTAAGCATTCTGGAGTCTTTACTACAGCGAAGAGAGTTAATTATTGAAAATGGATCTCATCAAAAAACTATCTATGTAACGAAGGGGGTAGGTACCTCAGGGTGGGGGTGATGTTGACCACCCTCTTTGCAATTCTGCTTGAACCATTCCTTGCAGCCCATCCAAATTTCTGCTCCTTCGCCGATGATTAAAATTTTTTTTTTTATTTCAAAAGACCCCAAACAGATTCAAGAAATAAATAATCAAACCTCCAATCAAATTGAACAATTAGATTATTTACAGCTAGCTGGACTCCAGCTAAACAGTGCGAAGTCAGCCCACGTGACAATTACGAAGAGGAATTCAGGAATAACTTCCGAGTTATAGTTAATGGCGAGACAATTCCGAAAGTTTCATCGCATACTGACCTAGGACTAACGTGGGATGAAGACTTAATTTCAAAGATCACTTCCTCAAGACAAAGAACTCTATGCTGTATTCTGGGCTATTCGCCAAGAGCCCTTAGGCCACAACATCAATTTGATTTGTCAATATATTGATAAGTGTATCACCCCTATACCTTTATATGTATCTGAAATATGGTCCTCAGCACCTCACGATGGAATACTGTATTCTACTGTGGCTGAACTGTCTGGGAAGGAACCCAGACAGTTCAGCCACCGTTCACTATCTTGAAATCTATTCTTCTAGTCAATCTAGGCATGACTCCCTGGAAGCTCACTGTTCCCAAAAAAAATCTGTCCACATTGTCTAAGCTGCTAACCCGTCAGATTGATAGAGGATATTATATCACTTCCAAAAACAAGCAATAGAAACCACCAGAGCGGGAAACGTCCACTACCCTGGACTCCTTAAAAGCAATGTTCCCGTGTAACATAATCCAAAACTTCAACACCTCCATAGATCCAAATAAGTTTGGAGAAAATAGAACATACAGAAGCCAAATTATGGACGAAATCTGTGCCACATCACTAGAACTACTATAAAATCTGAGCTTTATTTATATCAGAAATGTATAGCATGTAAATAATTTAATGTAAAAATATATTGTAAATAAATTGTAAAAGCAAATTGTAATGACAAATATATATTTGTACACCCTCCTAGCCCACTGTCTGTTCAGGGGGTGAACCTAAGGTGAATAAACAGATGATAATAATAATAATAATAACTAGGGCGCTTCGCCCCCTGCTCGCTTTGCTTGCCCACCCACGCGCACGCTTTTCTACTTGAAATGTAGAGGTATACGGAGTAAGTCAAATTTTTAAAAGACACACCTATCGAAACGCACTGGTCGATATCTAATCAGGAAATGACCTATGTAATTATTTACCTGTGCATTTGTAGTGCGCGGCATTCTCAAGGTCGAATAAATATCACGGTAAAATTCCAGAATGGTATACATCCTCCAACATGGCGGCAAGCTTGTTGTTGTTATTTGGTTTTTAGGAGCATTAGCAACTAAGGCCATATTGCTCCGGGAATATGCGGTGGTCATTCCCTGACCTTTCCGCATCCTCCGTATTTGGTGGTGACGGGCTCGAACCCCGGTCTAATCAAGAAGCGTGTGCTACGCACTGCTGCTCCTTCCCACCTGGCTACGGAGGCGCCAAGATGGCGGCAAGCAAAACAGTGGGAAAGCAGTGATTGACAAATTGTGACTCCCATATTTCGACAAACAGACAGGAACAAAGCAGTGATTGGCAGATGCCACTGCTTTCCTGCCCACTGTCCGCCTAGGTTGATATGCCTAGGGTGTTTTCTCCATATTTGCCGCTGTTTTTAAATCGGGCACTCGTTTTCCCATTTTAAAACAGCGGAATGGATGGATAAACACCCTACCTAAGCTAAGCCCCGACACAAAACAATCAGAAAAGGTTCCTTCACCTGTCAATTATCGCCATCTTCCTCGCTTTCATACCTGCCGGTGTATACTATACTGGACTTCAGCCAATATCACTATGTAATTATTTACATGCGTTTACATAGGTCACTTAGGAACAGGCCTTTCGCTTCGGGTTCCATAATACATGAGGAATATTGTTGTATCCGAAATAGCAGGACTAAAATATTTACAGCCTATACAAATATTTAAAATATACTAAATTACTGTATTTACAAATATATATTATTCATTAATATACAAAAAAACCCACGTTATAATGAAACATCAAATGTTAGACAGTGAATCACGTGCATGAGGTTGGTAAACGTTATGTGGAGGCAGTTGTCAATAATTAATTGCATTTGTAGTGACGTAATTGCTTCGCCCTCTTCTCCGATAGGCTCGAATAAATATCACTAGGAGGAAAACTTTTTTAATGTATAGATAGATAATAATAACTACTGGAAATTAATAAAAAAATCTTTCCCCCTTCATGGAATCAATTATTACAGCCAAAGTTAAACCAACATCTATAATTTCTTCGAATGAATACATGTTTGTTTTCATGGCTACAGGTGTCCAAAGATTTTTGAAACGATATTGTATTTAAAACAATTTACAAATGAAATTTAGAATTTACAAATGAAAAAATTAAAATTTCGCTTTTTTAAAGTAGATATATAACTAATTAAAACTGGATAAATTATAAAATAGAGTAATTTAGAAATCAGTAAGTAAATGAATTGTTTTAAATATTCATCATTGGTAAAAGAAAGCATCTATTAAACCTGTAATCATTTTACCGGAAATTTGATGGATTAGGCAAAACACTTTCTGTATGAATGGCTGTTTTCTTTTTAAAAAATTCCGCTAATTATAAAAGAGTCTTCTGCGCTTTACATAAATGGTTCTACCATTCTAAATGGATTGTCTCTAGGTTTGCATAGGAACCGTCGCCTCACATAATGAAATTATATCAATTATTATGTACACTTCTCAAATCTGTACATTATACACAACTACATAAAAATAATCTTAAGAGGAGTTAACAGTGAAGTTATTAAGAGGAGTTAACAATGAAGTTATTAACTTCATTTCCTAACATTAACCATCTTATTATTATTATACCAGCTTATTCTTTAATCTTGGCATTAGCGAATAATTCTATTTATCACAAGGCAACGTACAGATTTTATGTTTTGTTGGTTTTTTTATCCTTTAATCTCCTCTAGGCCGTAATATCCTTACTTGACGTCCACTGAAAATCTTTACTTTTAAAATATATTCAGATTTCTAGCCAAGATCACATATCCTGACTAGGGATAACCTTAACTTATCGTCTTTCTTGCACAAGCATATCACAAATATTGTTTCCTCTGCATTGAAAAACCTAGTTTTTCTCTTTGCTCTTTATGGTTCTTTTCTTCTGAATAGTTTCTGAATGGGCAGATCAGAAATCCTTACTGCTTAATGATATATTCGCCGTATAAATCGATTCCCCCTTTTTTTTACAGTCATCTTTCGCATCGCGGTAGTGGTCTATTACAACAAAATCTATAGTAAGAACTATTCTATACTTTTTCAATCAATACTCTTGCTCTTTTTGTTTTTTAAAGGTTACATTATGAGCAAAGTTATAAGAGTGTACATTACTCCTTCATGTAGAGTGTCACAAAACCAAAACCTGTAGGCATAGGTGTCATGACATGACATCGCTCTGATACTGGAAAGGTTTGATTATGTAAGCGATCTATTCCTTGTTGCCTGTTTAGTACTGTACTGTAAATTGGTGTCGCTGCAAAAAAAAATGTCTCAATATGAAAGACCATTTCCCATAAGAAACTGACACTCGTGGAAGTTACTTTTTCAGAATTTGAAAAGTAAACCCAAAAATATAACTGCCGATGGATCCATAATTGTTTTTGTCTGATGAAAAAAAAAAAAAATTTTTTTTTTTGGAGTTTAAAAGCTGTACATTTGTGTAAATATATATAGTGGTATTAATTAATTCACGTCTTTCTAACATTAAGCACTTCCCTTTAATTAAGTTTAGATTTTTACACCCCGGTGTGTACGTTGACTTGAAAATTTTCAGGCGATATTTTAGTGCTTCAAAGGCAGACTTATATACCCCGGAATATATGGTAAGACAGTTAACCTCGGTATCTTTAAATTGAAATACGCAGTATTTACTGTAATCTAGAATTGCATGTTTTGAAACTATTTCCTTACATGAGAAGTTTCACGTTAATCGTAAATGGCGTCGATGCGGATATGTGGCGTGACTTTGCACTGTTTCGTACGTCGCACATCCTTAGTAATCAAAATTAGATCAACCTCTAGAATCCTTTTGTATGGCGTAAGATCAATGACACCTATTTCTTAAGAAAGAAACTTTGTCTCTTATCGCAGAAATAGGGCTTTCCTTCCGGACAGTCTGCTTCATTGGCTTTTGTGAGCTTATCAGTGTTGAGGCTTAATGGCGTCAGAGCGAACAATAGCCGTAAAGCTGTTCTCTCACAAAACCTTATTCGTGTGGCGAGATACAGTTACGTTTCCAGGAATTACCCAACCATATGCACATGGTGATTTTATTCCAGGACAAACAAACTTCTACTTCGTTGCCAATAGTATCGGAAAAGAGCTTTTCGACTGTATCTGATTTTTTTTGTGTCATTATTATCAACACTAAGGTATAATGGAGAGATAATTGCAGTGAATATCTCTCATATTTCTGCCACTTTTGTATTTTAGGGAATCCATTTACTTCAGTTAGATTTATACATATAGCCCTCTGAAATCGATGCTGTTTCAAATAAAAAAAAAGTAGTAAAGGAATAATAATAATAATAATTTATTTATCCCTATTTTATGTTACACTTTTTTGGGAGATAACAACAAAAAGGGAGGGAGAACACATAAGCCAATGGCTTTTTAGGGGATGTTCCCTTAAAAACATTATGAATATACAAATATACAATTGAAAAATGTACAGTTCTGAAATTGTACAGGTAATGTTCAACAGGAAAGACATAAATAAATTTGAGTTTTTTTTTATACATTTCTTTACAGAAGACTTCAAAAAGCATCACTACGTATAACATCATCGTGAACATTTTTACAATTAAGTGAGGAGAGAAAAGGAAAATGATGAGATACATGCACAGAAATTTACAAATTATTTGCCAACTGCTTCCTTTAACATTTGTACATTATTTCCATGTTGGTGTTTATAAAATCCAGCAGTTGAGTGGAAGGTAATTTGAATCAGACATCCCTGGTGATGTGTTCAATTAGTAGTTTCTTGAATTGATTTAGTGAATTGACATTTTTGATTTTTGCAGGAAGTTTGTTCCAGGTTTTAGCACCTCTATATTTTATGCTTTTCTGACCCATGGCTTCTCTGAAAAGAGGAATCTTCAGATTGGCTTCATTTCTTATATCGCACGATATTTCTTCTTCGTCTGTGGTTATGAAAAAGGATCTGACGAGAGGGGAAAGTCTGCTGTCTTCAAAGAATTGTAAACAAGGATCGCCTCGGCTTTCTGCAATAGCTGGTAGATGCTTATGAGTCTCATTTCCTTGTATCTCGAACTAACCGATGCATTCCAGGGAAGGCCCAAAATTGAACGAACGCATCGATTGAGAATGGAATTAATTCTCGCGAGGTTTTCCTGGCTGGTGGTACCCCATGAGATGATTCCATAGGTGAGGTGCGGCTGAATTAAAGAAAGGAATACTTGTCTGAGAAGAGAAGGTGACACCCAGGCAGAGGCCCTGGCAAGTATTCCCGCTAGTGACGAAGTTTTCTTTCGTAGGGTTATCATTTGTTTTGCCCAACTTAGCTTATCATCTATCCAGATTCAGAGAAACTTGGTTTCATTCACCCTTTCAAGTTGTTTTTCTTTGTTTGTTATGTCGAAATCAATATTTAGTGGTTTGTTTTTCGTTCTAAACACCATATCTTTTGATTTTTCTGGATTCAGTATAAGCTGATTCTTTTGAAGCCAATTATGCATCACAGAAAGCAAGGCAGAGATTTTGAGTTGGAGCTCATTAAGGTCTTTATCTGTGATTAGGATGGAAATATCATCGGCATACGCTACTAGGTGAGAAGATGGAAGAAAAGAGAGAAATTCATCGATGTAAAGAACAAATAGGATAGGTCCAAGAAGTGAGCCTTGAGGTACTCCCCTAGAGAAATAACAGATGTCGGAGTATGATTGATTTGTTCTTAAGACAAACGGCGGATTGGTAAGATAGTTTTCAAGGAGAAGGTTAATTTTCCCTCTCAAGCCAAGGTTATTGAGTTTGTTAAGTAGAATAGTATGGTTTATGCAATCAAAAGCTTTAGATAAGTCAAGAAACAGTGCTATAGCATAGTGACCCTTTTAAAGACTATCAGTGATCCTTGAGCAGAAGTCAACAATTGCAAGATCAGTGGATCTTTTAGAGCGATAAGCATACTGTTGTTGATGGATGAGCGGATTTTCTTCAAGAAAACCCATGAGTCTGCTATGAAGAATTTTTTCAAGTAATTTTGCAAAAACTGAGAGTAGAGCTATTGGTCGAAAGTTGTTGATGGAGTTACAACGGTTTCCCATTGGAAGAGGAATGATTATTGCTTTTTTTGAATTGAGAAGGGAATTTACCAGATTGAAAGGAGAGATTGATACTTCAGTGGCATAAGAATTGAGCTAAGGACCTTTTTCAGCAGAGACAGAGATATTTCATCAAAGCCAGGGGCTCCCTTTTCTTTCAATTGATTCCATGCTTCTAAAATCTCTTGATCGGAGAGAGAAACGAGAAAAAAAGAGTTTCTGACTGAGTACTTGGCAGATTCTCTCATTTCATTGTCTCTGAAGTCAAGTTCGTCTTGAAAGAGGTTATTCACACTTGAATTAAAGTGGTTACAGAAGGCAGTAGCTTTTAGCTCGTCATCTGAAATGAGTACCTCATTTTCAACTACATCTCCAACATAGCTTCGTGATTTCAGTTTCCTTCCCAGTAATAGTTTGTTCAAAACTGTCCATTTTTTCTTGCTTGTTACGATACCTGTAAGTTGAGAACTATAGTATTTTCTTTTTTCTGACCGAATGCAATCAGTGACTTTGTTTCTGTACGTTGTGTATTTAATTTTATCTGCCTCGATTCCTGTTGCTCTAGCAATTCTTGCAAAGTTGTCTCTTTTCTTTAACATATTACAGATCTTGTTTGAGATGAACGGGCATATTTTCCCTCTTGTCCTGGTGGCCTTTTTATTCCTTGGGCTCCTGATATATGACACGTATTTTTCATAGCTATTTAGGATATGCTTAAAAAAGCAGTTCGCTGAAATTTCAGGATCACTTGTAGCAAACACTCCATCCCATGTTGACTGCTACAGGTCGTGACAAAGCTGATTGAGAGAGTCTGGAGTGACAGATTTGAAAGTGTGCATGATCTCTGCTTCATTTATTTCATTTCCGATTACCATTAAGATGGGACGATGATCGGAAATAGTTGTATCAAGTATTGCATACGTGAGAGAGCATTCCCCAATTGCGAAGTCAAGAAGGGAATTGTGGGACTCTCCCATTCTAGTTGGGATATCTCCATCAGTAAGAACAGAGAAACCATTTGAAGTAATGACATCTAGGAGGTCTTGCGCCTGAGAGGATGAGCTTTGAAGAATATTAATATTAAAGTCACCAATCAGTAGAAGGCTTAGGGATTTGCTTGTGAAATGAGATAGTGTTGTAAATAGTTACAAGGAAGCTGTTAACTGAAGCTGAGGGAGGTCAGTATAGACACCCGATCACCAAAGAGGCAATGCGGATAAAAGTGAGTTCACAAGCTTGATCAGGCCGATTTGAGATAGGAAAGGCAGAGCATCGCAGATGACTATGAACATAAATAGCAACTCCACCACCTTTTGAATCACCTCTGCAAATTTGAAAAAGAAAGTAGTCTGGAATTTGGATTGAAACCTCAGGAGAGAACCAAGTCTTAGTAAAAACCATCAGGTTTGGATGCAGATTCCATGATGTCAGTTGAGCGAGGATTTCATCATTATGTTTTACAAGACTGCGTGTGTTCATATAGAATACAGTAATTGCACCTTTTGATGCTGCAGTAAGGCATAAGTTATTTGGCTTAATTGTTGGCAAGTTACAGGCTAGAAAGATGTTTTCACAAGAGTTAGTGTCATTGAAATTCTGGTAGGCTGAAGAGACAGATGAATCATTTGTAGACGTTATTTCCTGTAGAGATTCCTGGATATCTGAAAAACGCATGGATTGTCATTCATGCTCACTTGTTTCGATAGCTAAGTCACTAGCTGGTAACCTAGGGCCAGGGACGGGGGTCGTCCGTAGAAAGGCCGAATGAGAGTTCCTACAGGCTAACAGTGGTCCTTCAGTAATTCATCAAAGTCTGATTGCTGGCATTGAATGTAGAAAAAGCTGTACGACTCGTGTTTAGAAATCATTTTTATTGCCTTTGTTTCTATCTGCAGCTGTGTTCTGTGTGCTGCTCTACTTCTCTATCGCAGAGTTGGGGTTCGAGTCTCGAGACAAAAATACCCTTGGTCGAACTTTTGGTTCTGGGGATTGCTCTGATTGTAGAGTTGGTGGCTGTTCCCACAACAGGAGGAGGATGTCGACGTCTGCCTGTGTGATTAGAGGCAGATAGATTCCACTGTCTTCCGATGAGATCTGTCCGCCGCCTAGAGGAAATGGCATCTTCTAGGAGTGGATTTGAAGGTCGATTGACATCCTTAGATGTTTTCTGAAACTGACTGGGGATAGGAGCATATATTGGAGGGTATGGAGGTTGCTTTATAATAGATGTGTAAGTGGCTTCTGCAACAGGTGTATGGGTTGGCTGGAAAGTGGAATTTTCCACGGGTTTCGTCCAATTGTATGTAGGACTTAATGACCTGCTGGAGTTTCGAATAAGGTTTGTCAAATCCGAAAGTTTCTTTAGTAAAATATAATTAAATTCACACAATTGCGCGTTTTCCAATCTGTTTTTTTTTAGTTTCATCAAGAACAGAGACCATCATGGATTTGTGAGTGTCCAAGATTTGAAAAATGAATTTTGTGGTCAGCTCATTTGGATTTTCATCTTGTGAAACTTCTTGGTTAAGGAGGTCAGAGAAGGAGCGATTTGTCTGCTCTGAGGCCACGTCATGAGGTATGCCCTCCGATAGTCCACTCTCCCGAGTATCCATTGACGATGATGGACAGTTGAAACACTGAGGTTCATCGTCGGGAGGGCTTGAGGGATCAAGTGGGCTGCAGCCTAAGCTTTTCATGTTTCGTCTGCTTTTTCTTTGATTGCCTGTGATTTATACAACAAGGGCCCTTCCACGAGTCAATCGCTGCCTGTGACATCTTATTTCCAGTTGGCAGTTGACATATCTATGTATTTGATGCAGTACAAAAGACCGCATTCCGCATTGCATTGAAGGAAATCTTTGCATTTCTTTTTGCACAATTGGCAAATAATATGCACTTGCGGAGCCATTGTAATTAAGAATAAGTATACAGAATTGCTTTTGAGATTAAACAATAGAAATATACAAAGTATGAGATATACAACACAGAATTATTGCTATCTGAAATAATTTTAGACTAAACGTATCCGTGAACTTTAGTTAAAATTCTTCAGAATTCAATTACAATTCATTCAAAGATCGAATTTTAAAGATATATTTAGTAGATTCCTAATTTAAGCAACAGGCATTCCTAACAACATTCCTAAATTTAAACAACAGTTCTGGATTTCACACCACTGCAGATTAACTAGCGGAGGGTCTTTTGAAAGGCATAGTCCTCTTCGTAAGAACAATGGTAGGTGACCTTGCGTGCTATTATCGGACAAAAACAGTTAAAGTGACTGACCTTGGTTATACTGCGAGGGAGTAATCCTTTCGTTGATACTTCCCAGCTTCTGGGGCGCCTACGGAAACGATCTGAGATGCCTTGTAGAAAGGAAACATAAATTTCATTCGTTAGAGCATGAAAACCATCTTTCCAAAACCTCTTCTTTCTTGATGGATGTGACGAACATAACCTGCTGATTCAGACAGTATAAAAATGTTAGAGCAGATTCATCAGAAACCATTCATTTAGCTCACTTTTGCAGGAGCACAAACACAGCACAACCACAACCAGTCGCGCAAGCGCCGAAAATGCGAAGACATTCGAAACCAGCTGAAAAATAAATTCTTGAAAGACATTTCAATCGTTCTGTAGCCAACACATCCAACCAGGCTTTAATAAAATTTACCAATTAAGTGCGTCCTGTAACCAAGTGGAAGTACCTTTTTAGTATAGCTTCTCGGATCGTCTAAAATTGTGGATATCTCTTGAAGAGGAGAAGATCAAAAATTTTAGCGCTTTTGTCCAAGAATCAGTAAAAATAAACATTTAGAATATATAAGAGCCGTATTAATTTGCTTTATATGTTTCTTACATACTTTATTCACAGCTGCCAACTTTTTCGATTTACGACGAAGATTTTGCTTTTTTTTTGCGGCCTCTTCTCCTATTCACCTTACGAACATAAACTATTCTCGGCCTTTTTCATGAAGAAAGTAAAACAACGACTTCACGGTTAAATTCTTAATTTTTAAAGACTTCTGCGAATTTCTGCTTAATTTTGTTCTTTGTTCGTAGTTAATGAATTGGTCGTCAGGTGTGCTAGTCTGAGTTTCATAAAACAATATTTCACATATGTGAAACGCGCAAAACGGCACGTTACCTATTATAGAGGCTACTTGTCAGGTTATAACTAATTGAAACGTAGCTGGAGTGCTAGAGTTCGGGGAAGAACTTTAGGGACGATTCTCATAAGAATCACGGCATTACGAAACGTGCTACTTGTGCGATATTTGCGGCGTACTGGAACGAGACGTGATACAGCCAAGGGGATGCCGTTGTGTGTATTCAGTTTGCACCGAATTAGTGCCAATGCCATCTTTCGTGCCCTTAAAAGGCACTCGTGAGTAGCACAGATGGTAGGATCGCCATCTTCCCCACACCGGCTGGAAAAGACCCGAGTTCGAATCCTATCGATGAAGGGAGGAATTTTATGGGCCTTTATCAACAACGTGGCTGAGTTAGTTGGTCTCAGGCGCGGGTAGCATAGTTTTTCTCTTGAAAACTCGCGTTTTTCGTCTAGCAAACAGAAACTCGACTTCATAACTCCCAAAATTTACAGAAAATATATACGAAGCAATATGGTTTTAGTCGCTGATGTTCTTAAAACATTACAACAACAACAGCCCTTAAAAGATGATATCTGTTCTACAACGTCAACTACTTTTGTTCCTGATAGACATACCCTGGTCTTATATTCCACCTGTCCTTTTTGCACAGTACATTTCCCTACTCCTGTGAATCTGATTGGTCCACTACTACCTCCTGTGAATCTGATTGGTCCACTTTACATCGATGGTTCGACTGTTGATGATCCTGCTCAGATAGCAAACAAACTGAATGAGTATTTTGCATTTACATTCACACATGAGGAATTATTAAGGTTTGGAAATGGCAGAAGGTTATCAAATTGTAGCAGGATACTTAATGATTTTGTAATAACTGAAAGCAAAGTAGAGGAGAAATTGTCGAAGTTAAACATAAGAAAAGCACCTGGGGGGATGGGATCTATCCAGTTATATTAAAGGAGGCGGCAAAGCAACTAAGCAAACCCATAGCCATAATTATGAGAGCATCCTTGGACTCAGGGGAGGTTCCCACTGACTGGAGATGTGCAAATGTATCCCCAATTCACAAAGGGAGATCGAAGATGGACACGAGTAATTACAGACCAGTTAGTTTAACTTCTGTTCCGGGTAAAATAATGGAGTCGCTGGTTAAAGACTTATAAGAATCACAGGATCATCTAGACAAGACTGCAGGATCATTGCAGGATCATCTAGACAAGACTGCAGCAATAATTCAGACACAGCATGGGTTTGTTAAGGGAAAGTCTTGTCTGACAAATTTGATAGGATATTATGATGTGGTTACAAAGGAACTGGATGCAAAAAATAATTTTGATATCATATATTTGGATTTCAGGAAAGCTTTTAATATTGTTGCGCATGGAAGACTATTGTACAAATTGGAGCAGAATGGTATTAAGGGAAAGTTGCTAAAATGGATAAAAGGATGGTTAAGTGGGAGAAGACAGAGGGTGGTAATCAATGGGTGTTTCTCTTCGTGGACTAATGTTATTAGTGGTGTCTCACAGAGTTCAGTGTTAGTTCCACTGTTGTTTTGTATATTTATCAGTGATATTGATGAAGGTATATCAGGCTTAATGTCGAAGTTTGCAGATGACACAAAGGTTGGCAGGGTTGTTAATGACAGTAATGGCAGTGTGCTACTGCAACAGGATCTAGATAATTTGGGCAGATGGGCTAAGAAGTGGCAACTGAAGTTTAACCTTGACAAATGCAGAGTACTGCATATGGGTAGAAGTAACCCCTGAGAAACGTACCAACTGTGTGGTACTACACTTAAGGTGGTAGAAAATGAAAAAGACCTGGGAGTAATTGTGCAGTCAGATATGAAGTTTTCTGAGCAATGCAGACAGGCTGCCAGGGCAGGTCATGGGGTTTTGTCAATGATATATAGGAATTTTGCTAGCAGGGAGAAGGAAGTGATTGTCCCTCTGTATAAGGCAATGGTCAGGCCACGCCCTGAGTACTGCGTACAGGTCTGGAGGCCTCATTTTAGGAAGGATGTAGATTTATTTGAGCGTGTACAGAAAAGGGAAACAAGATTGGTGAGGGGAATGAAGGGATCCTCTTACCAAGAGAGGCTTATGTTCTGCAAATTGCAGTGGCTGGAGACTAGGCACCTGCGCGGTGATCTGATTGAAGTGTATAAGACCTTGAATGGGTTGAGTACGCTGAATTCTGATGGGATCCTTCCACTTGTTCAGATTACGAACCTAAGGGGGCATAAATTCAAATTAATAAAAGACAGATGTAGAATAGATGTGCGGAAATTTGCCTTTAGCCAGCGGGTGGTTAATTGCTGGAACAAACTTCCACCCGTCGTTGTGGAAGTTGATAGGTTGAATAAATTTAAGGAGGAACTGGACAGGCATTTGGAGGGAATGGTGTGATTTTTTTTTTTTTTTTTTTTTGGCTGATGCTGCATAAGCTCATACACTTGCTTTCTTGCATCACATGCCACTACTACTACTACTATTACTATTACTATTACCAGCGGAATGCGCTGGTTCCACAGGAGGTAGTTGTTTTATGAGGTCGCGTTTCTGTTTGCTGGACGAAAAACACGAGTTTCCGAGAGAAAAAAAAACTAAGCTACCCTCGCCTGAGACCAACTAACTCAGCCACGTTTGAAAAAGGCCCATAAAATTCTCCCGTCATCGATAGGATTCGAACTCCGGTCTTTTCCAACCGATGTGGGGAAGACGGCGATCCTACCAGCTGCGCTACTCACGAGTGCCTTTTAAGGGCACAAAAGATGATATTGTTGTACACATTGGCACTAATGATATCGAGAGTAGGAGATCTGAGGATTTGGCCCTCCTGGGTATCACAGTTCGTATAATTACTGCCCTCCCCACACCAGGTGGAAAAGACCTGAGTTGGAATCCTGTCAATGACGCAGGAATTTTTGTGGCTCTTTTTCACAAGGTGGCTGAGTTAATCGTCTCAGGAGAGGGAAACATGGCTTTTACTCCCACGAACTCCGTTTCTTCTTCTTCCAGAAAACATCAAATCGAGCACAGAATACACACAATTTACAGATATATTATATAGTGCACAATGTAGCCTGCGTTGCTGATTCGCCTATAACTCTACAACAACCAACCAACGAAATAACCAACCAATCTGAAGACCTACTGAACAAGTACAGGGCAATGTTGGGAAAAAGTCGTGACTTAGGAGGATTGAATTTGAAAATGTCTGCAATTCCGCCCATACACGATAGGACGGAGTACATGTTGAGAGCCTTGTCAATCAATTCAGCCCTGGAGAGACTGTTCAAGGCTCTTGGGTTAGAATTTTGTCAGTGTTTTGCGTTGTTAACGGGAGAGACTGTTTTTGCAGGAATGGGATACACTGAAGTAGAAGTGGTGCATTAATATTCGCTGATGCTATCGAAGCAATGTTAGGTGGGTCGGAAAACTGCTAGCTTGTAAGGATACACAGACTAATGGATAACTAGAGCCGCAGGTAGCGGTGTAAGTGATTCTTGCATTGCTTCTATTGGAATATGTAGCAGCCTGGAAAGTAAGGTGTGGGGGATTTCAAGCCCTGAACAAGTAAATACATGGGCTATGTTAGGATAGCTAAGAGTAAGAACATGTGCATGTATGCTAATTCTAAGACTATAGTAAATAAATTTGATGAATTAGAAGTACTGATTAAGTCATCAAATGTTGACATTGTAGGGGTAGCGGAGACATGGTAATACTCAGCAATAAGGATGCAGAATTTCAATATGGGAGAGTAGAATGTGCACATAAAGGAGTGGGGAATGGTTATACTTTTAGTTAAGAAGCATATTAAATCTGAGGCAGTGTATTCAGTCGATATGGGTGACCAGTGCAATCAGAGTGTTATAATGGAGGATTTTAATTTTCCAAGGTATTAACTGGAACTTCTGGGTTGATCACCCTCACAGTAGCAAAACTTTTTTGTGGATTTATTGGATGATTAACTGTTTTCTACCGCAGTACGTTAGACAGCAACAACAGGAAGCCTGATTATCAGCGGCGATTCTTCTTGTAATAATCTGCAGGAAAAGACCCACTGGGTAGCAGTGATCAGGGTGTACTGATGTAGGTTTACTTAAAGACATGACTACTGTCAAGGGTGAAGGGAAGGGCTTTTGCTTTCGTAAGGGTGATTACTCTAGTTTCAGACAGTTTTTAAATTCTATACAATAGACCATTTGGTATTTATTTATTTATTATTGTCAATAGCAAATTCTAAATGGGAAGCACTGAGCGAAGTAATCGTAGAAGCTACTATTCTTTTCATACCAACTAAGAAATACCACTCAAGGTTTAGACCTAAATGGATGTCAGATGAACTGACGAGACTTGTGGCAGAGAAGAAAAACGCATGGCATGCATATAAATTATCAGTTGATACAGAAGTCTATGGTAGATATAAAGAAAATTTTGCAGCTTTTCTCTGACAAAGAAAAGCTGCAAAAACTTCTGAGAAATGGTATTGAAAAGAATTTATTTAAATTTTTTTCCCTTTTAAGTTCTATATGATTTCGGGTGTTTTCTGAACTGCTTTGTTTTATAATCATCTATATGATTTTTTTTTTTTTTTTTTACTTATTATAAGGCCCAGTTATTAATTATGCAGTTTGGCAGCATGAAATGCAGCAGCCGATTACTTGGCAATAAATCTGTAAAACTACAAAATAAACTTCAGTTTGCTGAGTGAACTTCAGTCCTGACCTGGCAATAAATATGGCACAATATGGCGTGAGATGCTTATGTGTCCTAAAGCTAACAACAGTTGCACTGGAATACTTTTTATCGGTCAACCAAGACTTTCTGTCTATGTCGATGATTTGAAATTATTCTCTTCAGGATATCCAGACAGCCCACTTAATATCTGAATAAGTAACACAGAAATTCGCACTCTTTAAAGAATATCTACATTCCATTCGATTAGAAATAAATAAATAAAGACAAATCAGTGCAAGTCACTTTTACGAAGAAAATAAAGAACGAAATACATGTCTTCGTCAATGGGTCAAAAATTGAGAAAATTCCTTACAGCAAGGATCTCGGTCTAACATGGGACGCAGAAGCAAAACTTTCTGTGCCATGTAGGCCATTAGGCAAGAGTTCACAGGCTTTTGTTATCCAAGTCTGATCGTACAGTATCTTCAAAGAGTGCCGTCCCGGTCATCGCATACCTGTCGCTGATTTGGTAATGTGCTCCGCCCTCGCATCTCAAACATCATCTTGGGCCAAAATTACGGGTACCTACTATGGTTTAACTGGGCCACAATTGAGTCCTTCACGATATCCAACGCGATACTGCCTTCGAACCTGAACATCACCCGGCGGAAACACCTCATTGTTAGATAGAAAGTTATAACCCTTAGTCTGCTGTTTATACGCACTCTGGATGCCCCACCATTGATAACATCATTGTATGCAACAGGGAAAGAAGGCAGGACAACAATTCCAAGTCGACTACTTATAGAAGTACACTTCGAAACCTGACGTCTATCTCATACTTATTTCCCTTCAACACCAATCAATGCAACACCTTAGAAATCGACTTATGTAGAATATGTTTTTTCTCAGTTTATAACCTTATTGTTGTTAATCATAATTGAACTGTAACTGATGTAAACTGCTAGGACCTTGCTGTCCAGGTGTGAGACGATGGTCTGAAATTGATTAAATAAATAATAATAACGCCAACAACAAGTAGCAATTCTGACAATAAACTCAAAAAATATCCAAATATCTGCAGTTTTATTGACCTCGCTGTGAGAAAAGCTGCAATTATCTCTCCTAAAAACAAAATTCCAATATTTCAGTCGTTAGTTTCGAATCATTGTTCAGGATAAATATACCATCCCTAAGCTATATTGTGTCCTATCTGCTTTCGACATTTATAGCCTTTTCCAGCTTGTATTTTGCTTCGAAACTCACTTGTTGACTTCTATTTTCCAGGTTATTCTGAATTTTCTGCCTCTCTTAATGCTACGACTTAAGCGACTTTTATGACTGACTGCTTTTTACTGAATAGCTGTCAGCATCACACTGCTAATATTTCAAGCCAGCTTTATTTCCTCTATATGGAAGTCATGCATCTCGGAATCGCTCGTTTATTTCACGCGAGTTCGCATAGTGGTCCCTTGTTAGGCAAGGATTCTCGTAATAATGGCACTAGCCATGATGAATGTGCCTGTAACGGCAGTAATTCATTGGGATCTTTATGAAGTGAACCAATATCGGCAGCATAGACAGGAAGGAACAAATGAACGAGATGACGGAGCGCTCTAAAGGGATTATGAGGAATGAGTTATTTTAAGGAGTACTTCTACAGTTAATAACAACGATCGTATGCTAATTATTGTAGAACAAGGATTAGTTAAGATGATGATCTTTTTAAATTTTTGTGAATACATTCTAAACACTAAGGTTATGCTAAATATGTTTCTATTGAAAGGAGAATCTGAAGAAATTAATTTAAAGTACCGGGTGGTTATAAAATGTTTCCCTATTCAGGAGACACTGCTGTGAAAATCGGTTGGTATGTCATTTAGGGTATGGGGAAGCGATCTGTAGGAAAAAAAAAATTAGTTCAAATTTCCGCCACCAGGGGAGAAATTGGCACTGTAAACATGAGATGGAATACTTAACTTAGGATTAGATTTTAATATAAGAACTTAGAAATCTGTAGATATTGTTCTACGTGCTTTCCTACACTTGAGTTGACATTCTGAAATCAGAGGACTGCGTGCGACACAGTTTCACGTAGCATCTCATTGGGGATGTTGGCTACATGCTGTTTAATGCTAGCTTTAAAATCGACAAGCGTCTGTATGCCGCCATGGTGAACTCTGTCTTTCAGGTATCCCCATAGCCAGAAATCACAGGATTGAGATTTGTTGATCGGGCTGGCAACTGCGGAAAGTCTCTAGAAGTGATACTATCATTTCCAATGGGGCGGGCACCATCTTGCATGAACACTACGGTCTCCAAGCATTACCTTTCTTGAAGAGCAGGAATAGTGTGAGCTGTTAGAAGAGCGTAGTACCGTACACCCTACGGGGGGGGGGGGCATGAGGTGTAGACTCTTTAAAGAAAAATGGTCCGATTATAAACTCTGCTGTGAATCCACACCATACTATAACCTATGGACATGTAACCTATCTTTCATGCACAGCAGATGGATGAGAAGTTCTCCATATTCGGCAGTTTTGTGCATTTACAGCCCCATGAAGAGTGAAATGTGCCTCATCAGACCACAAGATCATTCGAGCCCATGTATCGCCAAGTTCCATACGAGCCAGAAATCGTAGAGAAAACTATTTGTTGTTGCTGATCACAAGACTAGTTCTTGCGCTACGTGAATCTTGTACGGGAACCAGCGTAACATTATTCGAAGCACTTTACGTACAGTAGACCAAGGAAGGTTCAAGTCTTTTGACACACCTGTGGCAGGCACTACTGACTGGTAGTGTTTCGCATTGCAACCGCCACTTCATCCGCTACCTCCGTTCTGATACGTGGTCGTCTGGTCTCCTGCCTGCAATTACCCCTAAATCCCTGGTTGTGCGCTTCAAATTTCTTTATTAATTTTTGAAGCCCCACTGACGTCAAATGTTCTTTACGCAAACATTAGTTTCCGATATTCACGTAGTTCTGCATTAGCGTCACTATTATTCTGGTAGAAGAGTTTTACTAAAAGAGAACGTTCCTTTTTTTGTAAGAGCCATAATGGTCGTTGTCGGTGGCGTTGGCCTTTCTGCTTTTATCTAACAGGATGTCATTTGCGTAAGCAGCGTGTCTTGAAGTAAATGACAACCTGTACATACAACTTTTGACAACAAATGACAACTTCTGCAGCGCCGTTTACCCCCTGGTGGCGGAAATTCGAACTAATTTTTTTCCTTCTACAAATCGCTTCCCCATACCCTAAATGTGACATACCCATCGATTTTCACAGCGCTACCTCTAACCATTTTGACACTAGGGTCTCTTGAATAGGGAAACTTATTTTATAACCACCCGGTATATCTATGTGACAGGTGTCTTGATGGGGCGAAAAGTAGAAGTGCTGTATTATATCATTATTATTTTTAAGTCTTGTGATGATAAAACATGGCACACGAAAAATTCAGAGAAAGTAATCAAAAATATAAAATCAATATGTTCTTATGAGATTTTTGTTGGGAAGAAATGTTTCATTGGTCTGCACCGGCGTTATATAAGCTGGGTTTACGCAGGGCGTGAACCAGAATCGTGACCCGTGTATACAGGCATTTCTTAGAATACAATTATGAAGGCGACTTCCAAGAAGCGCTAATGAGTGGCTCGCGCTGTATCAAACCGTGTTTGATATGTTCATCCGTAAAGCGTCTCGCTAGGAGCACAGTACACTTTACACTTGCTCCATTTTCAAAACTCCGACACGGAGACGATATATTTAAGGGCGGAGGGTTACGTGAATGTTTTTCACGTAATCCTTAAATATAAATCTAAAAAATTAATTTTCTAAATGCTATTTATTAGGAAAACATTTCTAAAAGGACTTTTATGATAACTATTTATTTATGTAGATTTCTAATTTTCAGTTTGACTTCATCAACAGTTATAAACAAATTGGGAAATATAAGGTTACTGGGTATAAAACCTCTTGATCTTGTTTATTTTTAAAATAGCCCACATAGTGCGAAAGCCTCTCAGCCCCTGGTTTAAAAACACTGTGATCTACATATGATAAAAATATTAATTGCTCAACCCATGCATGGTACTAGTAATACATGTATTAATATAAATAGCGCTAATAATACAATACTTATTCTTTTGATGCTGTCTCCTATTGGAGGTTGGCGATCACCACGCTGTACTTCTGTCTGTTTGAGCGAGATGAAAAAGATCCTCAGCTGATCTGCCAGTCCAGTTGTAGACCTAGCCACATTTTACCAGTTTCCTATCTTCATATAAGGTTCTAACTTTCCATTTTCTTAATGAAAGTTTTTGCCACCCGGGGATTCTTAGCACCCTTGTCCCGTTTAAGGACGCCGGGGACTCGGGGCCATCCCTCTCGTTGTGCTAGCCATGGTGATCATTCTTGGGAAGCATGGCGCAATAGTTTCCCCTTGCTTTCTGCACCGCAGTTCTTCAGCTATATCCGTTGGTTTGACTACGCCTGAAGTAATCTGAAAACGAGCCGAAATCCGGAATGTATACATAACTATTATTCAATTAGTTTTGCACTATTTATTTATTTATTTTTTTAATCTTCAGTGAGGTGGCGCTATTATCCCTCTTCCTCTCTCAATCTTTAGCTAATAATCCAATATATTAATGATTTTTGAATTTTATTAAACATATTTTCATGGTGGTTTGTATAGGCTTAGTTCCAATGAATAAATTACAGCGAGATAAAATGTTAAATATTTACGCTATGCTGTAACATAGGCAAACAATCAGCTGACCGTTAGAACTAAGAACGTTCCAACCGTCAAATAAACATGTCTATAAGTAGTTGAATACTACCTGATATTTTGCAAAAACGCGCAACCCTAACTACATGCAACTCGTTAACAAATAAAATAACTCTTCTTCTTATATCACATTTTCAACATAAAATGCAGGAGCACATAGAAATTGCGTTCAGCATAGAATATTAATATATACTAAAACTTAACACTAAGTAGTAGATGACTCTCATCGACTAGTGCAATACCACCACTGCTTATTGAAGACGAAGTGGTGAAATCTATGTTTAGTCACGAGAGCAAAGTTTTCGGCATCCCCGCCCTCCCCATCTTCTTTAACCCATGCACGGTACCAAGTACTATAGGTTTTCACACCTTTCGTGTTTCGGGTTTTCATAAAAAAAAATAAAATAATAAAATAAAAAGTTTTGTGGATAATATACAATGATATCACATTCGCTTCAAAATGGAATGGAAATTTTATTTATTTTTTCTACCATTGTACAACCGGAGAAATTACTCAACAAAATCAGGATCCTGAACATGAAATGCTTAAACCACAAGACTCTTCCGAGTCAAACCCAGACAGGTGGTAACCTCATTTGAATTTTAAATTTCACGAGAGTTCTTAAACGTTCTTTAAAAATGAGCGATCATGACTCCATGCATTAAGGTGTGAAGCTTTTGAGATGGAACAAATTAAAATGAAATTAAAAAGGAATTCAACTGCCAAAAAATTATTATTGCAGTGGTTATAATATCTAAACACATCTGATAATTTCATTCAGTGTGAATGCAAACTTTCAATATTCTTTTCTTCATATAAATTATCTCATCAAAATTGCTTTTGCTTTTTCTAATTCGCGTCAGCAAATGCAGAATTGTAGTATCTCGCGTGGTGACGCAACCTAATTTCATCTGTCCCGAATGAACAATTTGGTCTTTTGGATGTTGTGCAGTAAGACGCACTGCTCGTCTGTAAAGGCTTTCGCCATTCATTCCAGACAAACTAAAATTCGTGAATCACGATCGTCATTCATGGGCGAGTAATAGTAAATAGAGGCATGTGATGCAAGAAAGAAAGCATATGAGCTTATGTAGCAGCAGCCAAAAAAAAAAAAAAAAATCGCACAACTATTCCCTCTAAATGTTTTTGTCCAGTTCTTCCTTGAATTTATTTAAGCTATCAACTTCACCAACGATAGATGGAAGTTTGTTCCAGCAATTAACCACCCGCTGGCTAAAGGCAAATTTCCGCACGTCTATTCTACATTTATCCTTCCTCAATTTCAATTTATGCCCCCTTAGGGGGCAAAATTGAAATTGAAAATGCTCAACCCATTCAAGACCTTATACACCTCAATCAGATCACCTCGCAGGTGCCTAATCTCCAGCTGCTGCAATTTGCAGAACTTAAGCCTCTCCTGGTAAGAGGGTCCCTTCATTCCCCTCACCAATCTTGTTGCCCTTCTTAATATGTACACGCTCAAGCAAATCTACATCCTTCCTAAAATGAGGCCTGCAGACCTGTACGCAGTACTCAAGGCGTGGCCTGACCATTGCCTTATACAAAGGAATAATCACCTCCTTTTCCCTACTAGCAAAATTCCTGTACACTGTATATCATTGACAAAACTCCATGGCCTAAGTGTAGTACGCAGTACTCAAGGCGTGGCCTGACCATTGCCTTATACAAAGGAATAATCACCTCCTTTTCCCTACTAGCAAAATTCCTGTACACTGTATATCATTGACAAAACTCCATGGCCTGCTCTTGCAGCCTGTCTGCATTGCTCAGAAAACCTCATATCTGACTGCACAATTACTTCCAGGTCTTTTGAATTTTCTACCACCCTAAGTGTAGTATCACACAGTTGGTACGTTCCTCTGGGGTTACTTCTACCGATATGCAGTACTTTGCATTTGTCAATGTTAAACTTCAGTTGCCACGTCTCAGCCCATCTTCCCAAATTTTCTAGATCCTGTTGCAGTAGCACACTGCCATTACTGTCATTAACAAACCTGCCAACCTTTGTATCATCTGCAAACTTCGACACTAAGCCCTGATATACCTACATCATTATCATTGATAAATATACAAAACAACAGTGGGCCCAACACCCACGTTAGGGAAGCTTCTCGCACAGAAGAAGCTTTCCAAACGCGCATCTAGCTTAATTGAGGCTGGGATCGACCCCAGCTATAAGACTACAGCAGCGATCTCAAACTGGCAGACTCATGTTCCTCAAATGTCTTAAAAGACACCGTTAGATTAGAAGAAATCACTTTAGATAACACAATGCGTAATTTAATTTAAATAAATTTTATCAGACAAATGTAACCCGTGTGCGACTGTTTTCGGCCCAGATTAATATTAAACAAAAAAAAAAAAAAAATAATAATAATAATAAATAAATAAATCTCGAGCAGTTCTACGAACTGCAAAATAAGATTGGTTAAGAATGTCAGAATATCGAAAGTGTAGCTTGCAATACGTGTCCAGAGTTATTAAGGATGCAGAATGGCGTTCTCCGGGATATTTATGATAAAAATCGAAGTACTGAACATCCATTGTCTGTTAAATTATTTAGATGGTAATCTGTTTGGATAGAGGAAACAGAATGCAGCGTGTAACTGAATGCATAAACAGTCTTTCTAGAAACTTCATAATTTAATATTCTTTATTTTATAGAAACCACTTTGACTAAAGACCTTGTAATGTAATCTAATAATTGTCAAGGGATGAAATCTAATTAAAATTTAAATATTGTAAATGGAAGAAGACGCACATGTTATAATTTCATGATCAATAGAGCATTATCATCTCATTGTAAAGTCAGAATTTTAATTTTATTTGTTATGTTTGTATGAGAGCTGATTTAACATGCATTTTAGAGTTAAAATTAAAATCAAGGTGCAATTTAGTCGAACTGCTTGCTGTTGTAGAAGTTTGCATGAATACACAAAGTATACACCCAATATTAAAGTTCAAATAGACGTTTTCATTTTTAAGTATTTAAAAAAGAAAAATTCACGAATTGTGTTGTTCATTCAGCTAATAAAGTAAAAAGAAACTGGCTTTGAGTAATGCATATGAAGCAAAACAGAATTATAAAGAAAAAATTGATTGATTCTTGGCGAACAACTTTTAAAACGAAGAAGGTGATTACCCAATGGACTAATTTAAAATAGTAAGTCAAAAATTTGCGTGTTTTAATGAGGGCTAAGTAAATTTTTGATCTATTAATCATCAGTGTGCATGTTAAAAATGCAAGTTAATATATGCAGTCCATTACATTTCAGGCTCTTTCAATTTTTTTTCTTAATTGATATTTTTCGTTTTCTGTGATTAATAGAAGTGAAAAGTAAATATAGCTATCTCCTTAACAATTAATTACTAAGATTATAATTTTATAGAACACTTAATAAAGCTCTCTCTATATGTGTGTGTGTGTGTGTGTGTGTGTGTGTGTGTGTGTGTGTGTGTGTGTGTGTGTGTGTGCATTATACGTGCATGAAATTATATTAGTCAATTTTATTATATGGTACAGTATTTATCTGTAGGGAATTAGGTGTATATGGACCAAACTAACAAGTTAGTAAAAGAAAGCTAACTTTAGTCTGGAAGGCCTATATACTAAAGGCGAGAGCTAATAACAGAATGTAAAGGAAATTAAAATTAGAATAGTGAAAATAACATTCTTCCTCTTGGCCATCGGTCTCCTACTTCATCAGGGGCTTTGAGCAGACCGATAGCCAGAATAAAAGAATATCTCATACATACCCGTTTCTGTTGTCCTCATTCCAGTTTTGCCTGAGTTTAATTTTTAGGTGATTGTATAGAAAATAAATGAGAAGTGATAATAAATGAGAAAAGATAATGTGTTAAATTTAAATTTTGTAAAAATAGTGTCAGAATCAGCAAACTGGGATGGGCGACAGAAAGCCCAACGGGTATGTACCAGATTAAACGAGAATAGGTCCTTACTTCCTTCTTGTATTGTGGTGGTCAGACTGAAAAAGAGATCAAATTCCCGCCTTCTGGTTGTTTTATGTGTGCTGACTAAACACCCTATATCAGTGCAAATGTTCTGATAGCTTTAAGAGGGTCTTTGGATGTTTATTGGAGTTAGTGGGGGGGATGCCTCTGATGGCGGAAGGAACCTATATGAATGAAATGATGTGTATGTATATATTTATTTATTTTGAACACCATTCCAGTATATATATATATATATATATATATATATATACACACTGGTGTTCAAAAAAGTGCATCACCTAGCAATTTCACATTTCTAACCCTTTTTCGCGATGGTAAGTTACATTAATGCTAGCATCACAAATAGAAATATAAACAAAAGATATTTATTAATAGTTAAGGCAAAGCTAAGTAACATTTGACAGGTGCTCTCAAAATATTCCAAAATGAGCATTTGCAACCTTTATACAACAGTTTTGGGAAACACGACAATTATGGCTGCAATGTTATCAGAAGCCCTCAATTTATCATTTTAAATGGAAAACAAAATGAAAAGTTTACCAGGTGCAAACTAATATTTAGTTGAACCGCCTCTGGCCCTGATGACAGCAGCACACCTTCGAGGCATTGACACTATCGATTTCTGAAGAAAATCGACTGATAGTTCGTGGTTCCAAACACGAATTATGGCTTTCTGAAGTTCACGAAGGGTCTTTGGTTTCTTTCTGGCAACTTCAGATTCCACATGATGCCAACAGTTCTCTATAGGATTCAGGTCTGGGCTGTTACTTGGCCAGCTAAGAGTTGTAATGGACCGTTCTTCCAACCATTTTTTCACCTGTAACAAATGTAAACACATTACTGTCGAACCTCTAATGTAGAAATGAAGCTAAAGTAACTACATAAGTGCTACTTTCACTTTTTACCCGATGACAAGGACAGAGTCGTCCTGAAAGATGCAGTTACTTGTCAGGTTGACATGGTCTCCAATGGTTGGCAGCAATTTGCATTCCAATATAGTCAGATATCCATTGGCATTTACGGAACCTTTTATAAACTGCAGGTGATTCACTCTGCCATACGAAATGCACCCCCATATCATTTGGCTGGTAGGGAATTTCACTGTAGACACCATACACTCTGAATGGTATTCTTCACCACGTCTACGGCGAATAGTTTGTCTCCCATCAGAGCCATGCAGGTTGAATTTCTTCTCATCCGAGAAAATAACTGATTTACACTGCTCGGGGGTCCATTTGACATGCTCCTTACATCAATTAATCGGGCCTTTTTAACTTTTTTGTGTGAGGAGGAGCTTCTTCTTAGGACGAAGGGCTACAAGTCCATTTTTGAAGAGGCGTCTTCTGACTGTTACTTGCTACCACTCTTGTATGTTCTTCCCATTCTGTTTTCAGCTCAGACGTAGAAGCTTTACAGTTTTTAAGGCATTAGCGCTTCAAAACATGATCCTGTTTTGACGTAGAGACTCGTTTGCGTCCGTTTTTTTTTCCTATCAGCAGAACCAGTATTCTTGAGCTTGGAAAGAAATTTATTCACTGTCCACTGACTACAAGACACTCTATAAGCAATGTGACCGGAAAAACATCCTTTCTCACGTAAAGCATCAGTAGCATTCTTCGTGGCCTCAACTGCACGTAACTCGCCATCCTGACACAAGCAAGGAATGACTGAAACTCTTGCAAAGCGTGCTTATATTTGTATAGCTGAAAGTAACAGCTGATGCATTACTACCTCATCACCTACGCGTGTCAATCTTATCTGATGCAATCTGTAAGAAATATTGCCATATACTTACGTTATTTGGCCGACAATTACAATTTTAAGGGGTGATGAACTTTCTTTGAACACATGTGTGTGTGTAAAGAAATTAAGTAGAACCCGGATAAGTAGTTTTCCAAGAGACCGGAGGTTTAGAACTTCTTAGAAGGGAAAATGACCTAAGGGTATGAAATATTAACTACACAAATTAAAATGAAAAGATACACACACATATGAATGGTCATGTAAATTGTAGGAAAACTATCAAAAATAAAAATTCTCATTTAATGCAAAACAATATTTATTAATCACGATTTAATAAGATTTCAAAATTATAACAAGGATGCAATGAGAAGAAAGGTAATAAGAATGATAAAAATCAATTACAATAATTACGAGTAGTACAAAAAAAAACTAGAAATTTTTATATTTTTTTTTCAAGTAGCTATCCAGAGAAGTCTGCTGCAAATGTTTTGGGGGAAACTTCATACAGAATAAATCAATTTTCCAAACACATTTCAACACTGACTCAGGAACATCGGATACATTATAAATGAATTTCTGCAGTGAAGAGAAGTCAATCATTGCATCTCGGAAAGTTGGTAAAGTAAGCTCATCTTCTAGTTCACATTCACTATCAGTCATGTTTTGATCTTCATTGCAAATATCTTTAATACTTTGTAATTCACGTGCCATAACACCATTGTCTACATCAACATACTCATAAAAATTTACGGTAAATCCAAAAGTACTGTGTAGGAAATCCCATTCGTCAAAAGAATTCCCTTTCTGTTCATCACTTTCGACGCTGTCATTATAGAACCTAGCCTTTTTAAAGGAACTAATTATAAGTTTGGCTCATTGTATCCCATGATGCATTATAAATAATGCATTGCATCTAACAAAGAAAATTTTTGGAAATTTCAGTTTTTCCATTGTTTTACAAGGGTAAGCAATTTATGTTCAAGGTACTTTCAAAAATGCATCTTTAAAACTTTGATTGCTCCTGATCCATTGGTTGCACAAGTGATTTGGAATCCCCAGAGAACTCCAAATGGGCATTGTCTGAGCGCTCATTGTTTTTCGTATGAGCAGGGCAGTTATCGACAAATAAAAGAATTTTTCTATTCTCTCCTGCCATCTTTGAATCTAGAGCTCTTAAATGCTCATCAAAAAGAGTGCAGGTCTTCCATGCTATTTTATTGTTCCTGTATTTAGATCGAAATGTTCTCACATTCTTGAAACAGCGTGGTTACTTGTGTTTTCGTATCACAAGCAATGGTAATTACAGTGGTAGAAAATGAAAAAGCCCTGGGAGTACTTGTGCAGTCAGATATGAAATTTCCTGAGCAGTGCAGACAAGCTGACGGAGTAGGTTATGGGGTTTTATCAATGATATGCAGGAATTTTGCTAGCAGGGAAAAGGTGATTATCCTTTTGTATAAGGCAATGGTCAGGCCACGCCTCATTTAAGGAAGGATGTAGAGTTGCTTGAGCGAGCACAGAGAAGGGCAACAAGATTGGTGAGGGGGCAACGAAGGGGTCCTCTTACCAAGAGAGGCTTAAATTCTGCAAATCGCAGCGTCTGAAGACTAGGCACCTGCGAGGTGATTTTTTTTTTTTTGGCTGATGCTACGTAAGCTTGCATGCCTCTGCTGCTACTACTACTAGTTTTTCTGAGCCATTCATATTAGACCCCACTAGCACTGTAATTATCTCATTACTCAGTTTACCACCATAGCTGGTTGGTTGTTTTTGGTTTTATTATTATTGTTGTTGTTGCCCTTATATTATTTCTCCCTGATTGGGGGATTCCACTCCGTGACGGGTACTGCTACCAAATACACAGGGTGGTTGTAATATCTGGTGTTACTGTCGGTCGAGGAAATCTCTGACTATCCTACAGGTGTTCAGGATTGAGACTTTCTGGAGTTCCTTGTAGGTGTTCTCTGGGAGACCTATTGCTGCTAGGCTGCTAGGTAGTGTCTTTGGTACCATATCGGTGGTTGACACGATGATTGGGATGGCTGATACTTCTTGCATATGCCACATCTCCTTTGTCTCAGGTTCGTTTACTTCCTAGTGTTGGGAACCGCTATGTCAATCAGGTAGGTAGCCTTTTCCATCTTGTCCACAAGGGTTATGTCCAGTCTGTTGTGCGGGATGGTCTTATCCGTTATTATGGCGCGGTCCCAGTATGGGTTGGGGTCTCTAGTACTGCCTGAGGTTCGTACTTATAGTATGGTACACTTTCTTTGGTCAACTGGTATTTCCTCGCTAGCTTCCGATGTATTATCCTGGGTACCTGGTCGTGTCTATAAGTGTACTCAGTCTGAGTGATCACCTTGCACTCCGCGGTGATGTGTTGGATCGTTTCTGAGGCCAGGTGGCATCGTCGACATGTCATCTGACATCCCGGGCTCCTTTGCGATGTATTTTCTAGTTTCTGGTGTTGATTACCTGGTCTTGGATGGCCAGCATGAATCCTTCGGTCTCGGGGAAGAGCGTCCCGCTTGTGAGCCATGCATTGGAAGCAGTGTTAGCGATGTGATCTTGATGGAGGTCATTGTAGTGTCTGCCATGGAGTGTCTTCTTTGCCCATCTTTCTAACTTCGTTTCTTTTACCGTCTGGGCGAATAGGGTTTCCTCGCTTAGGTTGAGTAGAGCATACCACTTCCTTATGGCCTGGTGGAGTGGTGCTCTGCTGTTCTCGAAGTAATCCTTCAGTTTAACTATCACTGTTTTCTGTTGTTCTATCAGGTCCCTTCCTCCCTCCCTCTTTCCGAGCTATTGTTAATCTCTCCACTGCTGACTTCGGGTGATGTTGGCGACTCTTGGTCATCATTGTCCTTGTATTTCGCATGATATCTTCTAGCTCGGTGTTAGTCCAATCTATGACCCCGAATGTGTATGTTAGTACTGGAGCTGCATAAGTATTTATGGCTTTAACTGTGTTCCTTCCGTTCAATTTTGCTTTCAGCAGGCTTCTGAGTCTCTGATGATATTTTTCGGTCAAGCACTTCTTGATTTCCTTGTGTTCCAACTGCTCAGCCTGCATCATCCATAGGTATTTGTAGGTCTCTCCATCTGTCATAGCTTCGATCTCTTTACCAGTCAGCAGCTGGTCGTTTCGGCCAACCAATTTTCTCTGGTGCAGTGTGTCGGTCTTGTATTTTTCTAGACCAAATTCCATCCTGATGTCCTTGCTGAATTCTTCGGTGATCCGGAGTAGTTGATGGAGTTGCTTCTCGGTTTCCGCGTAGAGCTTGATGTCACCCATGCATATCAAGTGGGTGAGGGTGTACAGGTTCTTTCTTCCTTCTTTGAGGTTATATCCATACTTGCTGCCGTTGAGCATGGTGGATAGTAGGTTGAGTGCTAGACAGAACCATAGTGGGCTCAGAGCATCTCCCTGAAAGATTCCTCTTCTAATTGGGATTGGCCTGGTTGTGATGTTCTCGACCTTAATGGTGGTACTCCATTTCGCCATTGTTGCTCCTAGGAAGTTTGTCACTATCGGATTAACCTTTTAGATCTTTAGGGTCTCTCTTAGTCAGCTATGAGGCACGGAGTCGAAGACCTTGCGGTAATCGATGTAGGTCGTGTATAGGTTGCAGTGCTTCTTGAAGGCTTACTCCATAACTGCGGCATCTATGGTTAATTGCTCCTTGTATCCTTGGCTCTGCTTGCATCCTTTTTGCTGTTCAGCCATTATGTTCTGACTCTATAAGTGGGGTCTGATATCTTCTTAGTTATGCAGCTGGTCAGGATCTTGTATATCGTTGGGACGCATGTGATTGGCCTGTATTTCGCCGGGTTTCTTGTATCTTCATCTTTAGGCTTCAGATTTGTGACCCCTTCAGCGAGAAACTTCAGTATTGTCTCTGAATGCCTTATCATTCGTGTGAACTGCTCTGCCAGGTGTTTGTGTGTGCAGGTGAGCTTCTTGTACGAGTCGTTGTGGATGTTATCAATTCCCGGGGTTCGCCAGTTGGGGGGTCCCTGATCGACTGTTTTACTTCTTCTCGAATCTCCCACTCTCTCATCTCTTGTATGTCCTTCGTTTTCTTCCGTTTTACTTCTATCCAGGGTGCTCTGCTGTTATGTCTTACTTCACTGCTCCAGATATTTCCCCAGAACGCTTCGATCGTCTTCTTCTCGGCTGGTCCGTTTCCTGCTTTCTCATGTTAGTCCAGTTTCCTGTAGAAGGCTCTTTGGTCCTCATCGAAGATTCGGTTGTTAATTTCCTCTGGGAGCTCTCTTTTTATCGGTGTAGCCTCTTGCTAAGTGTGAGGAGGTTCTGCTTCAGTGTGTCCAAGTATTCTCCTATACTCTGATTTCTGGTCTCATGTTTGCTGTGGACGCTGTCTCTCTTGAGGATGCTCTTCACATTTCCAATCAATTTCTTACTTCTATTACCCTGTTGGTGCTGAGTCAACTGACCTATCTTGACTCTTAATTCTTCTATCTTGTGCTGAAGTCTTCTTTCCCATGCTGGCGGTTCCTTCTGTCTTCGGTTCTTCTGCTGGTGATCTCTCGTTTCTTTTCCATTAATCCTAGTGGCTGCTATCGCAGCACAGTATACGGCTATGTGTATAGCCTCCAGCGTTGCACCATTGTTTTCAAAGTAATGTGGCATTTTTTGCCGATTGAGGTGGTCTGTTACTCTCCACAGGATTTTATTTGGCCTTTGCTTAGGTATCATGTGGGTTCTTGTGAGGTCCATTCCTTCGAATTCTGTTAGGGCCTTCTTCCACTCGTCTTCTGTTCTGGATAGCATGATTTTGTCTCTTTCCACTTCAGCTACTCTGGGTTGTATTTCTTCTTGCTGTTCCTCCTCTGGTTCCATGGTATGCTGTTCTTCCTCTGTTTCCATATTGACCATATTCTTTGTGCTTTGTAGCAGATCGCTGACATCCTGCTTGGTCTTTTCCAAGATGGCAGGAGCTATTAGGTTCTTCGTGACGATGGTTCTTCTTTGGTCTGCTAATGGCTGTTCGGTGACCTGAATATCCGGTTATCGTGTCAACCACTTGGTATGTACATTGTCATATCGGTCTCTAGTCTGGTTATTTCATAGTATGCTCGCATGATGTATGTATTCATTTCAATGCTCCACTTCATGCGTTGGCGTTTTCTTCCTTCTTGGGTAATCACTAGTGCAGTTATGCAGGAAACATTTCCAGTTAGTGGGGCTGGATGGTCTTACCCTTCTCTTGTGGTAGCCTTACGGGGGACATCGCCACTTGCTCCGCTGTCTTTCTCGGGAGTCAGTCTCCAACTTTTCGAACCGACCCCTCTTCCTAAGGCCTGAACGCGAGTGACTTTATCCTGCCAACTCTCGATGCAGTATGAATAATATTTATCTGCGACATCATCCATCTATGGAAGTGGACTTGCTTAGCTTCGGCTTATGTCCAGTGGTTTATTTATTTATTTCTCGCGAGTGACGCCAGATGGCGCCACGATCTACCTCAGCCGTCACTCCGACCTTGGGGAAGGTAAGTCCAATGTGGTAACTTTCGCGATGTTTTTTTTTTTATCATTTAATATATTATTATATCGGTCTCCCAGCGTAACACTCCCCCCCCCCCCCGAGTCCAAGGAAGTTCTCGTAATAATGGCTAAGGGTTTGCTTACTTCCTTTTCTGCCTCCTTCAATATAACTGGATAGATCCCATCCACCCCAAGTGCTGCCTTTTGTTTAATTTCAACAATTTCTGCTCCATTTTGCTCTCAGTTATTACGATATCATTTAGCTCATTGCCAGGGTTTAATTCACCTCTGGCATTCCCCTCCCTGAATAACTCCTCATGTGTGAATGTAGATGCAAAATACTCATTTAGTTTGTTAGCTACCTGAGCAGATGATCAACAGTTGAACCTTTGATATCAAGTGATCCCATCAGATTCACCGTTCCTTCTAGAGTTTGCAGAAGTTACTCTTGCATCTTTTGCCGCCGACCGGGCTGGCCGGGTGGGTAAAGTGCCTGCCTGGAACCCCAAAGGTGGCGGGTTCGAATCCCGCCTCGGGCTTGGATCAGAGTACTGCAAAAACCTTGGGAAGTGCATTGTGGCCACAGAAGCCAATGCGCCAACAACTAACTAAAACAAAGAAACAAACAAACAAGCATCTTTTGCCAAGATTTCTCGTAATCTGCCTTTGCCTGCCTAACTTCCTTTTTGACTTGATTATAGAACAGCGTATATCTATCCTTTTTGACTTGATTACAGACCAGCATATATCTACCATAGGCTTCTGTATCACCTAAATTAAAAATCACAATATTCAGGATCATCTGTTTATATAGCAAAAACAGTATACATACATTATTTATAACTTTAAACTTATTCAGTATCTCAGAACGTACGCAGTGCTTGAATTGCGAACTGCTGTGCATTCGAGCATGTACCGATGATGCGGTCGCCTGAATAGTTCCTTAAAAGTTGCGTTCTGGACGGAAAATAGATGTATGCTGCTATGTAGTATGTACTCAGATGTAAGGATGCATGCAGGCTTGATTCGCCCTCTGAAAACAAACACGCCATTTGGAAAAAAATAATTTTCACCCCGCCTTCTGCTCTCATCCTGATGCGACATCTAGGTGTGCCTTTTCGTCAGCTAGCCTCGGGTGTCGGAATAGCTTGACACGGAACTGATGTGGTCTGTCAGTGGCGCCCCTCTGATACCAGTGCCAAGGCGTTCCTACGCTACTTCCCACTTGCTACGCTGGTCTACCCTGAAGGCTGCTCACTGTAGACTATCTTTTAGCTGACAGCCTGTGATCCAACGAAGGATCTTACCAGTAATCCCAATTTGTGATTCAAAATTCAACCCCAAAATGAAAGAGTGGTTATTAGGGTACACTTACACAGACTCATCCATACTGGTTTGTTTGTGACGAGCTATCATGATATGTTTCAGTGCGTGTTTTAAAATCGAAAAGCTTTTGACGTTAGCAGACAATTTTGAAAAAAATGCCTGTTAACGTCAAATTTCGATAAAAAAAAAAAAATGTCCCGATTCATCAGTACGAAATCCACGTATTACCTTTATAGTTATTATAATCAGTCGATTGCATTATGTGATAGTAAAAGAATTAATAAAATTTAATTACTGATATTTTGATTACGCGAAATTTCAATTACCATGTGTGAGAGCCTGTCATGGCTAATTGTATCAAAAAGCTTTGCTCAAAGTCAAAGGAAATAACGTTGTTTCACAACCCAGATATATTTTCATTTCGTCATAATAAGTAACCAGCTGGGTCACGCAAGAATTCCCTTTCACGACCACACGATAAATTTATGAACAATGAAATGCTGTATAAGTAAAAAATGGATATCCAAAAACTAATTTTCCTTTTAGGCCTTGGAAAGTGAAATTTAGCATGAGTGAATTATGCAGTGAGACTTAAAGAGTACAGATATTAATTTCTTGTCGACATTAATCTTTTAAGAATAAATTTAATGAGCCTTATAAAAGGCAGAAATTATCCAATGTTTTTGTGAGTGACCAGCCATGATCGCAAAATTTAACGAGCCCAAAGTGTGTTTACCAAATGCTTGTAACTCTACACTTAAGGGAACGATGAGCTAGTTAAGAAAGGGTAATTCACATTTCCTAATTATTTAGAAATTCGAACTCCCTATTTATCGCCTGCAACGTCAGAATAATCATAGCTGTATAGAACAACTAATGTATCATATTACTAATCCTGATGATTACTTTCGCCATAAATTTGGACACTTTAGAATTTTGTAATAAACGTTTAACAAAACAAGCCACTTATTGATTATCTTGAAACTGGATTCTCTGCTGGCCTGTCAGCCGATTTTGTTAAAGGAATGAACCGTACGTAAAAATGTGCACATTATTACACATTTCAGAGTCTGGAGGGTTACTGAAATGTTTAAATCGTTGAAAATGTTCAGCTTTGTGTTTCAGAAAATAAATATTAATAACCTGTCAAGTTGCTTTGATAATTCTTTAAATTAAGAACATTCAATATGTCTTTGTCTTCAGACTTAGACTTGGATGTTTACGTTTAAAGAAATAAAGTAGTTCTGTATCTTATTAATCTTTTTATTCATGCGGGTTTTGCTGATACCGCGCATAAGACAGATTGCTTAAATATACAGACTTTAGGGAGAGCTTCTTTCAGATTGTCTTTTTTTAATTTATGCGACAAGAAAAAGTCTTGAAAAAGTCTTTCAACAAGAAAAAGTCTTTAAATTAGCTTCTGGTAGCTTTTTATATTTGCCTAATGCAAATTCCATGCCTTATGGAGGCTTTTCTTTTTATGTTTCTTGTTTGGAGGTGGGAAGGAAATATCTTCAACTCGCGGTTCATTAAAGTTCGCCGCGGCATCAATTATGTGCCACGTTAATCGCTTCAGGTAACGTGGCGTTGTTTTGACGCAAAAGTTAAACGTCATAGTGATGTGTACGCATCCAATATTTAGACATCTACCTGTCCTTCGAGATGTTTTCATACTAGTGGAAATACTTTAGTAATGAGGTGATAAGATTTTTTTGTAGGTACAGTAGTTTGCAAAAATTACAATGGATTTACAATGAATTACGATGGATTCAAAATTGTGAGCAAATTGTTTGTTATTGTGGTAGAAAGCAGCACTCTAATATGAAATAAAATACTGTACATCTTAAAATATCGAAATAGGGGAAGATTATGTTGTGCTTTGCAATCTATTGTAATACCATCTGCCATGCAAAATATGTTATCTGTGACCCTTTTATTTAAAAAAATTAAAACTTTCTCTCACAGAAAAAAAAAAAAAAAGAAAACGAAAATAAACGCTCAGTGATTTCCACTTCCCAAATTATAACATGAGAGCTATTTGAAACGTAAGGTAGCAGATTACAGCAAGGAAGGGTAAGACAGCATATTACCTGTATTACCCTTTCGCGTGTTTTTGCGGTCAGTAGTAATTAAACTACCTCAGATTTAGAACATCAACACCAATGATCTTATGACTCACAATAGAACAAACTTGCCTTTGCAAAGTTGCCCTGGTAGCGCCTTGGGAAAAAGTGTTTGATACGTGCGTCGGTGGACACGTTTCCACAGTACATAAAGTGCATGCGAGAACAGTCTCTCAGTTGCGTAATTTTAACTTACCGATTCAAACTGTATGTACCCATTGATTGGATTGCGGATTTAGAGGTCATTCAGAATCGTATGAAAGTGTTATCTTCTTTTACTTCTTAAATAGGGCGACATCTCGATTTTCAATGTTTTGTCCCGGTGTCTTGTAAGGTTCTTTTCAGGACGCATGAATATCTGGTTTTTCCGAAACTTTAAACGTAATAGGTTATTAGCAGTTTTTATCATCTCCATAGGAATTCGTTTTCAGTCTCAGACTAGATCTACCAAGTACAACTTTGTGAAAAAAGGCATTAATATTTCTAGTTGTGAAAAAAGGCATTAATATTTCTAGTTCTGAAAAAACCAGTTGCGTAAGATTGTCTAAGTCTTAGATTTCTATTTTCACCAAGAGCTGAAAATAGAAATCTAAGAAAATAAGGATGACAACTGGGCATGTTTCCTTTCCTTCTCTTTTATCTACAGGCTATATTAGTGGTTCATATTTTCAGTGCCGCTATTGCACCATCCTGCAGAGCACCCTCCTGTGTGGCTAAAAGGCGGAATTCAACATGAACAGAAAAAAATAATCTGCGCTGTGTAGTGAGACAATCTGCTTTGCTAATCTCCGTTGAACTTGCTCAAAGATGCGATGTTATTTTCATTACTGGTTCACCAAACTTTGTGATATTGAGAATTTTGCTATTTAGAAGATCTAATGTATAAAAGTTATTGACACATTCAAAAACTTGATGGATAAATTTCATTATTGGTAAATTGGCATTTTAGAAAAGTTGCCTTATTCTGAAAATTGTATTATTCAAAACTACAATAATTTTACCGATGGATCGATCGCGTATTAATAATTTTCGAAGTGTTGAAGGCATTTTTACTGACGAAGAGCCGTCGAAATTTATTATAATTTTTTTTTTAAATCACTATTAAATGAAGCGTACTTTAATGTTATGCTTAGTGAGCTCCGCATATTCAACAAGCAATTAATAAAAATTGAATCTACCCGAAATTGCAAAATGGTGATCACGAATCGCATGTAACAGACAATCGAAATGTCTCTGATTATTTACGCGTTAAAGAAACATTTGTTCTCTTAATTGCTCGCAAAATTTTAACCGATCACAAATTCAGGGTGAAAAAAAATGATATCATTTAAAGATGAAATGTTTTATATGCATAAACTAGCCTTAGGAGTACCTAGAAAAATAGGTCGAAACTTTCGATAAATTCAATATTTGGAATGGATGCTTTTGAAAAGTACACCAGTTCGGAGGAAGTACCAAATATCTGTAAATTTATTATTCATATGGAATTTCAGATTGATAAATTTATTATTTAGTCAGCTTTCTTTACTTAAGAATTCTATTGTCCAAGAGCTGAAAGAGAGGAATTGATGACCATCTTAAGAGATCCTAGTATTCTGTGGTCATTGTTTTTTTTTCCCCGAACGTTGTATTTCAGGAGAAGCCCTCAGAAAATGAAAAGTTATCTCGCTTTTTGTTTGCCATTCTGACACATAATGGACGTTCTGAAAGTATTTTCGGAAATTCATGAATCGTTATTCCGAATTACCATAATTGGCTACACCCCAACTCTGTTACATTGGTATTGAGTTCTCAAATTATATTTGAGAAGAATATATAATTCATTTAAAGGATTTTGTAATTTATATTCAGGTATCGATCACTGAAAACAATTTTTATTTTCTTGGAAATTTTATTTTCCTGGGATATAGTTTTGCACACCACATTAATTAAAGTATGTGTTCAGAATACTACCTCTTCCTATCAAAGTTCATTGGTCAGATGGCTGAAACCGTCTGGATGTAAAAATCATTAATGCCACTGTTATGTAAATTTAACGTGTAATGATTCTATTGATCAAAATATAATTACAGCGGAAAGAAGTTCAATGAAATATGTTTGAGTAAGCCCTTGGGCTCCTGATTTATTTTATTGCAATTCTGCTTAAATATATTAATGTAATTATTTTACGATGTACTAAACCTTATTTTCTCCTATAAATATTTCTCTTTCTTTTCTTTAGAACACGTACTGCCTAAACGTGGCGAAGTTCTCATTATCTCAGTTGTTTTTAAAATTTTTGGAATATTGGGATTTAAAACTCGTTTTGTCTCGCTTGTGGCTGCCGGCATCTGTTCACCCTATTCTTAAACCGTATTTGCTACGCGTTTCAAAGCTCTTATGAAGTTTGACAGACGCTTGTTCTTTATTGCTGCCATTGTGGAAGTCTATTTCTGTGCCGAAAAGAAATTCCTGAAGAAATCGACTTGGTAAACCGATGTCACTCTTGGATGGCGAAGCCGTCACTACAAATGAATGATCGATCGACCAAAGAAAGGAAGAATTTTAGGCTGGTGGCCACACTACTAGTGATTGATGGCGATTAGTAGGTAATCCTCGGCATTTTCATGCAAATATTCTAAATAGATTTAAAAGTTCAGCTACGGATCTTATAGAATTTTTATTTAGAAAGGCTAATACTAGTTGTTTTAGTCTTGTGGGTAAGTAGTATGTGATAAAGTTCGTTCAGTGCTCTAAAAACAAAAGATTATCCCACACAGTACTGTATTGAATTGTGTGCGCTTCTTCCCATTATGTCATTCATACGACCTCTAATAATAAAATAATCCAATCATGAAACAATATTTTATTGCTGACTTTCAGCTGGCTGTCACCGTCATAGTACTTTCCTTCTTACTGTGCGTACATTCCAATATCCGTACCGTGGTTGGAAACATTGCTGGATATAATTTTCTGGATATCCATTCAGCATAACATGATAAATTAAATGCATTCCGCATTTAATTTATTTAAAATGAGATAATTTCAAATTTTTTAGCTTTGGGAACATGAGGAAAAAATGCATTGGAGAAAGATTTGGAGAGTACAATGTATGTGAAAAGGGTTTTATCTAAATTGACTTGCCGAAAGATATGTATGGAAAATGCATTGTCATTATGCAGAATGCGCTTTTATGGCCAATTATCTGGGTTTTTTCCGTTGAATACGCCGATAAATGTTTAGAAACGTGAAGAAGCTGTGTGTGTGTGTGTGTGTGTGTGTGGTATGGTTGTTTATTGGCGCATTAGCTGCTATGGCTATAGTGCGCCTGAAGAAGGGGTCATTGATTGGTTGTGTGTTATGTTTTGATCGATATTGTCATGCATGTATTTTTCCGGTTCATTAAACTCCTCATTTTTCCATTAGAGACCGACGTTTCATTTATGGATCATGCTAGAAGGCTCAAGTCTCCTTACGTGCTACAACTTTTTCTCAGGAGGTCGGGTACTTCCAAAGTTCTTCTGAAAAGTCTGAATGAATTTTTCTCCTTTTCAGCTTTTGCTTATGAAATTTTTCCGAACCATTTTGCCACAGATTTTGTGCAAATGTTCAAATCTTGGATCGAAATGAGTTTACATTGTTCTGTTTATATATCCAGATCTAAACAATACAATCAGTTGGTGATAATTTGTCACCACTTTGCTCACTTTTTTTCGCATTTAATTCAGTCCTTGAAGATTACCTTTCCATATTACGGGATCGTTCGTCATACTTATCGTCTGTCTGACGTTTAAATTACTGAATGTAATTTATTTTGTTGTCCACCTTTTGATTATTGATCATTTAATCTTTTGGTCAAAGGGTTAGTTAACCTTTTGGACAGTATCTGCTTGAAAGAATTGCAATACCAGGGATACAGAAAACAACGTGTCTCATTGCATCATTTAATCACTGTAATACCATTAATACTAATAGGTAACTCATTACAAAGACAAGTTTGCTCTACTATGAAAATTAAGACTCTTCTATTATCATTGCGGTTTAAATTTTTCTGGTCGCAAAAGCAGATGAAAGGATAAGATAATCTTGCGAACATCTTATAATTTTTCTAAAGCCATATATGGCTTCAGAAACCACTTTTGTATCATTATAATATTTAACATAATTTTTTTTCGGTTATTAATGTACTGGCATAGACTAATAATCAAATAGACCGCGGAACACTTTATTTTGGCGGGCTTTGCATGGAGAAGTATGCGTAGAGGTAATGACACCTACGAAAAAGTAGCAATGTGGCCATCTAGCATGTCATTCGTATGCGATATGGACAGGAGTATACGGGTTGAAGAAGAGGAGGAAGCGAACCGATATTATAACTAAACTCACTTAATTCTATAAATTTTTTTTTTTTTGATAATTATTAGTATTTGGAAATATTATTACTGAAATATGTGACCATAGATTTGTGGTTGAAAAAAAGTTCCTTTTTTCAACCACAAAACCAGAAAAAGGAGAAGCAAAGTACTCTACTTCTAGTAGTAGTGCAACTGTTGTCGATGAAAACGAACACAATATTGTCACACTTCAAAGTGAGGATGAACAATCACAGCCTTTTGTTCCCCAAAAATCCGAAGTGAAAAAACAGGAACCAACTAATAAAAGACCAAAACGAAAGTATGATGACAGTGATTCGAATTTAAGCTTTACATGTGTTGGAAATAAAGATGCTCCTGATTCACAAGGCGTCATATGCAATAAAATATTAGCAAACAATTCTTTGGCTCTCGCTAAACTTGTTTTGTAAGTGTTTTGTAAATATGTTGTGAGATGAAAAGTGTTCCGTTACTAAAAAAGTTTGGGAAACGATGGCTTAGAGCAAAGTGAGATACAAAATGCACAGTGTAAGTACGGCTGGAAAATATATATTTGATTAAATCCATAGTTAATCTCTTCCATAAACGGCAACTTGCCCGCAGAAACACTAGATGTAATTCGATATACCTCGTTATAAATATTAATTGGGAAGAAGTTAATTTTTTTTATCCTCCAATTTGAAAGTTTTTTTTTTTTTTTGTGTGTGTGAAGAATATTCATTGATATTGTCTGATACTGTATCGGGCATGCATTTAAAATTGATATTACTATACATGACTGTTTACATTTAGCAAAAGGAACTATTATATACATATACCATTGTTAGCAGCGTGCGTGTGTGTGTATTAAACGCCAAAGCAACTGAGGCTATGAGGCGAGGGTATATCGTGTCTGTAAATTGCGTATATTCTCAATTCCCTAGAATATTGAGAAGTAGCAGATTTTAATTGGTAGTCATTCTAGACTCTTACGTGTGGCACACTACATGGCTTCAGAGACCACTAAAGAGGTAAGGGAAAAACATTACCAGGGTGGGAGAATTATTTAAGCAGAGTTACTTTCTTTTTAATTGGTGAGACTCTCTCTCTCTCTCTCTCTCTCTCTCTCTCAAACTATGCTGTGTAGTTACTAGTTTTGTACCAAAACTATTTCCAAAATGCTTTCGGTTTCGTCTTTAGCAGTGAAAAATGTAGGACTTTAGTTTAAATTTAATTATCTTTTTTCACCATTGTTGAAAAATCGATACGTCAATAAATTTTGTAAATGTTTCTCTGTTCTTAAGTTTACATAGAAAAATAATTCATAAAGACAAAAATAAATAAATTTCCAGCAAAGCTTGACCATTCGAAATAACTCTGAAACTACAAATACAAACATCAGTGCAATTTACTGTCTTTGAAACTACAAAGACAGTAAAATGCATTGATGATTAACTGTTAAGTTTAATGTATTGCGTGGTCGGTATTATTTGGCTTTTAGGTTACTCTAAAAGAGAAAATAAATGCCACAACTTTCTGGCACTAACAGCCGCACTTACGGGAATCAGGCAGAAACAGTCTAATGCTTGATCGATGGATAGCGCTGGGTAAGCATACGATCGATTTTGGTCTCAGTGCCGTATTACCAATTGGAGTGTTCCACTGAGCAACGTATTTATTCCACAGTCCTCAGGAGTTTTGTTAAAGCAGGATAAGTTTCTTAAAATGATGAAAAGGAGTTGACTGTGGTCCAGCTAGGTGTGCTTTTCGCTGACTGTTCACCAGTAGACTGAAATATGCACATCTCACGATAGCTTATGAAAGTTTATTCTGAACCGCTCAGAAATAATTCACTCAACTTCATTTATCATCCCAAATAAAAGGCTATTGACGCTAATCAATCAAATACATTAGATTTAGCTAAAAAAGCATTTGAACGTATTAGTTTTCTTTCGCAGTTTTATAGTATCATACTGCATTAGCAATTATAATCGTTTCTTAATATTGTTCTCATTATTTCATTATAATATTGAGTGATTAACAGTATTCTTAGAGAAAAGCAGGAATAATTTTCGTTCCAATATAAATTACTGAAGTTATTTTCAAATTAGCGATGTTTAATAATTTTCAGTTAGCCTTGTAGCTCAAGCAGCTGAAATTATTGAGCTAAGAATTCTGACGTTTGAGAAAGAACAGAAGTTCCATCTGAATTGCATTATCTACTAAAGAGAGCAAAGTTAATTAAGAAATGTACGAGAGAAAGTTAAATAAATAACTTTGGCCATTTCTGCGGTGACTAGCAGGAAGTTTTAGTTGAGCTTCGAAAAATTAATTTACTGTCTGTAATTACGAGGATTTCAGTGAGTAATGTTTCTTCACAGAAATTGACCGCTTTCCCACCGGCATTAGATGATATTAGCTACGATGCATCCTATATCAACATTATTACACTGATAATGATAGAAACTGACAGTGTATTGTGTTATGCCGAGCCGGAGAATTCCCTGAACTCCGCGTTTATTTTCTTGTATTGTGCATAGAATTCTGTAAAGGCCAGATAGTGTGGGTTAGTGCGTGCTTGGGTAAGTTACTGTTGAGTTGTGCTGGTGTGTTGTTCATCTGAGCATTTACCCCGTGGAACACCTTCCTAGTTTCCGTCCAACGTTACCAGTAGCCGTACCAGGTAAGTAGGGCGCAATATCTCTGGCAGGATCAACACCAGAGTCGCCTGAGCGTTCCAATTTGAAGAAAATAATAATAATAAAAAGAATTGTTAGAGTGAGCGCAGAGAGATAGTAGAGTTTGGAGGTACAGATGGACACAGCAGGGGAGGAGAGGAGAAGGCATCCACCAGGTGAAACAGAAAAGGGGAGAGAGCGTCCCCTAAGCGTTGGAGAACCTACTCTAAGCTGAATGTGATAGAGAGTCATAGGAACAGTGTCCAATGTATTCGCCATTTAGCTAAGACGTTTTCAGGCACTTGGGAAATTGCTCGGTGTCGACATTAATATGATCCCACACTAGTCGAAAGGCTACTGTCAGCAAGTAGATCCCATGTCATGGAATTGATGTCCACAGTCCAAGCAGGGAATTGTTAGATCTGGTGAAAAGTCATGTTTGGTAATTAACAATCTAGTTAAGTCGATATGTACTCAATTCTTATAATCTTGTTTGGGTTTATTAGGGCTACAGGTCCCGATTTCTGTCAGTTACAGGTGTCAAAATCAAATGTTACTGAGGAAGTAATGTCCAGCTGTTTCCTTGGCATCACAGTGATGATCACCAAGCAGGAATATACAGATCTGTTATGGGTCCAGGGCAATTATTGGTACCTTGGTATGAGAACAAGATCATTACTATGAAGTATGAAAGGCCGAGAGCTGTTTGATCGTAAGAAGGTTAAGGGACTCTGGATGCTATGACAGTGTCGTGATCCGGCGTTCAGTTCTTCGTTCATTTTTGTTGGAGAGCTATTCCACGTTTTCCTGTTAATATTGCTGTTGTGGTTCTTGGATCATGATCAACCAAAGTTAGTTTATTCAAGTCTGGTATCGTCATGGGTCAGTAATCGGAAGGTTCAGGTCTGTGCCGGTTGGGGAGATTATGCCGTCCGCCTAGGAATTCTGCCTGCGAAAATTCAGTTAAAACCTTGTGACGTAAACTGATAGTGAACATAGTAGACATAGTGTTGAGAGTCAAGCGGTACCGGTGGTTTCCCACAACTCCGCTACTATTTCTCTTATGTTGAGACCAGGGCCGGCCCGAGCTACGGGCGAGCCGGGCGGTTACCCGAGGCGCTGACGCTTTGGGGCGCATGACATCGGGAGTTGTCGAAGGTTTGAGAGGGCACATATGCTTCGTGAAAAGGGGAAAACGATATAGTATGAAAAGTAAAACAAATATTCTGGTTGTCTTTTTTTATGGTTACATGTCTTTTTAACTTTTCTCTAGCAAAAATAAAAATATTAACTCAATAAAAACGCCTTAAATTTTTTCTATCTAGAAGGGGACGCAGGAATGGCTCCCCGCCCGGAGCGCAAATATAGCTCGGGCCGACCCTGTTTGAGACAGTTCCTTGTAAAGGCCAGAAAGTGTGAGTGATGTGTTGTTTATGTTGTGTAACGTTATGTTCTGTTGTTGTTCTTCTGGCCTCTTATTTCATTGGAAAAGAGAGGAGGAGGGGGAGGACGTGGTTCCAGTTTTAAGGGAAACCGAAGTGGCCAAAGGGATTATTCGCAGTAGCCAGATTTCTTAAATTCTGGTTAAAAGTGCTATTGCCAGTTGTTACAAAAGTAACATAGGGGCCTGGGAAAAACCAGAGAAGAGGCTTTGGGCTTGAGAGGATGGGCGCAGAGAGGATGGAAAGTAACAGTTGAATGATAGGGAAGCATATTCACTTGGATATTAGGCGAAGAGACAAAAGAGAAAGTGAGTAGGCAAATGCCCAGAGGAAAGAAAACAAACTCAAACTATTATATTAGGGGCACCCATAATTTCTTATATGTGCCCATATGTATTATGTCCGTTAATTGCGTGTGTTCTATGGTCGATTTGCCTGTTTTGCTAGATAGAAATCTTGCTATCTACGCCTGAGACCGACTAACTCAACCACGAATTGAAAAAAAGTCCATTAAAGTTCCTAGCGTCATCGACGGGATTCGAACCCGGGCCTTTTCCACCCGGTGTGGGGAGGACGGTGACGATACCACTGTGCTACCGCGCAGGGAGAGGGGGGGCCCTGTATGGTAGCCAGTTGGCGCAGTAGTCCAAGTGGCTCTGTAGTTGATTGGGCCTGTTGTGTTACAAAATCGTCTTACAGGGCCCATTTACCTAGAATTTCTGCAAAACGAATTTCCACTACTATAGGAGGATGTTCCCTTGGCTACAAGGATTGGTATGTACTTTCAGAATACTGTGTGGCTTCAACAGTACTGTGTGACTTTAGTGCAGTGCAGTGCAGCAGCATCTCCACTTTAACAAAGTTATTACTCAGCTGCAGTTTCTTGAAAAATATGCACTTTGACTGGTGTAAACTTCTCTTACTTTTCGCATGAAATAAAGAATCTCACTCGGAAATGTGTCTTTCGAAATACGCTATGGGTCAAATTATATAGCCTGAAATAGCCTTATGATTACAGTTCGCTTTGCATTTCATTGTGGGATATATTCAAGCAACAAGGTCCCCAAGTTCAAGGTGCTTTTATAGTCTCCCCCCCGCGGGAAAAAACATCTTTTAAATGGTCTTTGCTGGTGTGCTATACTGCTTTGAACACAATGTTTTTCTGCAGGTTTTTCAGAGTTCTTGTTACGGGATCATGGTAGTTTTTTAATAGGTGAGTGAGTTGTATACAGTTAGTTAGTTCCTCTTTAAATGAGACTATTGCCACAATAAGCCCAAGGTCAACATCATTGTATGGGATGTTATGTTTTTAAACTTAGATACCTGAAGCTCAAAATTTTCACTTTATTGATGAAGTTTAGCACAGGGACATTGTAATAATTCTTCGGGTTCATATTAATAGTATGCCTATTATGGCCTGTGCGCTCTGGATTCATTATTATTATTAAATTACAGTTGCTCAGAGCGAAACGGATCCAAAAATAGATTGTGACAAGTTTAATAATAGGAAAATATACATATATTAGATTAGATACGTACAAATAAAAGCTTTCGGTTGTTTACATCACAGCCACAGGCTTCAACATCCAACAGTTAATCACGCACTTCACGTACAAGATTGGCAGTACACGCCCTCATGCTCCATTCGTAACTGTCAGTTTAACTGAAGAAGGTTGACTAAACAACCGAAAGCTTTTATTTGTATGTATCTAATCTAATATATGTATATTTTCCTATTATTAAACTTATCACAATCTATTTTTGGATCCGTTTCGCTCTGAGCAACTGTATAATAACAGTATGCCTATTGTTATCCTCGATAAAGTAAGGACTAATGATCGTGTGACTGGATTTTCCCTCCATATGGTTACAATTTAACTTTACAAGGGCCTCTCCGCCATCCATATCCATTTGTCTTCTAGAATCATACGCAAATGCAAAAAATGTACAGCACTAAATGAAATATCCTATTTCATTTAGTGCCGTGAGAAATAAAGTTCTATCACTCTGTTTCTTTTTAGGGTCACGACCTCATAAATTACCTGGAGCTGATATGAAGAAGCTCCTAGCATGTGTACCATCATTCTGAATATACTTTTGTGAATATCTTTTCTAGTATGTGTACCATTCTCTGGAGTGATATCTCTTCACTTTCAATTCTTTTGTGGTTACGGCTCTAACGTGCCTTTGGAATATTGAAGATTTTGTCAAAGACTACTCCCACAGCAGTTTTCGGTAACATGAAGTCCCCTTCCTAAGCTACCTGCGCCCTGTGATCATTGCCAGTTCAAATGAACCTAAATCACTAGCATCCGTACTGTATGTTTTTATGAATGCTATTTTTTGAAGTTAAATTGTATACGTCAGCACAACTTCTTCAACGTTTGTTTCACCAACATGTTCACTTTTTTCGGTATTATACCGAAAATACTCTTTGGCATGAAATAACTTTTCACAGATATGCTTGCACTATCATGCACTCCAATGCAGCAATATTCACCACAATTTTTGTTTTCAAAATGACCTGATTCAATTTAAATATAGCAAATTTATATTAATTTAAAAATTACGTACAGTAATCGAAGAGCACCCAAGTGAGGTAAAATCGACTCATTCACATCTTATATACACCTACCAAAAGTATTCGAACGTGCTGCCCAATGTAGTGAGTGGCGAATGAGATCTGTGAAAGAGGGAACAGATTTAAGTGTTCAAGCAGAGATGACACAAGCAGAATGAATTGCAGAACGGACTTTCAAAGAGGCTTAATAGTCGGATGTAATACAGTTCTTTCTGTTTCCACATCAGCAACTCATTACTGTGTGCAATAGCCTGGCAAAGTCAACCGCAGCCAACTGTATATAGTCAAGCAAAAAAAAAAAAAAAAAAAATAAAATAAATAAATAAATAAAAATAAAAACCCCTGACAGATTGGGAATATCCCCGATCATGAACAAAGGGGCGAAAGCGAACCGAGCAACGTTCTTGGTAAAATATACGTTGGAGGTCCAGCTATTCAGTGGCGTGACCTTAAATGCATTCACGGCACTAGTTTTCGTGCAAGAGTTGCCCCTAAAGCTCATATTCCACCCTTATTCCGCCTCTTCGGATATTCATTGTAGGCACAAATACACTGTGGTAGAACACGTTCTCCATATTTTCTCCACGCCCACGCTGGGCTGTCTGATCTGAAGACTGTAAAGCGATTCGCCGCTCATAAGACCTGTTTCCACTGTTTTATTGTCCAAAAATGATGGGCTGGACATGAGTGTTACCCAGCACAGAGTCTAGATAGATCTGAATACTATCAAATTGGAATTTCTGATCCTTGCGCGACCAGTACATCCCTCTTTTACAGGTGAACTGGTGACTGCACGGAAGGGAAATTTCTGCTGTCTGCTATACGGAAATGGTCCAAAGTATTCCATGACGGATCTATGCTGTTAGTAGGCGGGGGCAAAGGTGGGTTTCTGGCAAAATCTACTTTGCCAGTCCAGAAACAGAACGTTAAAGAAAGAAAAGTTCGAATAACAAACTAGACAGTTGCTGGAAATTCGAACTTTTGCTATTGCTTTCTAGTTTCGTTACCATGGTGGAGGCTCTGCTTCCCCGAAGGAAGAGGATTGAAGAGCTCAACTTTCATATGCAAATATGCGAGCATGAGTATGTGTGTTAAGCGCCAATACAACTAAGGCTATAATTAGTAACTATAATGTGTCTCTTAAATTTGCCTGTTTGTTGTACGAAAACCCCGAGTTTCCGAGTGAAAAGGCCATGCAATATTTGTCTGAGACCGACTAACTCAGCCGCGTTGTGAAATAAGCCCACCGAAATTCCTCGATCATTGACGGAATTCGATACCAGGCCTTTTTTCCCCTCCGGTGTGGTGGGGAGACGGTGATTATATCAGTCGTGCTACACGCAAGGGCTGTAAAGATAGGAGTCATTCCATTTATTCAAATAATGAAAAATTAAACAACACGGGAAGCTTAAGCAGGGGAAATGTATGCACCGTGTAGGTGTTTCCTTATTTTTTAATTCTTGTCGTTATTTACTGGAGGTATTGTCTATAATTTTTTATCAAGAAATGACGTTTAAATACCGCGAATTTTTTGTTTCTGAAAGCGAAGAGGGAGTGACCAGAAGACATTAATCAGATGTCATTGTACAAAGAAAGATTGTACGTGAAATGTTTTCGTTTCGTGTTTGTAACAGACGTTGCTGATGTTTCCAGTTGAGCAGAGAAATGATTTAGATGATTGCATTTATTACTTCTGTTCAGAAAAGGAATGAAAAACAATTACCATCTCGAAAATAACGAAATTTTCTGAGATTTTGGAATCGCCTCAAACAGCCGAACAGATGCTATTAGAAAAACTCGAATACAATCTGTGATGTTACAAATAAAGTGACAGTGAGCACTGCGTATTCAAAATATACAGTAATATGGGGAGAGGGATATTGGCGTATCAGTTGCGATCATAGAGGTCAGTTCATATGGTCTTTAAAGCCTTGTTGAGCGAGCGATAAGTGGCGAACCCTCTGTGTCATACTTTCCTAACCAAGAGCCTTTTTTTTTTTTTTTAATTTCCTAACCATTTATAAGAACACACTTCTAGAATTATGCGATTCTGCTCCACTGAAGCAGAATCGCATAGCTCTAAGATCACGTTTTGTTTTGTTTTTTTGTACCTTAAGTTTTGATTTTACCTTTTTATTTATCTCCCCTTTTATCTTGTTTTTTTTTCCTTTATTTTTATTGTCAGTCGCTGAAGGAGAATAAAAGATCGCTACTGATTAATTGATGAAGTTGACTGCAAGTTATCAGATTATGACCTAATTCATCGCGCACTCATCATTCTATACCCTCTGATAGCGAAAAGAAGGATACGTTTCCTCTAATTAGTGAGGCCTGATTGGTCGACGTGGGGAACAGTAATGTATTTTTATATTTGAGTTTTGAGTTATCGAACTTTAATGAGTTAAAGTTGTTAGTTTTCTCCTCTGAATGTGCGATTTCGAAAGCATTTTTTCTGATCAGATAACGCCACAGGTAACAAGATAACAAGGTATTATTTTGAGATTATTATTATAATCTCAAAACGACCGCAGTACCATCCCCTCAAGCGGTGCCATTAACTAATGCTGGGCTAGGGTTTGTAACATCTGATGCATCTACTGCCGATGCAAGGCTGGAAGGGGTGCACGAATAGAGGTTTTAATAGTGCAAATTCCTATGATTAATTGGGGGCACAATTTTGAATATTTTCCTTGGACACAGAAGCATGTCAATGGCTGTGTCATTCTGGAACAGTGATCAACAAACATTGACAGGACTGCTTTGTGACTGTTAAGGAATTCTTTTGGTAATTGCACTCAGTAGCTTTTAGAAATCCGAATTTCTAAAAGCGCACTTTTATGCAATGCTATCAGCTAATTTCAATCTTGAAATCTTGGAGAATATTATACCACCCATCCCATATATGCAGTATACACTTTGCGTCTGAAAAATAACGAGGGAAATGTTCGAAAAAGAATTTAGTATTGAAAATCATTAAAATGTTCCCCTGGGACTATCGTTGAAAGTATTCTTGAGATAAGCAGTCGCATCCTTTTGACTGTTTTCAGGAGTATGTAATCATTTCCCCTTTATCTTGATTTTTTAACTTTCGAAAGAGAAAGTCAGCCGGAGCCAAATCTGGTGAATTGGGGGGGAGAAAGGTTTTTGATGTCAGTTCCCAGACTTTCATGAAAACAAGATCTGCTTTTCATTCATTATTTCTTTCTCAAAAAAGGAGGTTGAGACCAATTCCCTCCACACCTCGCCATATTTGGCTTCGGTTGACTTCATTCTGTTTCCGAAGTTTAAAAATGAAGATGAAAGGGAAATGATTTAATATCATTCAAAAGAATCTGAATGGCTATCGTAAGGAGATAAATGTAGAGGAATTTCAGTTATGCTTTCAGCGATGAAAAGAGAGGTATACAATGATAAATTATTTTTTTGAACGTTTGTTTTTTATTTTTTTAGAAACTTGCTAAAATTTGTTTGTGTATATATATTATATATATATATATATATATATATATATATAAAAATTAGAATAAAATTAAATCGAACGCAAGTAGCATGACAAACCAGTGGAGTGAAAATAAACTAAACCATACTTATAAAACGAAACGAAAAGAAGGGGGGGGTGAAGTGAAGGTATTGTAGAAGGAAGCATTAGCAAAGACACATGATGCAAGAAAGCCAGCTTATATAGCATCAGCCAAAAACTAAACCCTTCTGATTTCGCCCATCCACTCGCTCCAAATGTTTTTCAAGTACTGCCTTGAATCTCTTTAAGCTTTCAACTTCTACAACAACAGACGAAAGTTTGTTCCAGCAATTAGCCACCCACTGGCTAAAGGCAAAATTCCACACATCTATCCTACAACTATCTTTCCTCAATTTTAATTTATGCCCTCTCAGGCGATTATTTTGAGCAAGAGGAAGAATCCCATCAGATTGAGCATGCTCAAACCATTCAAGGCTTTATACACCTCAATCAGATCACCTCGCATGTGCCTAGTCTCCAGACACTGTAATTTGCAAAACTTAAGCCTTTTTTCGTAAGAGAAACCCTTTGTTCCATTCACTAATCTTGTTGCCCTCCTCTGTAATCGTTCCAACAGCTCTACGTCCTTCTTAAAATGAGGCCTCCAGACCTGTATACAGTACTCAAGGTGTGGCCTGACTATTGCCTTATACAAGGGGATAATCACATCCTTATTCCTGCTAGAAAAATTCCTGCATATTATTAACAAGACACTATTAGCTACACTGCTTAGAAAACTTCATATCTGCCTGCACAATTACCCCCAGATACTTTTCATTCTCTACCACTCTCAGTGTAGTATCACCCAGTTGATACGTTATTTTGGGGTTACTGCTACTCATATCCAGTACTTTACATTTGTCATTGTTAAACTTCAGTTGCCACCTCTCAGTCCATCTTCTCAACTTTTCTAGATCCTGTTGTAGCAGCGTACTGTCATTAGTGTAATTAACAACCCTGCCAATCTTCGTGTCGTCTGCAAACTTGGACATTAAGCCTGATATACCATCATCAGTATCATTTATAAATACTTAAGGAACGTTAATAAAATAATTTTGAAGGAGCCAAAATATATAATATTAAATGACGACAAATATTTTTGAATATGCCAATTTACATGAAATTTTGCGGCGCCCTCCGACTAGCACCTGATCCAAATTGTGTGAAATATCTCTTAGAAATTAAACGAAAACCAACTACAATACTGGACCAACTAAAACTGTAAATAAATGAAATAGACTGACCATTACGCCCCATCTCGACGGAGGACCACAAGGCCAATAATGGTCAGAGATCCACTGCGTTTCGAACCTTAGACAAATTCATGCATACGCGAACCAATACACTGATTGATCGGCGGATGCAATGGATTTGAATAATGGTGGCCTCTATGCAGTGAGAAATTATAACAGAACGTGGTACTCACATGGCGACGCCATACCACTGACAAAATCACTGTTGAGCCTACCGACCGGGCTTGCCGGGTTGGTAAAGTGCCTGCCTAGCACCCCAAAGGTCGTGGGTTCGAATCCCGCCTCGGGCTTGGATCAAAGTACTGTAAAAAAAACTGGGGAGGTGCATTATGGCCACAGAAGCCGATGTGCCAACAACTACCAAACAAACAAACTGTTGAGCCGAAATATATAACAGAAATTGGGTTATAGAGGGCAGTAAGAGCGCGCGTTAGCTGTTCACTCAATATTACCATGTAACATTAATTGAAAAATTAACTAATTACAATAAGATGAAAATTAAGAAAATTACTTATGATAAAAGGAAAAATTATTATTTTTTTCATTTTATAATATATATATATATATATACATACACACACACACACAGAATAAATGAGAAACTGTGAAAGAGTTAAAACTAAGTTTTGTTTCAGTCACGGTAGATACCTCGATCTGTTTTAATAAAACGAGATCATGGGCAGTAACTAGCCAGTGTTCTCAAAGGTTAAACATCGAAAGTTTGTAATTACTTCGCTTTACCAACTACGCAGAACAATTAGTAGACCTCATTAAAGTCTGGTGTAAAGAATAATGAGCAGGTTACAGTTGCTATGAGGGCAATGCTTTTATTAAACACACTCTGTTCAGGTTTGCGCCTCACAATCTCATCCGAACAGATTAGATCGCCACCCGTGTTGTCGTATCGATTACGGGACTGCATACGCGCATTTCAAGTTGTAACTCGCAGCATCGATAGTATGGTAAAGCAAATTTCTGTGGCAACTTCAGATTCACCAAAAGACAGGAATGCATTACTAAGTGACGGGGTGGCAGTAATATATACTTGCATTCCCTTGACAGTTATTAAATTCTCAGGAAAATTTAATACGCTCTTGGACTTTCTTTCTTGCCACTTCCGGAGAAAACAACGAGCGTGTAAGGAGGATGTTCGTAGTGTTAATGACATCAGAGGATTTTTGTTTAACAGACCACGACTTGTTTGTGGGCGAAAAGTTAATCGGATTTTCGTTTTCTTACAGGATGTGTACTTGTTAAATCTTTGTTCGTGTTCCGGCTTAAAAATTAAATCGATCGATGTGTTATTTTGTTGGTTTAATTCTGTTCAAGTTGGATTATTTCTAGTGTGAAGCTTATGACTGATTATTGTTCTGTCTGGGTGTTGTTTAAATGAGAGAAGTACTGAACAAACAATAGCAACAGGCTGTGCCCACTGCATAATGTTTCCCAGTCGTTTATTGCGTGGGTACACTGCCAACGAGACAACACTATGGTATAGATCTATCGTTGTTTGAAGTACTGACAAGTCAGAGTCATTGCACTGCTTTACCTGCTCGGCGATGTACAGTATATCAGCATTTATATTTTAATATTTTGAAGTTTCATAAAACGGCGTATTATTATTTGGAGGGAATTCATTAAAATTTACGTGATTTAAGATATTTTAGGCCAGTTACGAACATAACGTAAAGTAGAATGATGTGACTTAACCTCTCGTGATCCTCTGATTATTATTATTCAGTTTATTAAGCTTGATTTCACCCCTGTATAGCTGGTTGACTAGAAGGGTGTACATAGAATTATAACTGAAAAATACATACATTAAAAGAACAATAGATAACATTTGACAATGCGCTTGCCTGGAGTTGGAATAGCATATGCATACATATTTACAAGAGGGAGAAAACTTACACTTACATATATACAGAGAATTAATTAAGTTTACATAAATTCAATTTATTAAATGACAGCCAAAGTCTTGAAATTCAGAGAATTTTATGCGTCTGTCGATGGCATGCGATGTACTGGTAGATGGAGTGACTTGATCGTGTTGATCGAGATTCACTGGTCGGTGCTTCGATGCAAGTCTTCAGGGATATTCTTCCTGTATTTCTTGTCATCCAGTAGTTTGTTGGGGTTAATTTGCAAATTATTGAAATGTTCTTTAATGTTTGCAGGGAACCTATCTCTAAGGCGGACAAAGTTTGTAAGAGTCGACCTATATCGTTGTTTATGTCGCTCTCTTGGATGGGTACTTGCGGCTAAGATGATTTCTTGCATGTTGGGAGAATCAATCCTATTAGTTAACAGTTTGGCAAGAGTGGTTAGGTTCTTTTCCAGAATTTTGATCTTCCATGGTGCCATGTTCATATTCGCATGTAGAACAGATCTAGAGATGGTGAACGGGTTCCCATGGATCCTGTTCAACCACCACAGAACCCAATATTCAATTGCCAGGTATTTCTTTACAGTACTTGATGGGGCTGAGGACCATAACTCAGACGCGTATAAATCGATGGGCGTGAGGCACCTTTCAATGTATTTGCCTATTAGAGACGTATATTGGCAGCCAACAAGCTCCTGCCAGATCGCTCAGAAGGCTGCATATGTGTTCCTTTTTGTATAGGGCCGCCGTAGCCTAGTGGTCAGGCGCGCGGGTGCATAAGTACACGTGCCTTGAGTGAACGGGGTTCAAGCCCGTGACTGCTGAATATGGTACTGTTTCTTGTATTCTGTCTATCTTGTGAACTCCTCTGACCGTTTGGTCGTCCCGGAGTATAAACAGAAAATTTATATATTTTTTTTATATATAAAATGGTCCTGGAAAGTAAGGCTTTCGTCCCAGGTGAGACCAAGGTCTGCTTGAGTTGAAACCTTTGTGACCTTATTGCTATTTATCAGAGCTTGGATATCATTTTTGTTCCATTTCTTGGTTATAGATATTTGGGAGGACCTTTTCTGATTTAGTTAGAGCCCTGCCATATCTAAGTAGTCAACAAGTTGATTAATTTGTGTAACAGTGTTTTGATTTATTTCTTGAACGCTTTTAATGTCATCAGAAATGGCGAACAACTTCAAGTCATCAGCGTAAGAGCCGAAGTTTGTAAACCTCATTAAAATGGTTGTAAGATTAGTGCAATGAGCGTAGTAGATAACACTCGTGGTAGATAATGGGATATTATCAGTATCCTTTCGTTATGTGAATTTAGGTTGCTTTACATTAAGTGAATTTAGGTTGATTATATAATAGCAATCTTCTAGGAAGGCGATCACCTAGAAAGTCTACCTGGTGCCCGTCCTTAGTTGTGGTCCACCACGAGGAGTGGACCACAACTAAGGACGAATAATAGCGAACCTAAAGACACGCAGTGAATGCGCAAAGCGAGTTTGGAATCATTCAAAGGAATGATTGTGTGTGAGTCTGTGCGGCATATTCTTGAGGAGTAGCAAAAGTTCAGTTCATGAGGTCATCAATACGACATACGAGGCAAAGAATGTATTTACATTTGTTATGTGTGTTGTGTATTTACATTTATGATGTATTTACAATTTGATTGCGTGCATTAATATTTGGGTTGAAGGTAGAAACTTCAACGCACGCAGCGTTTTCTTTTTTTTTGCGAAGGACCTGCGCAACTCGCGCTCTGAGGAGAACTGGAATATAATCTTGTTATTGAAGATTGATTCCCTCCATAAATTATTAATGAGATTTGCAATTAAGAATCCCACGTTCGTAAACATCCAGTGGGATATTGGAAATCTCATTATTCCGTTAAATATTTGTATTTAAGGGAAGGTCACCTGCTTCGTGTGTGATCTTACAATGTACAAAGACGCGTTTGTGTACTCAAGGGTTCCTGCTGAGGTTAAAAGGCATTATGGTCCACCAAATCCAAATATATTTATAGCTGATTATTTCTGGAGATGGGCTTTCTGAAACAATCAAGATCCATGAAGTTAGTACCCAATCGCAAACACAAGAAATGAAGCGTATAAAAATTTTTAAATGAAATTGGAAAAAAACAATATTCAACCCGGTACCCTCGTGATAAAAGGATTTTGTTCGTGTGAGTATCTTAGAGTTGATTTGGAACAGCCTTTGCAACATAGTTTTAGGTAATTTTGGAATTACTTTTTTAAGTTGCAGTATTGTGCAATTACTGATTTTTGGACCCATTTCTATTCGCGAGAGAATGGCACACATTCAGTGTAGCTTGCCTTACACCAAACATACAAGGTTTCATTCCATACAATGCACAAATCTCTACGAAATGTATTGCTTACGAATTGCTTATGTATTGCTTACGAATTGCTTATGTATTGCTTAGCTTTCGAATTTTGTTCCTGAAAGAACAAGCGTTGAAATGTGTTAAGCTGTATTGGAGTGAACTTTGAGATGTTCTTAACTTCTTTACATTTCATTCGATCTGGGAGGGCCATGTCAAAACACACAGTAAAATGCATCACTGACTGAATATTTACTTTGAAGTAAAACTGCATTAAAGCGCATGGGGAAAGGAAGGACAGATGGCATTAACTTCTCGGACCTGGCGCACTCAAACTATTTCTCTTCGGTAAGAGTAAACGCATGCAGAGTCGGTCGATACAGTCCCAATGAAACAGACTGTTTGTTATCTTGGAAGGGGATGAGTCTTTAAGTGGGGACGGCGGATGGCAGAACAAGCTGCTCTTGTGGATTGCATTGAATCTAACACGTATTTCGTGTTCTTGATATGTTGAAGAGGCTACGTGCATCCGCTTCATATTTAAATGGCTGTAACCATTCACGGGGTTTATGGCCCACTGGAAATCGAGTTGATACTTCTGAAAGTGCTCCACTGAACTGAAGATTATCTGCTTCTTTCTCAGGCTGGTTTCCCGGTGGTAATTCGGTCTCTTTGTACGTGCCAAATTGTAAATTTCTTCTTCTTCTCAGGCTCACCTAACGGCCTTACATGCTCTACTGGAAGTGACTGCAGCATTAAAGAGAAGCAGAATTACGTCTGAAGTCATAAACATGTGATCTTTTCGTTTATGTCACTGTTCAAGTAAGTAGTGTTGCTTATTGATGCTTTTAAGTTGTTGTCCACGGCAGTTCTGAAATAACGCATTACAATACTAAAGCCGAGATCGTAGTCTTCCCAACCAGGTGATGTTTGCAAAGATTTCTCGTCCATCCGCCCAACAATGAAAACATCTCTTCAGAAGTAATGAAAGTTTGGATTGCTCTTGGCTGTCTGCACGTGAAGAGATGAGTAAACACACACGTACAACTGCATTGAGAACACTAATGGGAAAACCGCCAGTACGCTACAAGACGGAGAAGTGCATTTTAAATCCCCCAATTCTGACTCGACGATTTGTAAGCTGTTGGAACTTCACCGAGTGCCAGGGCAAACAGCTTTAAAGGCTCAAAGAATTGTTGCACGCTAATGATCGTGGCATTAGGGCATTGAATTGATTAGTTTTGTCTGTCTATTTAGTTTGTTTGGTTTTTCCTTGAGGCACGCGTTTATTAGACAGTAGGACAGAACACTTCTTGCTCCTCGGGAAAGAGGACGATTGTTTAAGAGCAAAAAAAAAAAAAAAAAAAAATTGAACCTGTTAAATTAAAACAAAAGAAATAAATTTTCATTTTATTAATTATACCTTTTATTGCTGGCGATTTAAATAAAATAAAAGCGAAAGTACTAAAGATTGCAAATTCTGGGTGTAAGATGCAAATAATATTAAACTATTGTTGCGCATAGCAAACAAGTTTATACAATGTTATGATTTTGCTGAAGATTAGAAGTAGCTTAGTAAAATTAAAATGCAGTTTAATTAATGATTTAAACAGTCATGCTTGTTGGTGATTTCATTCAAGGCTAGGCAGGAGATCATGATGCCGACCATTTTGTGTGTGGGGGGGCGAACCCTTGAAAAATAAAATTTAAATTAAAGAGGCCTGTGGTACCGGGTTCCATAGATGAGTAAAGAAATTCAGTGCGACCGTAAGAACAGCAACTGGGTTTAATAAATAATTAACAGGAGCTTTCGAGATTTAAGTATATCTTCGTCAGCTGCGTGAATACATACATAAATATAAAATATGAAACGTTACAAATGGAATGTGCAGAGCGTGGTAATGTTGAGTAAAAAGAGAGCGTGTACGAGGATATGCGAATGCTAAAGATCACAGTGTAGAACTAAGTGATTGTTGTAGATGCTGGCTGCGTACATGGGCTGATTGCCAGCGTTTGTCATGTTGTAACACTACAGACTCCATGATTGGGTGTAGCCTCACGCCTCTAACGCGGTTAAAAACGCTATGACAACTAGATATGTGCAGTGACTCAAGCCGCAGTTGTTGATGGTAGTGGCGGGATTGGTCAACGATCTCGGTATTACGTTTGGGATTGAGGTCGGGTTGCATCGACCGATAATGCTCTGCAACTGCAGAGTGTGCAGAGTGAGCTAATCGAATGGCCCTTTCAAAAATAACTGAAAGATGCAATTAGCTGAGAACCCAAATCAAATAACAACGCATGAAGATTGGATTGGCATTTAATGAACAGCATTTGTGGTGGGCTTTCCCATCTCCGAAAGTTATACGCACACACCGCACAGTTCAGTTGGAGGCGGGTCGTCCCATCATAAAATGCGCTAACAGTAAGTCACGTTTCATCCACTGCCCTCCTCATCAGAACTCGGATAGTAAATCAGATGTAGAACGTGTTTTGTGGATTAGCTGGCGTTAGCTGCTTCATCAGGAGAATTTTGATGAATATCACAGCTGTGGTTTTTAGCGCTTTGCGGGTATTATACTTCGCAACAGCATCATGAGTCAACGTTAGCTTCTGTGGGAAAGGTGGAGTTCGCTTGTGTTGCTACGCGAGACAATATAGTTAGAAGAGGCTTTGTGTCTGCTGAGTCCATTTTGGAATAAGCAATACCACATTCATAAATATTTTATCAGGTAAAACTATAGAAATAATAATCAAAATTTCGATGCGTAACACGCTGCTGCGCATTCTTCACATGACGACTAGTTCTTCGACTAGTTTCAAAGTTTTGATGAAAGGTGCTAAATTATCGCATAAAGCGAAGCAAATTATCAATGATGTTTATTTAAAACTTAGTATCCATAATCCCATTGACTCTGTTTGTACACGATATGATTTTTAATCTGGACGTTAAAATATACAGTTAAAAAAACAAACAAAACAGAATTACAGAATTTGTTGCTTGTTTATTTCTTCTCTCCTTTTCCGCTTTTTTATATATATTGATTCTATATATACAATCAATATATATAAAAAATCGGAAAATGAGGGAAGAAACAAATAAGCAACAAATTCTGTAGTTCTGTTTTTTTTTAATATATATATTGTTTCTGTATTTTACACATCGTGTTAGATATTGCTTACGCAGCCACTTACGTTCGTGTTCATCTTTTTATTTTTCCTCTCTTTTTTTCTTCTTTTTCCTAGTTTATTTTTATAGTTTTATTTCTAATAGGTGTAGTGAATGCTAGTTGCTTTTTTTTATATTGATACGTAATTAAATTTATATACGTCGTAAAAAAGAGGGCAACAGGTATCCTGTGTGTTATCAGACACTCAGCCTAAAACACTGATGGATCCAATATCTCTCTATTACAGAAGATTTAGGAGAAGTCCGGTTGGCCTGCCTCCCTAAAATCCACTCATGCACACCTTCTCGATGGTGAGCCCTGCGTCACTTAGGTGGCAACGAACGTGCAGAGTGGTTCCTCTTCAAGACGCCTGGTCAGCGTGAAGAGGAAAAGACCAATCCCTCCAGCAATGAGAGCACAACAATACAAATGGCCCTCAGTCCCCAGCAGCTTTCACTCTCCCTCTTACGGCAGCGAGAGGATCAGAGTGGAAGCAGAGGGTGCTAAGAATCTCTGGGTACGACCAGGCTGCCATGCACGGAAATTGAACTTGGCCTGTTATAACGTACGATCACTCATCGGTGAAGACAGGATATTAGAGCTGGAAAAGGAATTAGAAAATGTGAATTGGAATATCATCGGTTTGGCTGAAACAAGAAGAAGAAATGAATCACTTATAAGTTTATCAAGTGGAAATCTGCTGTACACCAATGGAAACAGTGAAAAGAGTGAAGGTGGAGTTGGGTTTCTGGTCCATAAAGATTTTAAAAACAACATTTTGGAATTCAATATACATCACCAAGGGTGTCAAGACTAATACTCAAGATTTCTAAGAGGTACAAGCTAAAGGTTGTAATGATTTATGCACCAACATCGAGCCATGATGACGAAGAGGTTGAAGACATGTACACTGAAATTGAGAGTCTTCTAGATGAGCAGAAAACCCACTACACTATTATTATGGCGGACTTCAATGCTAAGGTTGGAAAAAGGCAAAACAGTGCAGAAAGAGGAACTATAGGAAATTTTGGAATTGGTGAAAGAAATAAAAGAGGTGAAAGACTTGTGGAATTTGCAGAATCTCAAGGAATGTCAGTAATGAACACTTTTTTCAAGAAAAGGGTGAACAGAAAGTGGACATGGAAGAGTCCAAATGGATTAACAACTAATGAAATCGACTTCATCCTCACTAACAGAAGATATATTGTGAATGATGTTACCGTCCTGAATAAGGTAAATGTTGGAAGTGATCACAGAATGGTAAGATGTACACTTGATATAGATGTAGGAAAGGAAAGGAAAAAACTGACTCGAGTAAATAATACAAAGGTCTTTGAGATAACAGAGGAGGAGAAAAAGCAGTATGTACTGGAACTTAAGAACAAGTTTGAGCTTCTGCAGACTGCTCAGGACCAAGATATCGACGAGGAATATTACAACTTTCTGAAAGTGATAAAGCCCAAGAAACCTATAGGGAAACAGAAATCTAAAGAAGAAAAAAAAATTAGTCAAGAAACACTTGTCATGATGAACCAAAGACGACAAATGAAGAGCAAGAAATACACTGACAGGGAGAAAATTGAGTATACTGAGTTATGCAAAGCCATTAGAAAGAGACTCAGAGAGGACATAACAAGATTTAACACAAGAAAAGTAGAACAAGCATTAAGGGAAAACAAAGGATTTAAATCAGCAGCCATGAGCAGTAATACAGAAAGACAAATGATACTGAAACTGAAGAATAGCGATGGTGTACTTATAAACAGCAGAGAAGGCATAATTCAAATAGCAGAAGACTACTATAGAGAATTATACAAGGAGCGAGGGAATGATACCAGCAGTGGGGAAGATGGATTGCAAAGTAGCAACACATACGACATACCCGATATTCTTCCTGATGAGGTAGAACATGCATTGAAGAAAATGAAGAATCGGAAAGCCCCGGGGGAAGATGAAGTTACTGTAGAGTTGTTAAAATTGGGAGGAAGAGACATAACACAAAAACTGGCAAGGCTGTTCACAAAGTGCATTAGAAAAGGTGTGATGCCTAAGCAGTGGAATAATGCAATCATAGTTTTGCTGCATAAGAAAGAAGATAAATCAGAAATTGGAAATTATAGACCAATTAGCTTGTTATCCCATATCTACAAGTTGTTCACAAGGGTCATTACTAACAGATTAGAAAGAATACTTGATGAGAATCAACCGAAAGAGCAAGCTGGCTTTAGGACAGGATTCTCAACTATGGATCACCTTCACGTAATATCACAGCTAATGGAGAAAGCAAATGAATATAAAACACCATTATGCCTGGCATTTGTGGATTATGAAAAGGCATTTGACTCCATACAGCATAAGGCAATGTTTCGGGCACTGGAAAGACAAGGCATAGATACTCCATATATTATGATTTTGAAGAAAGTATATGAGAGTGCTACATCCTTTATTAGACTAGACAAAGACAGTAGCAAATTTAAAATCGAGAAAGGAGTTCGACAAGGAGACACTATCTCCGAAGCTGTTTACTGCTGCCCTTGAGGAAGCTTTCAGAAGATTAGACTGGTCGCAGAAAGGAGTCAATGTGAACGGAGAGTACCTAAACCATTTACGATTCGCAGATGACATTGTGGTCATAAGCCACGATCCCAAAGAATTAGAGGAAAATCTTAATCAGTTATGCACAGTTAGTAAGGATTTTGGACTAAAGATGAATATGGCTAAAACAAAAGTAATGATGAACAAGTATGCCACGGAAAGGGAAATAATGATTGAAGGAGCAGTAATTGAAAAGGTGGAGTCATATACTTATCTGGGACAAGTTATTAGCTGTAATAATGATAAATGGCTGGAAGTCAAGAGAAGAATAAATTTTGGATGGATAGCATTCAGGAAATATAGTCACATACTGAAGAGCAATATCCCAGTTTGTCTGAAACGTAAAATAATGAATCAATGTATACTCCCCACCATGACTTATGGAAGTGAAACTTGGGCACTCACCAAAAGAATGGAAGAGAAGCTAAGAACTACACAGCGAAGAATGGAACGAATTATATTGGGAATTAGAATGTTAGATAAGAAGAGAAACACATGGATTAGGCAGCAAACTCAAGTAAAGGACATTCTTATCAAAACTAAAGAACTAAAATGGTCTTGGGCAGGACACATAGCTCGAAGACATGATGACAGATGGACTAAGAAAATAACAGAATAGTACCCAAGAGGAGCTAGAAGAAAACCTGGAAGACAAAGGCGGAGATGGATAGATGAAATTCATGAGTTTTTGAGTAGTAAATGGATGGCCAGTGCTCAAAACAGAAGGAACTGGAAAGTTGCTGGAGAGGCCTTCATCCTGCAGTGGATTGAAAATGGCTGATGATGATGATGATGACGTCGTAAATATATTGACTTATGCACACTACACATACATAATTAAATTTATTTACGCCGCCGTAAATATATTTACATTTGAAAAATCCGATCAAACAGACCTGAACGGGTCTACCCTTCGCCGCGGAAATAGTCTTCCTTGCGCATTAATGCATTTGGAACTAGGTAAATAGGATCCTTCTAATAGACTGAACGTTGACTCACTATGCTGTCGCAAAGTATAGTATTAATAAGGGCGAAAGACACAAGGAAGCGTACTTTTTCTGCATCAGCCAAAATTTAATAAATAAAATAATAATAGTAAAAATTCAAATAAAACAGAATAGTCATACTAACCTATTCCCACAAGATAATCATCCAATTCTGCTTTAAGCCTAGTCAGACTTACTGCCTCCACTACGTTCTGTGGCAACTTATTTCAACGTTTGGCAACCCGCTGCCCCGTTCTCAATGAGATCCAATCTACTGTTATTTCCTGAGATTTTATATTCGTGTCCCCCTGGTTCTTGTCTCACCCACAACGGACAAGAAACCTGTCTTAGCTATGTGGTTGTCAAAATTTGCAGTCCACGCCTTTTGCGCCATTCTTCATATGTGCATCGCTTTGCACCGTCACCAGTCTGGTCGCTCTTCTCTGAAACTCTCCAGAAGTTTTATGTACTTTATTAGGTACAGTTTCCAGACCTGAATAAGTTGTTTGACTATTGCCTTGTATAGAAGGATAATGATGTTCCTCTCCTTACTAGAAAGGTCCTATAAATCATCTACAGGACACCCCTTGCCTTCTTAGCCTCCTGTTTACATTTCACTTAAAATTTCATGTCAGATCGAATCATGACACCTAAATCTTTTTCGTCTTGAACAATATTTAGTTCCTCTCCCTCTAGTTTATATCTGACTCTCGGATTTCCATTCTCCAAATCATTTCATTTTCATTTATGAAAATTATAAATAGCAAGGGTCCCAACACTGATTCCTGAGGAACACCATTTGTTATGCTCGGTTCGCCCTGAAGATTGATTATTTTGACTATACTCTGTCGCCTGTCCTTTAGGCAGCATAGCTTTTACCAGTAACTCTAGCTTCTTCCAGTTTATATAGCAGCCTTCCATGAGGGCCGTGTCAAAAGCTTTACGTAGGTGTTTGATTATTAAATGACAAATTGGCCTAATGACTCGAATGAGTACAATGAACAATTGTACAGAGAAATAGTGGGGGGCTAGTAAATCGGAATGTCTTATACTGGGGGATTTTAACTTCCCAGATATTGACTGGAACTTGTGGGTTGGGCACTCACACACTAGTCAGAATTTTGTGGATTTATTGGATGATTGTTTTCTGCAGCAGCATGTTCGAGAGGCAACCAGAGAAAGTAATACTGTTGATCTGGTTATCAGCAGTGATCATTCATGTATTAGGAATTTGCAGATAAAAGAACCACTAGGTGGCAGTGATCACAGTGTACTGACGTGGGATTTACTTAAAGATTTAATTACCATCAGGGGTAAAGGAAAGGGTTTTTGCTTCCGTAAAGGCGAGTACAGTGGTCTCCGACAGTTTTTGAATTCTGTACAGTGGGATCAACTGACGATGTTACCAACAGTAAATTCTAAGTGGGAAGCATTCAAGGAATTAATCGTGGAAGCTACTAAAAGTTTCATACCTATTAAGAAATACTGTTCAAGGTTTAGGCCTAAATGGTTGTCAAATGAACTTATGAGACTCGTAACAGAGAAGAAAAATGCATGGGATGCATATAAATTATTAAGCGACTCAGAAGCCTATGGCAGATATAAGTTAATCTGTAATCAGGTCACAATGGAGGTTCGGCAGGCGAAGGCAGATTACGAGAAATCCTTGGCAAAAGATGCTAAGAAAAACAGCAAGGATTTCTTTACTTATATAAACTATAAAAGGAAGGGGATGAATCTGATTGGTCCACTTGACATCGATGGTTCGACTGTTGATGATCCTGCTCAGATAGCAAACAAACTGAATGAGTATTTTGCATCTACATTCACACGTGAGGAATTATTAAGGTTTGAAAATGGCAGAAGGTTATCAAATTGTAGCAGGGTGCTTAATGATCTTGTAATAACTGAGAGCAAAGTGGAAGAGAAATTGTTGAAGTTAAACGTAAGAAAAGCACCTGGGGTGGATGGGATCTATCCAGTTATATTAAAGGAAGAGGCAAAGCAACTAAGCAAACCCTTAGCCATAATTATGAGAGCATCCTTGGACTCAGGGGAGGTTCCCACGGACTGGAGATGTGCAAATGTATCCCCAATTCACAAAGGGGATCGAAGGGTGACAGGAGTAATTACAGACCAGTTAGTTTAACTTCTGTTCCGGGTAAAATAATGGAGTCGCTGGTTAAAGATGCATTGCAGGATCATCTAGACAAGACTGCAGCAATAATTCAGACACAGCATGGGTTTGTTACGGGAAAGTCTTGTCTGACAAATTTGATAGGATATTATGATGTGGTTACAAAGGAACTGGATGCAAAAAATAATTTTGATATCATATATTTGGATTTCAGGAAAGCTTTTGACACTGTTGCGCATGGAAGACTATTGTACAAATTGGAGCAGAATGGTATTAAGGGTAAGCTGCTACAATGGATAAAAGGATGGTTAAGTGGGAAAAGTCAGAGGGTGGTAATCAATGGATGCTGCTCTTCTTGGACTAATGTTATTAGTGGAGTCCCACAGGGTTCGGTGTTAGGTCCACTGTTGTTTTGTATATTTATCAATGATATTGATGAAGGTATATCAGGCTTAATGTCGAAGTTTGCAGATGATACAAAGGTTGGCAGGGTTGTTAATGACAGTAATGGCAGTGTGCTACTGCAACAGGATCTAGATAATTTGGGCAGATGGGCTAAGAAGTGGCAACTGAAGTTTAAACTTGACAAATGCAAAGTACTGCATATGGGTAGAAGTAACCCCAGGGAAACGTACCAACTGTGTGGTACTACACTTAAGGTGGTAGAAAATGAAAAAGACCTGGGAGTAATTGTGCAGTCAGATATGAAGTTCTCTGAGCAATGCAGACAGGCTGCCAGGGCAGGTCATGGGGTTTTGCCAATGATATATAGGAATTTTGCTAGTAGGGAAAAGGAGGTGATTATCCCTCTGTATAAGGCAATGGTCAGGCCACGCCTTGAGTACTGCGTACAGGTCTGGAGGCCTCATTTTAAGAAGGATGTAGATTTACTTGAGCGTGTACAGAGAAGGGCAACAAGATTGGTGATGGGAATGAAGGGATCCTCTTACCAAGAGAGGCTTAAGTTCTGCAAATTGCAGTGGCTGGAGACTAGGCACCTGCGCGGTGATCTGATTGAGGTATATAAGGCCTTGAATGGGTTGAGCACGCTGAATTCTGATGGGATCCTTCCGCTTGTTCAGATTACGAACCTAAGGGGGCATAAATTCAAATTAAGAAAAGACAGATGTAGAATAGATGTGCGGAAATTTGCCTTTAGCCAGCGGGTGGTTAATTGCTGGAACAAACTTCCATCTGTCGTTGTGGAAGTTGATAGGTTGAATAAATTTAAGGAGGAACTGGACAGGCATTTGGAGGGAATGGTGTGATTTTTTTTTTTTTTTTTGGCTGATGCTGCATTTGCTTTCTTGAATCACATGCCACTACTACTACTACAAGTTGGGGCAAACTGCCCTAGCGCCAGCGAATGAAACTGATTTCAATCTGCACTCATGCCCATAGGTGTATTGCTAAAAAAATAGTACCGGAACGTTCGTCGATTAACAACAAATATTAACTACCTACGCTTTTGTTTTTTCATTTGCAAAAATAAATAAGTCAAAGATTGGAATATTTGTTCAGTATTTATTTATAACTATTAAATAAAAAATTTCAAAAGTAACAAACAAAGACAAAAAAATAAAAACATCAGAAAAGAAAAAAAAAACGAAAATAAAAACTCCAAAATGATATAAAAATACTCTTCAGAAGAATCATATAAATTCCCATACAGGATCGATTACGTATTCTTGTGTGACTGCCCTTTTTGTTTGTTGGTCAACAGCAGAACGATGAGACCACAACCAAGTTCGGACATAAAAATTTGGATTCCATAATTCTAATGGTGGACCGTGCAGTTTAATAAACAACGAACTTGCCATATGTTCGACAAGAATACGGGATCTTTTCTCGATTAATATTAAATTCATACTGCTGAAGCCGCGCTCGCATTCAGAAGAATGCGAGCGCGCTATAATTTTGGAATAAGTTTTTAAATGTTCCAAATGGGCGCGCTACAACCATCATTAGCTAAATAATCCCTGTAGGCATTCAAACAAATTTGTGAAAGATAAATTAAAACGTTTACAGAGAGATTCTGTTTCATTTTCTCCAAATCCAAGATCAATTTCAGATGGCCATTCTCTTGGTTCAAGAATTCGCAACTCTTTTATAATGTCTGAAGTTGAAATTCCTTCAGTAAATTCAGTAGAATCTGTACTAACGCTCAGCCTATGCTTCATATTATTAATAATACTGTTTAGAAATTGATTTTTATGAATTAATGTTACTTTCTTATTGTCCGTTAATGTTATTGAAAATAATTGCATTTTTTCAATAGTATCTGAGGCTTCTAACAACTTTTTTCCTTTTTGAGGAGATTTTAAAAATCCAAGTAACGAATTGTACGACGAATCTATTTGTCTGCACGTACTATTGTCGTATCTCTTTTTTTCAATGACTTTGAAGAAATCGATAGCTAAAACAATCGTACATCAGGGCTAAATTCAGAACAAACTGTTTGGATGAAATTCGTTTATATAATCCGTTGAACATGGATTGTTCAGTTTTGTTTCGGTTGTTATCTTTACTGGCATTTTCAAAATGATGGCATAAAGATGCAAAATTTTGCCAAAATGCTGATACGGTCCTAAAGGAGCTGGCCACCCGCCTTACTTAAAACATCCATCCAATCCTTTTGATTTCTTCGCCGATGCTGATAGCTCTTGCATCTATTTCTCTCTGTTTTTTTGGAGCTTGACTGTACAAAATCTACAGCTTGTCCATAAATATCATGAACTTCTGATATTGCATCTCCAACTAATAACCCAACTGATCGCACAGAGAATGAATACAATTGAACTGTGGTATGTTTTAAAACATTAATCACAGACGCCTTGAATGCGTATTTGCCATTAAAAAAATACTCCACGAGGAGCGTTCCAAGTTGGATGAATAGTGAAGTTGCCACATTACTTGAGCAGAAAAAGGTGGCATGGAAAAGTTAGAGCAATAAAAAGTACTGAAGCTTATTACAACTATAAGATGATCTGTAATAGAGCCACAGAAAAGGTTCGACAGGCAAAGGCAGTTTATGAGAAATCGCTAGCAAACAGAGCAAAGAGGGGGGGGGGAATAAGGAATTCTTCACATATATAAATGCTAAGAAGAGCAGGACAAACCAGATCGGATCTTTACTTAAGGGAAAGGGGGTAGTATTAAATACACCAGCTGCCGCTGCAGATGAACTCAACAGTTATTTTGCATCGATATTTACAGATGAAAAATCTTTCGTGGCAATGGGAAATTGCGGGAACAAAGTTGAAAAATATGTAATTAATGATATTGAAATTTCGCAAGATTATTTAATGAAAAAACTTTCGAGTTTACAGGCCAGTAAGGCTCCTGGAGTTGATGGAATATACCCTATAATCTTAAGGGAGGCGGCAGGTGGGTGCATTGAACCATTGAGGCTAATTATGCGCGCATCACTAGACTCTGGGAGATTCCGTTGGATTGGAAAAGTGCCAGTGTATCTCCATACATAAGGGTGGTTCTAAGAGTGAAGTGGAAAATTATCGATCTGTCAGTCTGACTTCAGTGGTCAAGTGGAAGCAATGATCAAGGGTGGAATTCAGAATCATTTGGATAGAATTGAAATTCTCAAGGATACTCAGCATGGTTTTGTAAAGGGAAAAATCATGTTTAACAAATCTGGTTCGCTATTTTTAAAGGGTCACTCATGAGCTGGACTTAGGGAATAATTTCGACATTGTTTATTTAGATTTCAGCAAAGCTTTTGACTCAGTCCCACATGAGCGGTTGCTTTATAAGCTGGAACAGGTTGGAATCACTGGGAAAATCCTTAGATGGATAGAAGGATGGCTTCAGGGCAGGAGGCAGAGGATTGTGATAAATGGCTATTCCTCAGATTGGGTTGATGTAAGAAGTGGGATTCCCCAAGGATCAGTATTAGGACCACTGTTGTTTTTAATTTTCATAAATGACATTGATGAAGGGATAGAGGGCGTGATGTCTAAATTTGCAGATGATGTTAAAATTGGTACAGTAGTTAATGATCACTGTGAAGCTGAGCTTCTTCAGAGAGACCTAGATAGACTTGTAAGGTTTGCTCAGGAATGGTCAGAAAAATGGCAGCTATGCTTTAATCCAACAAAATGTAAGGTATTACACCTGGGAAACAGTAATCCCAAAATAACTTATTCACTTGGTGGAGTTCAACTAAACCCAGTACTGGAGGAAAGGGACTTGGGTGTTACGATACGGTCAGACATGAAATTCTGAGCATTGTAAACAGGCTGCAAGGAAGGCCCATGGTGTCCTATCGATGATCTATCGAACTTTTGCAAGTAGAGATAGGGACCTGATAATTCCATTATATAAGGCATGTTAGACCACACTTGGAATACTGTGTTCAAGTATGGAGACCGCACCTAGAGAAAGACATCGAGCTTCTTGAAAGGGTGCAAAGACGGGTAACTCGCCTGGTGAGATCGGCAAAAGGGCGTCCTTATGAAGAAAGACTTCGAATATGTGGGTTGCAGAGTTTGGAAACTAGACACCTTAGATGAGATTTGATTGAGGTGTTTAAGGCTCTAAGCGGCATCAGTAAAATGAATGAGGACGAAATTTTCAAGATTATAAATGATGCTAGAACTAGAGGACATAAATTCAAGTTACGGGGGGAGATGTTTAGATTGGACTGCAGGAAGTTTTATTTTAGCCAGCGACGTATAAATTACTGGAATAAGTTGCCTACATGGGTGGTAGAGGATGACAGTTTGGGGAAATTCAAAGGTCATCTGGATAGTACCTTCGGGTGAGGGAAACGCATAGGATGATATGTTTAATTTCATTTTCTTTTATTAATTATTAGGTTTTTTATCATTGTTCTATTCGTTTTTTTTTTTTTTCGGCTGGTGCAGCATAAGCCGTAGGCTTTCTTGCACCATGCGGCAATTACTAATACTCAAGCCGATGGTTTAAACAATGCCATATGATCAAATTTGAATATTTTTATAATAATTTATATATTTATAAATTAATTATTATTAATAAATTGGAATTTTTTTATAATTATTATTATAAATAAGTTGGAAATAAATTATTATAAAAATAACACTTGCCCCATCGCTCTCGTAAAAGAAATTAAATAGTGTTTTAAATAATTGTCGTCAAATCTGTATTTTTCAAGACATTTTAAGAGACAGTCTGTTATTGTGATAGCTGTTTGATCTGGCAATTCGATTAAATCAAGAAACAAGTAATGTGAATCTTTCGTTTTATTGAAAATTGAAAAAATTTTATTGAAAATTTGCTTAAAATGTGAAAACGAAAATTCGAATTTTCGTTTTCACATTTTAAACAAATAATCAGAGTAGATTTCTTGCTTAGAGTGGTAGACTCATCAATGAGAATAGATAAGTTTCCACGTATGTCCACAATTTTAATTTCATTTGCCTCGCGACATGCTGTATTATATTAGTAGCACTTAATTTTGAACGAAAACCGTGAGCAATAACACAGTGCCAATCAATTCTTGAAGTTGTAACAACTCAAATTGGTCAGAATATGGTAGATCATGTTTCGCAATATAATATACAGTTCTAAAAACTTACAGGTGCCAGAAATTTCGGAGTTGTTCATTTGCAGCTTGCAAGATTTTTTCAGACTGTATATGTGAAGTACTTTTTGAATGTTCATAAATTTTCTTACTCAAAGATGTCAATTGTGCACTTCTATCATAAGACAGAAGTGCACCACTACCAAACGCCATTCCTTTGAAATTCTAACTCCCTGCGTTTTAGACGGCCCTAATTTTTTTACAGCAGCACAAGTCAAACATCCTAATTTTCCGGCGTTGCATGTCAGCCAAGGATATGCTTCTTTCTTCTCAGTCCACATGTCAGCATTCGAAACGTGAGGCCAATTAAATTTTAATTCTGCGTCACTGTTTCTCTCATCTTTAGATCTTGGTGGAAAATAAGTGGTCATGTCGTTATCATTTCCACCTGTTTGTGCATTTTCTTGCACAGTTTTCAGTTTTTTTATCAAGAAATCTATTTAATATTGTTTGCTTGCGTTTTTCGCTCATTTTGTATTTAATTAAAATTTCTTCTTTTAATTTTTAAATACTGAAATTACGTAAATTTAAATTTATATATTTAATCCCGTAAAAATTAATTTTTACCTTAGAAGAAACAGTAAAAAATGAATTAATTAATCTAAATAGTAGAGATCGGTCAGAAACTCAATGTACATATTATATAAATAATACATATATGAATGACAAAAAAAAAAAAAAAAATCCTGTACGTCGTTCTCCCGAAGACTATAATAATGATAACGCCACATGGACTGTACAATAACTGAATCAGACTTCAGACTCACGGTTCATAGAACAATCCAGTTCTAGCGTTCAGCTCGTGGCGAATGAAAATGCAGCGTTCGCACGCATCACAGTATATCTTATTCGCTGGATCTGTTTATCTAACACATTGTACTTTAGTAAGCAACGTCCAAGTTTCATTGCGAAATTTATATTTTTGTTTTTAAATAAATTTTTTAAAGAAATCTATTAATTTTAAAGATTACTATTAATATATATTTTTATAGTAATGGGTAAAATATATATTTCTCCCTCCCCTTTGATTATGCCATTGTTTCATATTATTAGGTGTATAAATTTAATGATTTTTCTATTATGACATTTAGAAAAAAGTACCGGAACTTCGTTTCGGTGTTCCGGCCCGAATACACCACTGCTCATGCCTACAATTGACATCAAAATTGACTCTTGCAAATGCTGACCTTCGTGTACCTCGAGCTATAGACAATTGCCTGTTTCCTCACCTACTCCTTCAAATTTTTGCACAACCTATTTTAGTCTTATATTACTAAGAAACGGAAGAAACGTACGTGGAATTATCACACCATATTTAGATTAACTTCAACTTTTATTACTTGAAGTATATATGAAACTACAGCAAGTATATTTGTTTGTTAGGAAATCATTATTGTCTATGTCCAAATAAAAATCTAAAAACATTTTTTTCTCATGTTAATTATAGAGGGCTCACTGTATATTTATTTTTAACAGCATATCTCTTCTCCAGCAGTTCACTATGGAAATACTTTTGGGGATTTAGTGGTGCTCCCTGAGGAAATCATAGCTGTTGTCCCCATTAATCTTCTTTCATTGTTTTAGTTCATTAATTTTAAGGTATCTGCATACAACAGCAGGACGTCCTTCTGTGATCTTCTGCATGGATTACAGGGAGCGGCTTCTGCGGGGTACTTCCCTTGGTGAAGGTGGATATTTTTATTCTTTTAATTTTTACTTCGTTAATTTCAGTTTTTAATTAATTCCTTTATTTATGTTTTAGATTTTTTTTCGCACAGGCAACAGTGGTTTTCTACCAGAGAAAAATATTTGCTGTAGTTTCAGCAATACGTTCACATAAAAAAAAAATTTTTGTAGAAGTCTAACCGCCATTTTTAGTCGTTTCAGGTGACGATATTCATGAAACAACTGTGTTTCTCTGCTTGTTTTTGTAGAAAGGACATTAAAGTAATGAGGCGTCAGTATACGTAGTACATTCAAAAAGTTCCCGGAATCGCACGCTTTTATTTAAATACTTTGCGCTACGGCCTTAAGTTTCCTTGGGGCGTTGACGTTAACTTCGGTGCGCACGCATGCCGAGTGGGAACTGTCTCAGTTATTTCGCTCGCGTGTCATGCTGATTGATTGCACAATGCCTAGGTTTGAACAGCGTGCTAACGCCAAGTTCTTTAAACTTGGGAAAAGTTCTACAGATACGCTGCAAGCATTACATAAAGTTTATGGAGATGATGCTTTGAAGAAAACAGCATTTTGTCTCAGACCAATTAACTGAGCTACGGAGTGAAAAAAAGCCCATAAAAGATCCTCGCGTCATTGAAGGGATTCGAAACCAGGCCTTTTCCACCCCGTGTGGGGAGGATGGTGATTATAATCACTGTGTGACCTGAGCAGATGAAATTTCAGTACAACCAGATTATCCATTGCAAGCCTACAGGTACTACTGAAGTGCAAGATAATTTATAATAATCTTAAATTATAGGTGAAAACCTCCTACCTTTGAGTAGGACTGTTAATATCTCAACACTCAATCGCGAATGATTATAATATGAATTTACCCCCCCCCGTGTATTGTCATAAATGAATCAAGTTAAAATAACTATTAATTAAAATAAGCGTGTATTCAACTCTCATATCACGTCAAGGGAATCGGAAAGAATCACGGAAAGACGGCGGCCTCCAAAAACCAACCAACACCACAAGCCATCATGAGAATTGAAAAACAATTGTCGCGAAATTCTAAAAACGACGACAGTAATAAATTAATTCACACATAAGTTAAACTTTAAAATCGTTATTAACTTCTTTTAAGAGACCACCTTATTCGGTTTGTTACCGCGTTCACAAGAAGTACAAAATTGATTCGCGAATGATATCCCCCCTCTTTTATATCAAATTAACGACACCTGACACGAGATTATTTATATAAACCAATGTATGAATTGCTATTCATGCATGCGCGTAAGAGTCCACGAGTCCGAAATATTATAAGGTCTGCGTATATTAATAAATTAACATTTAATCTCATTTCTAATGTTTCGGCAATTAATAATTTAAAATATTCACGCTGTTTATTAAGAATTTTGGATTCATTAAAAAGAAACACGTGTCCATCAGTTATTGCATGAAACGCAAGCTCAGATGCACCCGCCCTACTTGCTCTAACTGATGCCAAATGCCGCTGTATCCTTACCGAAAGTAAATTTTGGGTCGAACCAATATAAGTAGAATTACATCCACCACAAGAAATATTGTAAACAATATTGTGAGCTTCCATGGTAGGAATTACATATGCCCTATATTTCAAGATAGCATGGAGCTTATTCATGGGTTGTGGAACAATCTTAAATTCAGTGTTCTTAAATATGTTAATAAATTGTCTGTACTTGATTTGATTGCTAACTAAATTTGTGATGCGATCTACTTTTTTTTCTTTCAAATGTGCCGCGATCTACAATCTCAAGAATTTCATTGCACATGGTTAAAAAAGTTAATCAACACACATTGAAAAATGTTGTTTATAAATTTTAAAATTAAATACAATTCAGAATTCTTAATTTAAATTCATACGTTTTTAAATTTTTAATTTATGTGAAGTTTATGACTTGTCACCTGCCAAGCTTTCAAATTCTGTGATATAATGTGAAGGCCAACCGTAAAGAAGCTTCTGTATGCAAGTCCGTAAGAATAGAGTGATTCTTCTTCTTTGTTCCACCTATCCTTCTTATATAGTATATTCCCCATCTCCCTGACAATAGAGTCCCCATTCATACACGAAAAGGCCTATTCACATAGATACGTGGAAAAAACAGCAATTTAAAAGTTCACTGCATTTTTTTTTACATTTGGGTACTTTTCTCTGCAAACATATTTCCAAAAGTCTTTTTCTGATGATCTGGCTTATAGCAAGATATCGTTTCGTAAAGTAATAATTTCATTTTGAAGTAATATTTTCTGCATGTGAAAAGTAAAAATTTCAGTGATTTTTTTTTCTTCAATTTGTTTCGTATCTAAGTCGACTTTAAATGGACAAGAAATATATTGAACAATGTCTTCAATTGTTTTAAAATCACTGAATCTGGTTTCAAAATCATCCACAACTTTTTCAATTTCAGAAACATATTTCTGTCTATTAAATTCAAAAACAGGATATTTTTGCAAATGATCTTGCATATTTGCAAAATTATCGAATTTTTTTTCCTTTGAGATCCTTAGCTACTGCCAAAAATTGATATTTATATGCAGAAATACTACGAATTATGTCACCCACATTTTTATTTTTTCCTTGTAATTCCAAATTCAGATCACTTAATTTACTGGTAAAATCTGCCAAAAAAGCCAGATCACACAACCACACCGTATCTTGTAGCTGCTGATAAATATCTCTCCTTTGATCAACAATTTTTTTAAATTTCATTCAGCAAATTTCGAAATCTCAGTAGAAACTTACTCCAACTCAGCCACCTCACATCTGTGTGTAATATCAGATCTGGTTCATTTTCATCGAGTTGCATTTTGAAAAGTCTCCTTTGAAGAGATTGTCCTCTGATGGAATTCACTATTTCGAAAGCGATGTCCATAACACTTTTAGTATTTAATCTTTTGCTGGCTAACACTTGTTGGTGGATGATACAGTGGTAACTCAAAAAATCTGGGAGTTCATCATCCTTTTGGCACAATACGATGAATCCATTAAGATGCCCTGTCATTGCTTTAGCTCCATCTATTGTTATTGATACGAGTTTAAAAGTGTTAATTTAATTTTTTCAATAAAATTTTGAATGCGTTAAATATATCAAGGCCTCTATAGTTATTTCTTTTAACCAGCATAACCACCATACCCAGCAGTCGAAAACCAATTACGAATAAAAAACGAGCAATTGAGCTGTATCACTGAAGTCTGTAGATTCATCCAGTTGTGAAAAAAAAGGACACACAATTAGCAATATGAGCACGCAATTGTTCGCTCACAGTTTTACTAATTTTTTGATACGCCCATCACAGTATTTCGAGATAATTGCAGATCTTGAAGAGCACTTTTTTAATTTCATTTTTTTTTAATTTTTAAAAAGAAAATTTGTTATTTCTAAAAATGCGTCTTTGATGAATTGACCATCAGAAAATGGTTTGCATTTCTTTGCAAGAAGATGACTCACTTTAAATGATGCTGCAGTTATTGCTTTATACTCTAAATTAGGTGTCATGAAGAAATTTTGTTGTGCGAATAATCTGGATTTAAGTTCTTTTAATTTATTTTTTCTAATGTCACTATTAGGCGGAAAATCCGATTGGTATTTACCATGGAATGCGTTGAAGTGCCTTTCTAAATTTCCTTTTTTGGGTCTAGCGACGGAAGCATTGCAATTCAAACAACAACATTTTTCTTTTATCATTACAAAAAAGTATTCTAGTTCCCACTCTTGATGAAAATGATACATTTTACTCTTTAGTATTAATATTAAATCAAAGGGTATTAAATTAACATATAAGTACTGTCCAGTTATTTTTATTAAGTAAGCTAAATAAGAATTCGACAAATACACTATGCTCTCCACAACGTAACTGCATGAATTTTCGCTAAACAAGCCTAGCGGCTGCGCGGCGACAAGAGTAGTCACGTGATTCAACGGATTAATTTTTTTTTTTAAAATTCGTCGTGATCGACCAAAATTAAAGCCGCGATCGACTTGTTTTGTTGGCCACCACTATACCAATGTTGTATTACGGAACTTTAATAAAATGTTTGTGATCCGCCCTGTCATTTGTTTTAGCCGTCTCTAATTTATATTTCGCCTGTTGACTAATCTGCATAATGGTACTTAATGAATAACCCCTATTTAAAAATCATTTTGCCAGTTCCGTGAGCTCATCCAATAAGGATTCTTGAGTATAGCTGTATCTATATGCATTATGAAACTGGTTAAAAATAATGCTCCTTTTATATGTAAAAGGATGGTAGCTCGAATGGTCCAAAAAGTTCCCCGTATTCGTTGGCTTCCTATAAATTTTAAAAAAAATGTTTTCTTTAATTCTGGTTAAAGTAAAATTTAGAAAATTTATGGATTTGTGATGCGGGATTTCCATTTCTAGAGTGAACTTAAGTCGAGTATGAATATTATTAAATGTATCCAGGATCCAAGATAATTTATGCATATTGTAATTAGTTAACGAAATCTGGTGGGGTTTTTTCTAACGCCATGGCATCTTAGTGTATGAGAGGTCAACATATCGTGTCTCTAATTTATGCGTATTGTAATGGTCGGTTCGCTTGTTTTGATTAAAATCTTGAGCAGTCAGAACAAATACACTACACCTAAGTCTGATGGTGGCTAACTCGGTCACTGCCATCACAGGCGGGAATAACTCATTGGTTTCAGAGCGGTATTCGTTTTAAATCCTAAATTAACGTTTCTTACCTTGTACTGTCAAATATTATCACAAAATTCCGAAGACGCTAATCTTGTGTCTGCATACGTAACTATTTTTAATATTTATGCAGGTTATGTCAGAGGGAGGTGAAAACTGCCTGCATCATATTCCCATCAATAAATTGGATTACAACCAATTCAGAGGCTCTACGACACTTTGGTGATATCCAATTAGCATGGAAGGACCTTTGTGTATTTCGCAACGCTTCTGCATCTATCTTTATCTTATTAAATGCAAATCTTAAGACACTTGGAAAGACTTCAGACATAAATTAGATTCTCTCTTTTGTTCAATTTTTCCTGCGGAAAAGAAGAAAGAAAATCGCTTCACTTCAAATAATCCCTCGTCCAAATATCTATTTTAGGGAGGATTTTCAGCAAAAAAAAAAAAATCATTAGAAAGAAGGCATCAATCATTTTTTTTAAATCTGTGCGAGGTGGATAAAAACAAAATTAATTCAAAAGTCCCCGAGGAAATGAACTTTGTTTCTTGTTTCTTAAGTTCAAACAATCTATTTTAATTTATAAAAAATATCGTAAGTTTAGTATAAAATCAAGTAATTTTAATATCAAGGATAAACTATTAATTTTAAGTAAATATAACTTATTTCTGTTTACCAGTACTCCTCTGTTACCGTAGTTAGTCGCTGTATGGATTCCTAATTCTAGAAAATCAACGAAACTAGCAGATAATATCACTTCCATTTGAATTTAAAAATCTTTTAATGTTCTAAATTAATTGAACTTTCTATAAGAAAATCCCGAGAACGTCAAACGTTTCATTGCTGGTAATGGTTCTAAAGCAATTAATTCTTAATAGAATTAATTGCTTTAGAACCTCTTCCGTTTCGTCTACGTCCTCGCTAGAAGCAGTGGTGCCATTATTATTTATGGCGGCTGAATAATAAAGTTTGTTTTTTGCGAAGTTTTGACCAGTAAGCTGCTTAGAAGCAGAGCACAATATGAGTGTATTTTCAAGACCTAAGCCGGTGGTAAAGGTGATTCCCTGAACATCCACTTCTGGTATAGACAGATTTCCTTTGAATACCCACACTGCCCAAAAAATACGAATCTTTGTATTAAGACAGTCATAGACAGAAGAAATGCAAATAAATGTGACGGGGTGATGATGTGTTGCTTCGTTGAGTATGAAGACTACATTGTGGGGGGTGGAATATTAAAATGATATTTATTTTTTTTATTTATTTTAATTATTATTTTGTATATTTATTTGTTTTTTATTTTTGTTTGTTCCCTTATATGAGTTGTTGTCCACCTTATTTTAATTTCCCCACTTACACATCTGACTTTACTTTACAGGAGAATTCCAGATTCAAGGGAACTTCTTAATTATTTATAATTCCCTTCGGACAGGCTGAGTGTTCAAGAATGACAAACACACACATTAATATATAACATAACATTTTATTTACACTTATATACACAATATAAAAATTATCAACTCTCAAGCACATATTACTATTTCTCAAATTTGCCTATGTGTTAAACAATTATATATGGCAATTAGATACAGTGGTTTTACTCTAAACAAGGTTATCCACTTCAATACAAGTCAGTCAATATCATTACATAAACTTATTTTAGTTTCTTCTTTCTCCACACATGAACAATAATTACTTAAGAGGTTTAGTTCACACTCTTTCTCTTATGTAGATCTTATTCTTACCTTATAAATTGATTTAGGAATTTCACTCTTAATTTCTAATTTAATTAGTGCTCCATTTTGTCTTGGGGAATATAACTTCACAACTTTCTTTAATCAAGACAGATAGTACATTTGACATCAATTTCTGGACTAATGCTGGTCCCAAGGATTAGCTACATTCATAAGGCTATTTCTTTCTCTGTATTTCTCTACCCTTGCCTTCCAAAATATCTCATACCTATATGTTAAACCATAACTAATAACAAATATCAAATTTCTCTCCTTTGCCTTTCTACATATGTCTAATTATACATTAATCAAAACCCCTATCTGATTTATCTCTATATTTATGTATATATAATTATACTTTTGTACATCCTTCCCTTAACATCTTTCTAAACATTATACTAATCTGATATTAGAGTTCCAATAGTCCTTTATTTGTGAGGGAGAATACTATATAACTAGTCACTTACTTAATTTTACGAATAGGATTTCTCCGTTTTGGGGCCTTCAGCTCCTTGTCTGGAAACGGCATCATCGTTTACCAACTGCATTCATCTCAGAACTTCAAGTTTCTCCATGGGCTGTAGTCTACGTCTGGATAGGGCATCGTTGTGTCTTTTAGGAAATTATGGGCTCGTGTTCGATACTGCTACTTAACCTTCGGTTCAGCTATTCTGGCGGACTAGGAATTACAACTTTATCTTCTCAGCTCACTTATCTGCGCCTTGCCTTTATCACTGCCTTCAGATGATCGACTAGGGTTATTTCTTTCCTTGGCCTTTATCACTGCCTTCTTATGATGGGCTAGGGTTATTTTTCTCCTTACTCTACTTATTCTCACGCTGGCCACTTTCACTACCTTCCTATAACGGACAGGTTTATTTCTCCCTACACTTCAATCGTTTGCATACGGGCTACTACCCTTGCCTTTAGACGACGGACAGGCTTATTCTCCTTACACTTCATTCATCTGCGTACGGGCCACTACCCTTGCCTTCCTCCGATAACGGGCTAGACTTATTTGCATACGGGCCACTACCCTTGCCTTCCTCCGATGACGGACTAGACTTATTTGCACACGGACCACTACCCTTGCCTTCCTATAACGGACAGACTTATTTGCATGCGGGCCACTACCCTTGCTTTCCTCCGACGGACTGACTCGACTGTTCTCTTCTATTATGAAACTCCACTAACTTTTCCTTAACTTACTGACTGCACTAAACTTATCTAACCCTTCACTACTCCATCTTAACTTTGTCAGATCTTTCCCAGCTGGCTGACAGGATAGGACAGGACTTATCTAACCCTACACAACTTATTACTCATTTTCCCACTAACATTGTCAAAAACTCAACTCTGTCTTTCCTAACTCATTTCCACACACCCCCACATACTCAAATCGGGGTTCTCACTGTTTCTAACTCATCTTCATAACCACCCACATAAAGCTCAACTGCTGGATCTGATCTTGTTTCCCCCTGCTCACTGACTTTTTGTTACTCTGAATTCAGCAACGCCCCTCATAATTCGTGCCCACCTTTTTTCTGAGTTTACCCAATCTTCTCATTTTTGTCAACTTTCATCATTTCCTATTCATCCTTTAAAATTTCTCAATTTCCAAATTTTTCCCAGGCAATCCGCTGCCTTGAAGTTCGCCGTCACCTTCGCCACCCCTCGTTAACTTAGCAGATTTATTTTACATGCTCTAACAACCTTGCCATCGCCGACAGTCAGACGCCAATGTGATTGCTGACTGGAGCAATTTTACCCGTATTTACTACCAGACCGATTCTAGGTGTCACCGGACAAAGGGATGTCCAACAATGTTCAGTCTACAGCCCTTTGTTCTTTCAGAGCCATAGTTATTCGCACCTGCACGCCAGTAGTCGATGCCACCATTCCCGTTGTTATTGTTTGTTCTATGCCATGGTGGGAACTGAAATGTACTCCTAATTGCTAATAGCTTACCGCTCCCTTCTCTAATTCGACCTTGTCTAATTTTTAATTCCTTGTGAGTGACCTAGAATAATATTAGTGACTGGTAATGTTTACTGTCCTATTTTGCTATTTCCTAAGCTTTATTTTAAATAAATCTCCCTCGTTTCTAAAATAGTAACCATGTAAGATTTTACATCTTACAACATGATCGCAGTAATCTCAAGTCAGAATGGGGAAAAGCGTGATCTTTCAGACTTTGAAAAAGGTCTTATCGTGGGTACACTTTTAGTAGGAGCCACGATTCAAGAAATGAAAGACAACATAACTGGTTTCTCAAAAGCATCTGTCTCAAAGGATTTTAATGACTGGAAAGCAAGCGGTTCTTCCACATCTGAAATGCGTAAATGTGGCAGAAAAACACTTCAAAAATGAAGCCCGTACTCTAAGAAGGACTGTACGGAAAAATAGGCCATCCAGTGTTCGGCAAATGACATACGAATTCAGCCAAGCCCAGAACTGCCCTATGTCGCAGTTACGAGATATTTTTCGTAGCTGCGAAATTGTAATTAATTGTAGCTATTCTTTCAGAATAGCTATAATTACACCAAAACGCACTAAAACACCTAATAAAAATCCATGCCGTGCCGCACTGTTATTCGAAACAAAGGAGACCCGATTCGATAAAGGTTCGCATTTTTTTAGCCAGTGTGTTTATTTCTTTCAAGCATTCTTTATTATTATTATCAATATATGTTTATTTCTCTGCTTTAGAGCCACCCCTGGACAGCAGTAATCTAGAGGGGCTGATTATTACATTCACAGGTTAAGGCAGGGACATGTCTGGGGTTACATGGAGCCACATGTGTACTGTTCCTGAAAGGAACAGTATTTACAGAATTCTTTAATTACATAACTGAAAATTGTGGAATACCGTAGTATCCCAAATTAAGCAAGATAACATTTGATCATGAGTGCTGGATAAAACGTGAAGTATATGTACAAGCAGGTATTTCCTTAGTTGCGGCAGTCCATATTTTCCTTCTGGTGGTGTCCCTGAGAGTCATAACGGTAGATTTATGTATGTATCCATTAGTTTTTGGCGTCTGTAAGTGTGATTCTGGCAGAATTTATCGAGGTCGATGGTTAGACTGTTTATCAAATCAACCGCGTTTCCTGGAAACATGCGTCTCAGGCTTTTGAGGTTGTTGAAAATGATACTCAGCGGGAGCCTTGTCCACTTGACTTCTTCCGGAAATTCGGGGAGTTTTTATTAGGTCACCGTGATTATCAGGGGCGTCAAGTCATCCTGTAATTAATTTGGTCAGCCAGTGCAAGAAGGTTAGCTGCCACAATTCGTTGTTTCCATGGTGTGACTTCAAGATTGATGTAGAGTTGGGCCCTAGAAATAGCGTACTGGTTGCCAGTTGAGCTATTTCAGGAGCCAGTATTTCAGACTGAGGAACTTGTTGGAGTGTGTTATGACCAAATAGTTTATGCATAAAGAGGAATGGGGCAGAGACATCGAAGGACGTATTTCTTGACCAATTAAGCATTTTGAATTCTCATTAGTTCCTGCCGGATTGCCCACATAGCAGAATACATTTTAGTTTTCGTGTTCAGGAGGTGTGTCTGGAATGTCAGACCCTCGTCCCATACTAACCCCAGATCCTTGTGCGTTTTAACTTTTGCATAGCATATCATATGTATATATTGAGTGGCCAGTTTATTAGGTACACTTATTCTTTACATGAAATGCAACTCTCCGTCAGTAACAGCATCACGTGTCCTTACCGCGCCATATCAAGCAGGTGGGCAGATATATAAAGATGCCATATGTATTCAATTCGATGCGAGACTTGGCATGACGAAAGATTTAAGTGATTTTGAATGTGGCTTGTAGTCGGTACCAGATGAGCCGGCAGTGGCGGCTACAATTAGTGAAATAACCCACTGCAACAGTGATAACCAGAGAGACATTTCGGAATGCACAACTCGTCGTAACTTGTGACGGATGCGCTATCGCAGCCGACGACTTCACCGACTTCCACTCCTGTCTGCAAAAAACAAGGTGTGGTTACAAAAAATTCAAATTATTATATTAGGGCCACCCATAATTTCTTACATATGCCCGTATATGTATGATGTCTGTAAATTGCGTGAGCTCTCTGGTCGATTTGCCTGTTTTCTGGACGAAAAAACCCCAGTTACTTAGACCGACTAACTCAGCCACGGAGTGAAAAAAGCTCATTAAAGTTCCTCGCGTCATCTCCGGGATTCGAACCCGTCACCGTCCTCCCCACACCCTGTACTGCGATGCTGTACTGTACTCCATCTGGACTGAGGTCAAAACTTGAACATGTCACAGCAACAGACGCGCTGCACGACGGACTGGTTCATACCAGAACTTCTTCCTCTTATTCTAGAGCTAAACTCGCGATTCGAAGAGATTGGTCACGGATAAAAAATATATAGTGATAGATCTTGGGTCCATTCCTTCTGTAACCAGAAAGTCTAACCACGAGGGGGGGCCGCTTTCTGTGAAACTTTTTTATTTTTCGTTTATTTTATTTTATTTTTTAGCTTTTATTTCTAATCTTATAATTTGTTACAGGTTTACTTTATCGTGGTCATATAGGACTTGTACAACAATATTATTCAATTTCTATCGTTGTACAATACAGAGTATTTATTTATTTTTATAGTGCCGTGCTTGCATTCAATTTCGTTAATGTTTTGACAATATTCTGTATTTTTAAATTATTTAGGGGATTTCTATTAATAGGACCTGAAGGTATTAGTACCGCCTTGATTTCAGTCTCAATGTTTGCCACCAGTTACTGGGAAATAACTGTAATCAGAACAGATGGCTGATTCAATTTACTACTATAATAAACCCATAAGAAGTGGGTTTATTACGAAGTTAATGTTAATTGTGGAATGTAATAGTTCGCACTCAGAAAGAAGTCACTTAAACAATAGTTTATTATTGGTTAGCGCCTACTATCCAGGCAGTGGCGTCGGTTGCCACTGCCTGGACGTGAGCACCATGCATGATGGGTCCATGCAGCCTCACTGCCATGTAGCCAAATGGCGATCTCTACCAGCTCCCTTGCCTGGTACCTTTTTTTCCCCTATCCCTGGCAGGGGGGGAGGAGGAAATGGTCTTCCTGTTTCCTCCCTCTCCTACCACTCCACATATTTCGCCTGGTGAGGCATGGGCATGCCTTACTGACCATCTGGGGTTGCCTTCCCTATCGACCCCATACTTCTGTCTTTCCCCCCAGTCTTCAGTCTCTTCCCCCTACTCTGACTAATACGGCAGCGTAAACCCTACATAACTAATCAAAATTAACGATTTCTAAACTGAAAACTGAACCACATTAACCCCTTCTGGCTTTTCTAAACTTAAGTGCCCCCGTTTTTTTTTTTTTTTTTTTTTTTTAGGTCCTAGCCACCGAAATCTCAGGAAATTAGGTGGCAGGACCTGCCAAAGTGCATATAAGCTACTGGGTTCCTGGTCTGCCTCCACGGGGCGTAAGTGGGGCAACGTTGGGCCCCAATTGGGGTTTAGCGGCTAAACGACCAGAAGAACAACGGTACACGACACTAAACGATCCAAGATCCACACACTTTTAAATCTCTGGCATTTACAGCGTACTGTAACACACCACAATGTAAACTACGCGGAGATGGGGGAAACCCCTGGTGCCGCTGGACCCTAAACACACTTACACTTACACTTACCACACACGGTGTCCGTCGGCGTTCAAGTGTAAAGTGTGTTTAGACTGTTTATCAAATCAACCGCGTTTCCTGGGAACATGCGTCTCAGGCTTTTGAAGTTGCTGAAAATGTAAAGTGTTTCAATTAACGGCACTAGGGATTTTCCCCATCTCCGCGTAGTCTACATTGTCGTGTGTTACAGATCACTGTAAAGGCCAGATATTTAAAAGTGTATGGATTTTGTTGGATGTCGTGTACCGTTGCTCATCTGGCCATTTAGCCACTGGACCCCTACTGAGGCCCAACGTTGCCCACACCTAGCCCCGTGGAGGCAAGCCAGTATTTTTAAATAAGTACTCTAGCAGGTCCTGTCACCTAATTTCCTGGGATTTCAGTGGCTAGGACCTAAAAAAAAAAAAAAAAAAAAAAAAAAAAGGAGGTGCGCTAGAGGTTGGGTCAGGCCAAAGGAGTTTTAAGTTATACAGTGTGGAATTAAAAATTTTGGGTGTAGGATTAGGATAATTTTGACATGGGATGAACGCTAGTTGGGAAGGAGAGACTGAAGGATGGGGGGGGGTGAGAGACAGAAGTATAGGGCCGATAGAGTAGATGACCCCAAAATCAGTGAGGCAGGCCCATGCCCCACCAGAAGGAAAGAGGGGACGGCGGTGAGGAGACAAGGGGACCGTCACCTCCTTCCCACCAGGAGGACAGGGGAGAAACAGGGCCGTGCAAGGGATCACGGGTTCAGGATCGCCACGTGGCATTGGCAGCAATGCTGCATGAAGTCATAGTTGGCAGAGTCCAGTCCGAAAAGGTCAAATTCGAGTAGTGCAATCCTGGGACAGACAGGTCCCGTCCAGGTGGTGAAGTCATTTCAGTAGTGAGCTGCATGAAGATATATTTGGTAGAGTCAATCCGAGAGGGTCAAATCCGGGTAGTGTTAATCCTGGGACAGAGAAGTCCCGTTCAGATAGTGGAGTCATTTCAGTGGTGAGTCAACTTGGTGGGGGCGAAGCCGGACCGGCAGTCATGGTAGATCGAGGTTATATTGAGGCTGCATTGTAAAGGCATGATTATTGTGCAGGTTGAAAGTCTTCACGGGGATTGCAGTACGCTGAAGCAAGTAGTGGTCTTGACACATGGCTGATTAGGCCCTTTCATTGTCTGGTTGGGTCTGATTCTGAGGTTGTGGTAGGGTTTTCCGCCTCGTGAAGAGGCCCTGAGCAAAGTTAGAAGGCTGTATAGGTATGGTGGTCTTCCAGGAGATGTTGCTCCTGGTCTCTCGAAATGAAATGAATTTGTGTGATGAGAGAAGATCTGAGGTCATCATATAGTATGCATCAAGTGGTTCCAGGTCTCCTGGGCACTACAGGTGCAAAGGGAGCTGTCGGAAAGTCCAAGAAGATTCAGTTTGCTGCGTAAGGCACCATGTGTTACACCAGGTATTTGGACTCTACTAGCACACTCGTTCCAGTCCTCCGGCGTCCAACCATTGCGCTGTTGACACCACAATAGTCGCCGTCGACGACTAGCACCGGTAAGGAGAGGGTGTCTCTTGGTTCGTCTGCTGGTGCATATGTTTGTGTATGCGATGCATCGTCATTTGGGATATTCTTGCATTCTCCATATTGTATTGTGATGTCAACTGTCACAACTTGCCGTCGAACTCGTACACCGAGCTGCACCACTCGCTGACCGCGAACATCCATCTTGCGTAATCCTTTAGTTCTGTCGGCGGGAGGTGGTCTGACACATTCGACACCATTCTTTGTACACCTTAACCGCTGTGAGCAACGGGCAAACTATGCCGTTTCCGATATTGAAGCACCCTACGCATGAGCTTCCACGGTCATGCCCTTTTGAAACTTCGTGATGTCTTTATTACGTCCCATAGCTTCTGCTTTATTACTTTGGCTTGCACAAGCAGATGCAAGTTAGTACTGCTCTAGGATGCGATATTGTTCGGCTTGCTATACTGCGAGCTATGCTGCACAGTTCATTACGGATGGAGTGGTCATAATTTAGTGATCACAGTGTGTGTGTGTGTGTATATATATATATATATATATATATACTGTATGCGTATCTGCACTCACTTAATTTTTCTTCTCGAAAATGTTTGTTATTTTCGGTTTTTATTTTATCTCCTCTCTTTCTCTAACTGCGCTTATATAATACAGAAGACTTCCCACTACTCTTTTCAATGTGATTGATAACGCTGATGTGAAAACAAAAAAGGTCACCTTTCCTCCGGACAGATCTGTTTGACCTACGTGCGGTCGTTTATCACTGGCTGACATCATCACAAAATGGTTGTCTTTGTATACGGAACGATCTTTTATCTCTTGTTCCTCCTTTCTTTTTTTTTTATAGCTTTACCAACAAGGAAAGAGATTATTGTCAAACAAAGACAAGAAGAAAACCAAAGGAAATAGTTTATCGTATAACGTTAAACTACTTCTGAAGAATTTTGAGTCAAGCTATAATCGTTAGTTCGGAGAACAAAAATGATGTTTCTGATTTCTGACCGTGTTCTTTTGAAAGAGGCAATTTCTTCGTTCATCTTTTCGTACGAGATTGAATAACTTGTGCTTTGGACGAGAACTTATGTCGGCAATTTGACTTCAAAATGTATTTTGCAGTCTTGAGATCTATTTATCCACCGAAGTCATGATTTAGGAGGTTATGCATCTTCGTGACGCAAGAAGGTACTTTGAAAAAAAGTCTTGTCTGCTGATGACTGTTTATTCATAAAGACACTTCATTACTGACAACAAAATATTAATGGATCAGAAGATAGACTATTATGAAATTATACAGAAAAGGGCGGTGCAAACAGTACGAAACGCTAAAACGAGAAATAAACGCAACTATAAAACAATTTGACAGGTAGGATTGCAATTTCCGCCAGTTCTGAAAGTGCTTTACATACTGTATAATTAAGTTGAAACGGAAATATCTCGAGAAGTAGACAGGAGAAATAATGTGCTGCATTACTTCTCATGAGGGAAACTGGTTGCTGATTAGCAACCAGTTTCCCTCCCACCATAGTTGGACTGCATGCAGGCTTGGTTTAGAGTTAGGTGGATGATATAATTATAATGTTAGGAAAAGGAGAAATGAGTCCTCATAAGTAGGAAAAATAATTTCAATAAATTCTCGGTAATGCGAAGTCTACCGAAACGATCTTCTGGAACTATCTTGCAAAGTAGCATACTTCTATGCTTGCGAACCGAAACACGTGCAAGTAAAAGTGCTTAGCGAAATGAATTCCGTCATGGAACACGAGCATATTAATAGCTGAAATATCTAACGTTGTCGTTTGACCGGAATATGAGCAGCTCATTAATATTTTAATTTTGGCCCGAGTATTTACGCATGCGGAGAATCGATGGTGCAGCAACTGCTGTATGATTTTACAATAAATTTATTACGAAACTCATTACAACAAAATTATTTTACAATAAACAGCGAAGCAACTAAGGCTACGAGGCTTTAGTGTACCGTGTGTATAAACTGCGTGTTTTATATGGTCAGTTTATCTGTTTTGCGGGATGAAACCCTGAGTTTTCTGGGAGAAAAAATCGTACAGCCCTTATCCCTAGACAGACTAACTTGACTATGAAGGGACAAAAAATAAAAAAAAAACCATAAAAGACCTTCCTTCCAAGATGGAAATCTAGCCCGAGTATTTTCCACATGACCTGAAAGAACAAATCATAAAAAGAGAATATAATGTGATTTATGCCAGTACAGGTTTGAGCAACCACCATTTTATTACCGATACAAGTTTACATACAGCTGAATCCAATTGTCGAGATGGCAGCTGTGATTGCATGAATATCGCCACTCTTTGCTTCATTGAATGCATGCATACCAGTTCGTTTCTGATGCCACCAGTAACTATGTTAATGGAGTCTACTAACTGCCTCCTTGTTTCTGGTTTACTGGCGTGGTACATCCTGGAGTTCATGCAACCGCAGAGGAAGTGATCTAAAGGTTTTGAGTTGGGCGACCGAGCTAGCAACTCCACTGCTCCATGTCTACTGTTCATCATCCTTGATAATTTTTATTCAAGAACTCCGTGACCTCTCTGCCGAAATGTGTAGGTGCTCTTTCATGTGGATTATCATTAGTTCTCTTGCTAGAAGAGGCACGTTCTCTAAATTTAGTGGTAGTTCATCTTCTCGAAAATTCTTGCAATACATAGCTGTTAAATACCCTTTAATAAAACGAGGGTCAAGTAGGTAGTTCTTACTGTCCCATACCACATGTTTATTGAAAATCGGCGTTGAAATACCATTTTTCTACTTCGTGTGGATTTCTTGCTTCAAAGAATGTGACTCCTTGTATCTGTAATACCATCCCAGGCAAATAGAGCCTCATACATGAACAGAATATCAAGCAGAATTACCTGTGCTTTTAGCCATGATTTAAATTTAATATATTTGTTTTTAATAAATGTAAAACTACTGTCACTGTCTATCGTGAGGGGTGTTTTCCCTCTACCAGAAAGCTATGGCAAACGGCAAATAAATATTTAAAATTGAATTATTTTATTTGACGAAGTTGGTTTGAATATCGGTTCTTACTGTATGCACTCGTTAAAATGCATTGTCTTGATATCCAGGATTCTTAAAAAGAGCATAAATGCTGAATAAAGACACATGTGATTAGTATTAACATCAGCACAGTTAGTATTAACATTAGTAAAATGGTCCAAGGAATTCCCAGGCTTTTGCTGCGCAAATTAAAAAAAAAAACAGACAAACCATCCATGTGTTTCATTCCTCACGTCGGTACGAATCCAGTATCCAAAAAGCCTCAGCTCTCTATTGAGGTAATTTATATCAGTAAATAACAACTCGCTGGCTAAAAGAAAACTTCCTCTAGTCCAATCTATAGTTTTCACCGTTTAGTTTGAATTTATGGCTTCTAGTTCTATTATCACTTATAACCGTGCAAATTTCACAATTCTGAAAATCTGTTGTATGTTCACTTATTACCTACAGCAGTTATATTACAGTAATGTTATTACTGCATTACTCTGTCACCCTACATTAACGGCGACTTCCATAGTCGCATCTTGCTTAAGAACATTACACAAAGAACAGTCACACCAATCCTAACAAAAGTAGTCGGTACGACTCACAGAAGCGGTCGAACTACAAATAGTACATAGCAATGGACCAGTCAGTTGTATTTATGAAGAAGGAACGAAGAAGAAGGTGTTATAATTAATTAACAAGTTTTATGATGCCACGGATGCAACCTCGTGTATGTGTATACAGATTTTTCCATATTTTTCATATTAGGGGTTTCCAGAGCCAAAATTTATATCCGCAGTATATTTTAATACTGTGAGTTGCCTGTGTTCTTTAGTGCAGTTGCCTGTTTTACCTTCGGAGTTTATGGAGTAGTACCACCGGTCATCCCCAACTGTTCAACAGTTGTTATTTTAACAGCTTTCAATCACTAACCAGAACTGTTTTGCGTACATTAATGGCAGGGCCACATTTTCCAATTCAGCGCATATTTATAAATGAACATGCACGATTTTTATCTTTCCGATTACTTAAAAGGGTATACACTAACAACCTTCACATACCGGCAGAATTAAAATTCAAATATCAAGTCAGAAATTTCAAAATCAAAAATCGATAACTGTTCAAACATCCTGTCGCGTCTCGTCAAAGAAAAGATTTAGAAGATGGTGAAGGAGTATATGCTTGAATTTGGAAAGGAGGGTGCTTTCAACATTTATTGTAATCTCTGTTATAATTATATTTATAATAACAATTGAAATAAAACGGAGAGTATACATGGGTTGCGTGCCTTTTGAATCACCCTGTACTTCAGTTAGTGTGCAATTAGCAACGGCGAAAGAAAAGACATGCATTTTTATTGCAGGATGCTCATTCAACGTTCCAGATAAACTGGAGTAGGTATTCGCAAGGTAAAAAAGAACAAATTTATTTATTGAGCTTTAAAGCACTCTTCAAATTGAAATGTTTCACCGTTGCCCACAATTCCCTCATTATGGATGGATTATTAACTCATGCCCGTAACCTTAATGGTGGACGTTTACTTTGCTTTCAAAGCAATTACGTTTTTAAGTGGTAAAATTTATACTGAAATATGCCATATGAAGCATTCAAATATTTGAAGATATACGCTGGACACTTGCATATTTGCAAATAACTTTTATTTACACGAATTCTAATAAAGTGTGCTGAAATATTTAGCCTTTATGACAACCTCTATTGTCCGTGGAACGCTCTCCATCAGTTTTCTTGTAAATGTCCTTCAATATTTTCGCCATTCGGCCTTCAATGCAATGACCAGTCCAGCTTTGTTTTTTGGGCAGTGTCTCCTCATACGCACTCCACGATCTACTTCATTCCAGAAGTTCTCCAAAGGATTAAGATCAGGGCTATATTCTTCCCAGTCCAACTTTTTGACGCTCTTGTTCTTAAATCAGTCCGTCACAACGCGAGCAGTATGACATGAAGATACAGCTGGTACAGGAAGGGCCATACATGCTGATACAGGTATGGCGCTTTCCCAGACGTGCAACCATAATGTAGTTAACGCATTATTATTCACGAGGTCGAGACAGAACTCAGCATCCAGGGCTCACATCTGGTGAGTATGGGCTTGGCACACCCAGGGTCCTGAGGTGGATATCATCATTCTTCTCTTTCTTGGTGATTCCCTTCTGTTTCTGACCCCTACCCCTCTCTCTCTCTCTCTCTCTCTCTCACAGGGGTAACTCCAGATTTTTTTTTTTGTTTTTGCTGGTGCAGCAAAAGCCTCAGGCTTCCTTGCACCATATGGCTAATTATAATAATAATAATAATTCATGGATTTGTCCAAAACAACCAATTGCCCAAAGCCAAACCATGAAAAACAGCTCCACTACACCCAGGCATCACCGTCCGTCAGACTGGTAGATCATGTATCGTGACTCCTCACTCCAAACACACTTTTCATCTGTTCTTGGTCTACGGTCCAAGAACGGCGAGCATTACAGCAAATTACGAGAGCCTCGTACGTCTTGGGGTAATTAGTGGTTTGTGGACGGATGCACGATCGTGTTAACCCATTCTGTGCACTGTATTGGCGCTAACATATACTATGCTGCCACTTTATTAGGTGCCCCTAATAAAGTGGCAGCACAGTGTATATATATGTATATCCCAATTGTCTCACTGAGGACCTGTTTGTGTGTATGTTGCGGAATTTGGTGACTTGCGTTCCGAACACACGATAATTTATAGGGCTCTCCTGCGTCCAGAGTCAGCTTCTGAGTCGTTTCGTGATGGTTTCAGCACCACTTGCAGATTACATAACTAATCATCGACCTAGGGATCTTTAGTGCTGTTGAAATGTCACTTACAGACCAAGGGGGAATGTGGCATCATATTACCATTCCAGGCTGCAAGTCTGTTAATTCCATTGATCGCAGCATCTTGAATTCTCAATCATACTACTGGTCTCCTCGAACGAGCATATTACAATTGTTTGACACGTGGCGCTTAGGTAGGGCGAGGCCGACTATCAACGGCGATGTGTCCTGATATTACTAGTAGCACAGTATAAATATATATACACTTTATTAGGTACACCCCTGCTGTGCACACAAATGGTTTGTCCCACAACGTTGCGTCACTTGACCACAGTTGTGGATATAAGTGCAGCAGAACAACCTTTATAGTATCAATTAAGCATACAAACCGTAGCAAGAATGGGGAAAAGGAGTGATTTAACGGACTTCGAACGTGGCATGGTAGTAGGTGCAAGACGTGCTGGACAAAGCTTCTCTGAAACGGCAGTTCCCCTGAACTTTTCACGCACCACAGTTTCAAGGGTATATCGAGAATTGTGCAACGAACAGAAAACATCCTCTCCACGGCACTCCTGTGGAAGAAATTTGCTTGTTGGTGAGAGATGTTAGAGGAGGATGACTAGAATTGTGCAAGCAAACAGACGGGCCACAGTGTCGCACATCACGTCAGAATACAACTTTGGTGCGCAGAACAAAATATCGCAACGGACCACTAGTCGCACTTTGTCGCGAATGGGCTACAACAGCCGATGGCCACATCGCGTACCTTTGTTATCAATGAAGAACAAGAGAGCACGCCTCCTGTGGGCACAGCAACACGAGCACTGGACTATCAAGAACTGGAAAACAGTTGCTTGGTCTGACGAGTCGAAGTTCCTGGTGCATCATGTTGATAGAAGGCTCAGAATTTGGCGAAAACAACGTGAATCCATGGACCCGTCATGTCTGACGACTACTGTACAAGGTGGTGGGGGCAGTGTTATTGTGTGGGGAATGTTTTCTTGGCACACGTTGGGTCCATTGATATAGATTCACGTCTGAATGCCACATCGTACCTAAACGTCGTTGCTGACCAAGTGCATCCGTTCATGTTGACAGTTTATCCTCAGTCACATGGTTACTTCCAGCAGGATAATGCGCCGGTGCACAAAGCCCGAATCACTATGGAATGGTTTCAGGAACATGATAATGACTTTTCTTTGCTGAAGTGGCCCGCTCAGTCTTCGGATCTCAATCCTATTGAACAGCTTTGGGATGAGCTGAAAAAGGCTGTTCACTGCAGGCCTACACCTCCGTCGAATCTCAAGGAACTGTGTGACACACTCATGTCTTCATGGTACTCCATTCCTGCACAACGTTTTCAGCATGCTGTTCAATCTATGCCTAGACGAATTCAGGCTGTTTTGAAGGCTAAAGGAGGCTCAAGACTCTACTAGGTAGGTGTACCTAATAAAGTGGCAGCACACTGTATATATTCCTAAGGGATGATACATTGTTTCAGTACATCTAGCCTTTTTTTTAGTATAACAGGCTATACCTTCATTCTCTGAGTGTTTTAGTCTCTCTCTCTCAGCTTCAGTAGTTCCTTCCAATAGACTCTTCTCCAAGATTTTAATATCACTTTATTTCCCCTAGTGTAACTAATGGCTTTACATCTAGTTGAAAAGCCATTCGTAATTCGAATGGCTCTTCAACTGTAAAGATTGTTCTCAAATAGCTATTTAAATCTGTGCCACTTTCTGGGCTTTCAATGAGTTTTCCAATTCAATCAAACAAGGCGGGGGTGGGTGAATGGATGGGCCTATTTGATTTACTCTCTTCTGTTTTTTTTTTCCAGTAAATAAGCAAATAGACTACTGAATGCAGACAGATCCCAGACAAAATATACTGATTGACATCTTAATTTCGTGCTTATCTCTCTCTCTCTCTCTCTCTCTCTCTCTCACACACACACACACACACACACACACAAAATCCTCAAGGCTTTCGTCATATGCTTTCTCTTCTGTCCTGTTGGGGGAGAAATTGCAGACACAGGAACATTGTCTTATATTCCTTGACCTCGCCATCTGTTCATTTATGTTTTAAGTCATTAGTGCCTACATAGATCACCATAAACCCTTTAATCCTAGATCTAATAAGTCACGTAATTAACTTTCGCCCCTTGCAGAAATAGTCTGGTTCTCTTTCATCTGTCTTTATTACAGAGTATATTTCCCATTTTCCTTAAGATTGACTCGCACAGTAATACCACTGGGCAAGTCACATCGTCTTATATTCCTTGACCTCGCCATCTGTTCATTTATGTTTTAAGTCATTAGTGCCTACATAGATCACCATAAACCCTTTAATCCTAGATCTAATAAGTCACGTAATTAACTTTCGCCCCTTGCAGAAATAGTCTGGTTCTCTTTCATCTGTCTTTATTACAGAGTATATTTCCCATTTTCCTTAAGATTGACTCGCACAGTAATACCACTGGGCAAGTCACATCAGCTTTTTTTCTGGATCTTTCAATCAGAATGCTCTGATTCCACACATTACCTGTGGAACCAAAACATTTTGCATTGAAAGATCCAGTCCTGATTCACCAGGCATAAAATTTGACACTTGGGCCTCTATCGATCCCCCTGTTCAATTTTTCTCTGGGACATTAACTCCTATTCTCAGAGACTATTGCCTAACGGTTTTAATCAATTTTAATACGGACCCCTTTTTATATTTAATGTGCGCAAGGTCTGAATTCACTCTGTAAGAGTTTAATAATTTAGAGTTTACTAATTGTTTTTATCTTTTGAAGCACGAGGCCTCTGAAATAAATGAAATGACCTTTTCAGAACTCGTATAATTTATTAAATTGGCCCTTCATTATCGTACATTTTAATGAATGCTTGTAGAATATGAATGCTTACTTGAATTCACCAAATAGATTTTTATTTCTTGCTTTGAACAGCAAGGTAAGTAAGTCAGTTTCCTCAACTTTAAATCTCCCTTGCTCCTTTGTTACGCCGAAATAAAACTTGGATGATGCCTGCGATAATTTACGAATAACTTACAAAGTGCCGTGCCAGCTAATTTGAAAGATAATCTTTTTAGTTACGGGGGTTATTGCAGAACTTTGAACGTCTTGATGTGAAATAGCCTTGATTATTTATTCATTTACTTCAAACGAACAAAATAAGAGTGCCTTACGGATAATATTAGGATCAAACGAATATTTCGGATAAATTGGTCTCTATTGCTCCTACTCACGCTAACGAACAAGGACAAAATAAAGAATGCCTTATGAATCCATTAAGACAAAAAGTTGTCGTGAAGACATTAATTTATGATGTTCCGTATGGAACTTTACTGCAGAAGGCATTGTCGGACGGACGAAACTAAAACGGCGTAATTGCTTAGAAGGTTTTCTGTGTCGTGATCATTTTTATTTCATTTGATTAAATCAACGAAGAGAAAAATGACATTTTATCTCCATCCATTCTGCCTGAAATCTTCTGTAATTCTGCGCCGCCAGCAATAAATGGGTTATCCGGACGGGAAAATAATAAACGAGACCTTTCTGTCTTTTTCTTTAACTTACGTGAGGGATTTATTCATCTTATACTTAGCCTCCAAGCAATCTTTATGTTTACCGTATGAATTGCAGGCAAAAGGCAGCAAATCCGTTCTGTTGTCCAGGGAGTCATCGCATGTAATCAGTCTTGTTTACTTTCGATGCGCGCCAGCAGCGCGAGGCATGGTAGTATACGAGTTTATTTCAAAGACTTTCTCTTCTTTTCTGAACTGTCTTCTTTCTTTTTTCACCCAGATCAATAAAGATATCTCCACGCAACAAGAGTATGCAATTAGAAGCATAAAAGATAAGAAACAACTGCTTAAAAGCCGGCACTTTTAGCGGTTATATATATTTTTTTTGTTTCTTTAAGCTCATTTTCTCATTTGTTAAAAATTGCAAGTAGAGAGAACAGCCGCTTTAGGACCTTTTTCACTAATCGTATTGTTTTGTGAGAGTTCTAATACACTTTAAAATTCAGAAACTTGTACGCTTCTCTTTGAAAATAAAATTGAAAAGATGTATTGTAACTGAAATAAGAATCCTAGTATTATTCTCGCCTGTCTTTCGAGAAGGAGAGTCCATCAGTATCGTTCTAGTATATCGCTTTTTAAGCATGTAGTCAAGTAACGCTGAAGTCGAGAGCACCTATTTATCAAGAAGTTACTACCACTTCCCAGTAAATCCAAATAGGATTACGGTATGGTCAAGAAGAAAGACGTGTTCTTGTTTAAACAGCCATTTGTTTTACAGCAAACTCTTTAAGGAAATGGTGAAATGCATTGCAGTTTTGACTTTTGAAAGATGTTTGCTCACGAGCTACGTGTTTTGCAAATACGATGTCTTAATAAATATTAATTTCTTAGCTCGCAATTATATAACGAATGACCGTGTAATTTCGGTTGTCCTCCGCTTGTATTGCTTCTCCGCAATTTTTGTTGGTTTTGAGGAGTACAGCATTCTGAATTACTTAAAGGTTTAATTTAAGACCTTAAAGTAATTTGCCCGATTTTACGAATATTAGCGGGTCTCAATTACACAAGTTGTCTGTCCCACATGTCGTAGTATCAAGTTTCGAGACAATAGGATTCCCGTAATGTTTTTATACGATGCTAAGATATTTCAGTGATGTGCCAAATTTAACCTGGCGGTGGTGGCACTCGTTTTGTAGCAAAGACGGTGGCAGGCACTTGAGAGGTGCCTATTTTCTTTTTGTTTTTTATAAAACGAATAAAATGTAAGGTTTTGATGCTCTAAGAACAGTTTGTACTCCTTGTCTTTCTGTAACCTCTGCTCTGTGGACCGTCTTCCAGCTTCCTCTAGTCCCGACTGCTCATTCTTCCCATACGCTGACTGCTCATTTTCTTGGCTGCGAACCATTTATAGTACATCTTATGTTATTACGTATTATCATGCCACAATGGCACCGTTACGGTGATATTGGCTCTTTCCCCATTATCATTCGGTGTTCAATATCGGTTAGTTGCGACACTGGTAGGCAGAGTTGGATGATATTACTGCTGAGGCAGTTTTTCAGAAGTGTGCCCCCTCCTCCCAGCTAACTACTGCACATCATATGAACTTACATTGTTAAGTTTTGCATTTATTTCAGGCTTATAATCTGGTTTATAAATACAGACAAACCGATTTTAGAAACGCAGAGTTTATTGAGTTGTCTTTGACAACTTAACAATCCAAGTCACTCTGCATGCCACACTTAAATTTCTAAAATATAGCTAGTATTTATGCATTTTGGGAACAAGTTATTTTTCTCTCATTAATGCACATTACGATTATGCAAAGGAAGCTAACTAGAGAGCTTATTTTACACATTGGGTAAGTGAAAATAAGTTTACCACACTGGGCTGCCAGTGTGGTAAACTCATACCGAAGGCTGGACGCTCGAATGGTACATGCTGGGACGACCAGTACAGGTGGGGAGTGACGCGGCATTTCGTAGCATTTTTTTTTATTTTTTTATTTTCTTGAGTCAGGGTGGCACCTAGGCAAACGCCCATCTCCACCTTGAACACCTGCGACAGCACAAAACCTCTGTGAAACGGCCTGAAAGAAGTGTGTCAGGCCTCTTCGAACTAGCGAGCAGCCAACACCTGGGTAGCTGCCACCTAATTCCCGTCCCAAGCTAGAGGAGCCAGGTCCGGGTCCATTTTTCACTGTCAGTGCTCAGCGCACTAAAATCCCGCACCCGCCGGATGTAGTGCAATACCGGCGGGTGCTATTTCGTAGAATCTTTCGTTCATTCATTTATTTACACACACAATTATGTACATTTTCAAGATTTATAAACAAGATTTATATACAGTTTAAAATATACAGTCTCATGTGGGAACATCTGTATGTGTGTATGTATTTACGTTTCCGAGTGGCTCCTAGGCTAAAAGTCCATCTCCACCTTGTCCTCTGTTTTGGTACAGGAACTCGGTATAGCGGTCCTGAAAAAGTGTAAATGTTTGGGTGTGTTCTGGTTTGTGTCAGGACACTTTTCCACTAGGGAGCAGTCAACAGCTGGGCAGCTGCTGCCTGGTGTCCAACCCTGGCGCTAGAATCCAGGCCCGGGTCTATTATCACCTGTGATGTGCGAAAAGCACTAAATCCCGCACCCACTGGAGGGTGGTGGATTTAGTGCTTTCTACCAGACCTCCGGAAAATATACCCAAAGCAGCCGGCCTGGTACTTCCCAGAGTACCATATGACAACACTATTAACCGGACATGGACCCTACAAGGAGAAGCTGTTTGGCTTCGGACTCGTTGAGGACCCCAACTGCACATGTGGGGAGAGCGAAAGCTGGAGCCACATAGTCTATTTTTTTTTTTTTTTTTTTTGATTTGGTAGTTGTTGGCGCATCGGCTTCTGTGGCCATACTGCACCTCCCAAGGTTTTTGCAGTACTTTGATCCAAGCCCGAGGCGGGAATCGAACCCGCGACCTTTGGGTTGCCGGGCAGGTACTTTACCCACTCGGCTAGCCCGGTCGGCACACAGTCTATGATTGTCAACACTATGAAGACCTCAGAGGGCTACTAATAACAAGATTGAGATACCTCCCAAAAGGACTGGAGCACCACTTCCTGGACACTGAAGATGAATATAGGGCGCTCTCCCAGTGTGCGCAAGAGCTATTCATCAGGAGAAAAACACTAAGAGCTATCTACAGCAACATACATAGTGATTGATAAAAATCGCCTCCAAATGTGACAGAAAACTGAAATCGCAGGGGACCAGTACTTGGACAAGAAGAGTGCCCCAAGTGTGTCAAAACAGAACAGACTAAACGCAGCACAGAGAGCAGAGAATAGACTAAAGGCAGCACAGCTGCAAACAGCCTGATGGCGATCTTCACCTATTATTCCCACTTCCTTGGGGGGAGGACGTTCTATGGCCCCTCTCCTCCACTCCAAAACTTCAACTCTGGTGGGGCATGGGCATGCCCCACTGAAAACTGGGGATATCTACTCTATTGGCCCTATATTTCTGTCTTTCTCCGCAATCTTCGGTCTCTCCCCCTCTCTACCTTCATCATAGCGAAAGCCCCACACATCAAAAACTTAATATGATAAAATTACCTTACGCCAAAAACTCGGCCTAGCAAACCTAAGCGATATTACCCCTACGATAGCGCAGATTTTTTTATTATTTATTATTATTATTATTATTATTATTATTTATTATTTATTTTTTTAGGTCCTAGCCGTCGAAATCCCAGGAAACTAAGCAGCAGAACCTACCAGAGTGAATCTATGGCTACAGGGTTCCTGATCTGCCTCCACGGGGCGTAACTGGGGCAACCTTGGGCCTCAATAGGGGTCCAACGGCTAAATGACCAGATGAAGGACGGTACAGGACACTACACATGAATAATTCCCACACACTTTTAAATCTCTGGCATTTCCCAGTGAACTGGTTCACCACAATGAAAACAACGCGCAGATGGGGGAAATCCCTGGTGCCGTATGACAACAACACACACTTACACTTATACCTACACCCACTAAATGTAGTGCAATACTAGTGGGTGCCCGCAATCCCGCTCTCAGGTAGCCCACACCTGGGAGCCAGCAAAAAAAAATAAAAATAATAATAAATAAATAAAAATAAAAATAGTTATAAAAAAAATAAAATAAAAGTAAAATCCTTACTGGAAAAAAAGAGAGAGAAAGAAGTTGAGGAGATCACTTAATTACATCTTCTGAGAGCTAGGGACCTTAGTTGAAAACGCTTCTTGAAAACATTTGTAGCAAAATCTTGAAGGGCTTTAAAGTTAGTGGCACACTCCACAAGAATACTGACGTTTTCTTCTGATAACTCTGGAAAAGACCAACTAAAGTCTGTCTAAATTGTTCATATTCCGGGCAAAATAAGAGAAAATGTATCCAAATTTCGCGGTCATTACATGGACAGTATGGATCAGGTTCGAGTCCACATTCAAAGAGAGCCTAAGGAACTGTGTCCCGTGAGCAGATAGGAAGTGTACATATTTCGCGTAAATCATGAGTTGATAGCTGGGGATGTTAGGTAGTCAGCCTTTTGTATATATTTCCTAGTGATGAGACCAAATTGGCTTTCATCCCATCTGCGGGATGGAATTTCATCCCAAATTTCAGTTAATTCACTCCAAATTATTCTAGCCTTTTCTTGCTTTATGTTATTTGCGGGGTCGGTTGTTATTCCGTATGCTGTGATCGAAAGTCCCTTTTTGAGATTGTACAACATTCCTCGATAAATGATATAGGGGTCAAGTGGCATTATTCCTCGCAAAACCTGCAAGGCATTGTTAGAAGTAGTTCGTGGAATGCGGTGAATGGTAAGTAAGACGAATCTTTGCAAGGATATTAGCTTTGTGTTTATCTTGATTTTGGTAACATTTTGATGCCAAATGTTGGCAGCATAAGAAGCTACAGGCAAAAAGATCGTCTTATAATACAATGATAATGTCTTCCTAGTAAGACCTCATTCTTTCCTAGCGATCCTAACCACTGAGGCAGTACAATTTCGAATTTTGTTCTTCAATTTTGAAACATGCGACTGAAAACTTAATCTATCATCTAATATAACTCCTAAATATTTAGTCTCAGAGACATATGGTATCTGTATGTTTTTAAGAAGGATCCTAGGAGGTCTGTTATAGTTGAAGTGATTGCCAAAAGTCATAAAAGTCGTCTTACTTGGTGAAATTTTTAATTTGTTTGTATTCGCCCATGTTACCAAATCGTCAATAATTGGTTGCATACACTCCTTAAGTACCTTTCTGGATCTCCCCTCGATGGCCACCACTAAGTCATCGGCATGTGCAATTTTAAGCACACCTTGATGTTCTCTCAAAAGCCATTTGTCTAGAACTGCATTCCAGAGGAGAGGCCCCAACACCGATCCTTAAGGGCATCCTCTGGATATAGGGGAACTATATGTCAGGTGCTTTGCGGTTACCTTTACCATACGGTCACTGAAATAAGATCTTAAGACCTTGTAGGTATAATCATCACAATTAGCAACTCTTAAAGACTCGAGGGCGCTCTCCCACCAAAGGGAGTCGAAAGCACCCTCGAAGTCCACAAACACAGCCAAAACACACTTTGAAGTAGAATTCCGAGCATAAGTAGTTAGAGCAGATATGGTCTCCTCCGTAGATTTCCCTTTTTTGAAGCCAAATTGTAGGTTAGAACAAAGTTGTTTTAACATCTTATGGAGTCTCGGGGCTAGAAGTCTTTCAAAGAGTTTTCCGAGATTCGCCAGCAATGAAATTGGTCTGTAAGCACGAGGATCGGATGTTGGTTTCCCTGGCTTGTGAAGAATTTTCAGCAAAGCCACTTTCCGCCTTGGAAAAATACCTTCAGGGAGACATTTGTTCATAAGATTTAACAGAATTTTCAGAAACGGGTCAAAAAATTTAACAATAACACCATTCTCAATAAGGTCAATCCCAGGACATTTCATACTGTTTAGTTTACTAACAGCAGCCCCCAGATCCAAGAGAGTAAAGGGAACGATGTCCGTAGGGCCACTATACATTTCATTACTGTGTCTTATCTCCTGTTGTTCTGGTGTATCAAATTCAGGGGAGTCCAAAGGGAAAAGGTTGGAGACAATAGACCTTATTGTGGAAATCCAGTCACTTGTTTCCTGTCCTTGCTCCATAACAGTATTACATACGTCTCCTGCAATCATTTTATTTTTTGTAATGCGGTAAATTAAACCCCATGGTTCCGTGTTCCCTATTTCTTTAACTAAGTTTTGCCAAAAACTGCTCTTGGAATTGGCAATCTCCCTATGGTATCTTTTTCTGAGACTGCCATAAATTTCCTGGTAAGTCTGCACATCCACAGTTGACAGATGTCTGTTTCTTTGAAGGTTCCTCCGCGCTTGTAGGATTGTGTTCGTAAGTGTGACAGTTCAGGCGTCCACCACGGGACAAAAGGTTTCTTGGACTGTTTTCTTTTGCTGGCTTTCCACAATCAAGGAAAAGATGAGTCTGGATAAAGTTGACATATTCGAGTGCTGTCATTGAGTTTAAGGCGTTTTGAATATCCCGTATCAGGACAGCGTTTAGGTACTCCTTAAATTTGTTCCATTTTGAGGACTTTACAGAAAATCGTCGAAGATCTTTAGGTTTTTCATCAACCCAAGTGGATCTAGATGAGATCCTGAAAATAATGGCCTGGTGCTCACTATTAATAAGTCCTGGAATTACATTCCAGTCCACAATCAAACCATCCATTTTAGCAGATATTAAGGTTACGTCGATATTAGATTCTCAATTGGATGTGGAGAAGGTGGGAGGTTTGTCGGATAAGTTTTGGACACAAAGATTAAAAGATAGGATAAAGTCCTCTAGGGTAAATAATTCTGCTATGCCAAAAATTGGATTTTGCATTCATATCAGCCGCTATAATTAAGTTTTTAGACGAAAATTTTGAACATATACTGTCAAGGCGATGAAGCGACAGTTGGAATTCCTCAGAAGGTGAACAATACACCGATGCTAGATAGAAGGCAGTTGATGTTGTAGAAATCATCATACAAATTACAGTGTCAGAACAATCTCCTGAAATCGTAGTTACAACTAAATCATTATTCAAGATAATAATAGCTGCCCTAGGAGGAGAATCCAATGAGTGTATTAATCTGACTGACAAAGGAAAACCCATGATCTTATTAACTGCTCCACCAACCTGCCTAGAGTAAAATGGTTCTTGCAAGCAGATGATATCAATTTTATGCTCTATTGCTGTAGCTCTGATCTCGTCCATCACAGCTCTAGACCTCTGTCCATTGATTTGCAGGATTTTTATTCCTTCAAAATTAATATTATCTAGCAGAGGATTTGAGTAGGTCGTATTACTCATATCGGGTTACCTTGTTGACCATTTCAACAGCCTTTATATATTCCGGACATTGGCTGTCACGGGTTGAATGATGGAAATCTTTATTTCTCCTTTTACAATTGACGCATTTTGGTTCGTAGCATCTCCATTTATTTTCCATTTATTTGTACACACAGTTATTTACAAATTATACACAAAAACTTAAAAAGAAGATATACAGTTTTATATTCATTAGCATTCTCATTATACATATATAAAATACTATATTATATATGAACACGTATGTGTGTGTGTGTGTGTCTTACTTGTATCAAGGGTGGCTCCTAGGCCTAAGCCCATCCCGCAACCGGTGGTTGCGGGATTTGTGCGCAAGATAGTGCAATACCGGTGGGTGCCAGCAATCCCATCCCCAGGTTGCCCAAACCTGGAAACCAGCAACGAAAAAAAAAAAAAAAAAAAAAGGAAGAATATCCAAGCCTCAGCAGCAGCAGATACAAGTCAATTTGGAAAACTCCAATAAACTTAGCGAATAAACTAATTTACATTTGTACAAGATAATAGAATTTTAACTCTAAATCCTAGCAATACAATTAAATTTACATATCTTACAACAAGTCATTCTATTTATATTTAATGGGATACAAACATATATTAACTTCTCAGCAGTCAGGTTTATATTCGATTTTGGATTTGAGTTCTTAGCTCAAGTCTTTTCTTAAAGACTGATTCTGCAAAGGTCTGGAAAGTCTCAGAGTTTGTTTTGTTCTCAACTAGTATTTTTACATTGTCGTCAGCTAGACCTGGAACCTGATTAAGTAGCAATACTCGATGGTCTGCATATTGCGGGCAAAGGTTCGTAGCATCTGCGAGAACCATACCTTTAACCTTAAGAGTCCTAAGATCCTCCAGGTCTTGCAGAATCGTTGCTATAGAGACTTCACAGAAGCCTCGCCTATTCAACACAGACCAGGTACCAACAGAAACGTTGGCAGGTTCTTCGTCCCTTCCTCTTGAATTTCCCCCTTTTCTGACCTCAGATGCCACTCCAGGAGAAATTTGGGTGACATATGAGGATTCCCCCCCCCCAGTATCCTTCTGCTACTTACAGGATTACTTCCGTCGGCACCTGGAAGTTCCAAAGTATTCATGATAGACTTTACAGACAATTAACAGCCAGCCAGCCAACCGACCGAAACAAACCCCCGTCCATTCAATACCGAGTCATCCTACATGAGGCCGCGATGGAATCACAATCTGCCAGAATCCAGGAAATAGTAACTGTTGAGAGTATAAAGCTCTTACAGACCTCCAATTCGGACAAATCACAATCCTCTCCTTTATGTTATCAGTCTGTTTCCGTTATGATTTATTTCAACCTAGCAGTTTTCTTCATCAGTTTTTCTGTTTGGCCATTTAGTTTCATCGAATAGTCCTATACCATTTATGCAAACATCGAACTGTTTTCTGAATAACAGTTCACCAAGCGTTTTCAGTTACCTATTATTAGGAACACTGGTTGTTTGTTCATAAATTTAAACTATGCAAACAAGTTTTACCAAAAAGACTTCAGATTCTTTCAGAATACTATATTGGGTATAATTTTTGTTCGCGTATACTTTTCCATATTGCTAATATTTGGAATACAGCAATTTGGAAAAATAAATTTTTATTTTTAGCAATTTTATCATTTTTGAAACATTAGCTAAATACAGTATTGATTGTATTATTGTCAAAATGATTAGCTGTAAATTCCTCTGACTTAGGGAGTCATGCCAGAGTATAAAGAGAATGTATATTTTGTTGTTCTATTCGGAAATCTTGTAATGCAAAATAACATTCTCAGTGCATTAAAAGTGTTGCGATTTTTATCATTCCAATTGAATTGATCTTTTTCCACATCTCCTTATTATCGGTATTTTCAAATTTGAGTAAAGTAAAGAATACTTTTATTCTGATTTGAAAATACAAAAAAAAAAAAAAATGGCACGGGACACTGACCAATAAAACGGAATTGTCTTTCCCAACCGCTCACCTAGAAAACAGGAGGAATGGTTACTTTGGATATACAGGAAAACACATAAGTGTACATGTGTTTCCTAAATTTAAGGTTTTGGTGAGTTGTTAATCATGATCTGGGTTTACATAAAAATATTAAATGATAGGTTCTTAAAAGAGAAGAGGAATTCGTGTTATACAAATACAATACAGTACTGAACTGAAAATATTGCATTATTCTTTCTATAAGAGCCTACCTCTCTGTTAGTGTTATAGCTCAGGGACCGTGAAATTTTGGAGACTTTTTCAGGCATATTATTACTTTATGTTCAATCAGAAGCAAACTTTAGAGGTAAAGTAAAGTGTGTTATTTTCATATGGCACCAGGGGTTTCTCCCATCTCCGCGTTGCTTTCATTGTGGGTAAACCAGTTCGCTGGGAAATGCCAGAGATTTAAAAGTGTGAGGGACGTGTTCATGTGTAGTGTCGTGTACCGTTATTCATCTGTTCATTTAGCCGCTAGACCCCTGCTGAGGCTCAACGTTGCCCCACTTACGCCCGGTGGAGGCAGACTAGAAACCCAGTAGACTCAGTTTTACTCTGGCAGGTCCTGCCGCTTACTTTCCTGAGATTTCGGCGGCTAGGACCTAAAAAAAAAAAAAAAAAGAAATCCGTTAGGTAAGGTTAAGTTAGTGACGATGCTGTTGTTATTTGGTTTTTAGGAGCATTAGCAACTAAGGCCATATTGCTCCGGGAATATGCGGTGGTCATTCCCTGACCTTTCCGCATCCTCCGTATTTGGAGGTGACTGGCTCGAACCCCGGTCTAATCAAGAAGCGTGTACTACGCACTGCTGCTGCTCCTTCCCACCTGGCTACGGAGGCGCATTGTGACGATGCACACACATATATATACACATGTACAATTACATACACATATGCGTTGGCATGAGGATATGATCGCTAAGGTTGTTATGCCGAATTATGGGCTCAAATGATTTTTGGCACGTTAATTTTTGTTGTGTGGGGCTTTCGTTAGCGTAAAGATAGAGGTGTGGGGGAGACAGAAGACTGGGGGGGGTGAGAGACAGAAATATGGGACCAATAGGATAGGTAGCCCCAGTTTTCAGTGAGGCATGCCCATGCTCCACCAGAGTAGAAGATGTAGGGCGGCGAGGAGGGGAGGGAACGAAAGTCGGCCCCCTCTCCAAGGATGTGGGAATAAAAGGTGAAGGGGGCTAGGGTACCCTCTTCAGGTCACCGTCAGTCTGTTCGCAGTTATGCTGCTTTTAGTCTCTTCTCTGTTTTCAATGTCACTCATGGGGTAATCCCCGTCCTAACGTCTCTTCCAGTTCTCAGCGTTCCATTCAGTCGAGTCTGGTGTCCCGCGAATTTCGATTTTCTGTTTCATCTGGTAGCGTTTCTTGTCAGTCTCTGTGTTGATTGCTGTAGATTGCAATTAGCATTTTCCTCCTGGCGAGTAGATCCTGCGCGAAGAGGGAGAGCGCCCTGTATTCTTCCTCTGAGTCCAGGAAGTGGGACTCCAATCCCTTCGGAAGGTATCTGATTCTTGCTATGAGAATCCCTCTAAGGTCCTCATATTGTGGACACTCGTAAGCTATGTGGCTCCAGCTTTCGCTCTTCCCGCATGTACAGCTGGGAAAGCTTTTCATTGTAGGCGCCATGTCCTGTTAACAGCGTTGTCATATGGTACCCTGGGAAGTACCACACCGGTTGTTTTGGATATATTTTGCGGATGTCCGGTAGGAGTTTTTTTGTCACTTCTCCCTTAGTGGTCTCATTCCACCTTCTCTGCCAAAGGTTTAGGAGGTGGGTCTGTAACCTGACTTTTTTCATTCTTTAGGCTGTTCGCCGGATCAGTCGTGTGGCCCTGATAGGTGGTAGCCACTCCCCTGGATAGCAGGAACAGCAACCCTGCCTGGGTAACCTCCAGATCCATGGGGAGCATTCCAGCAAGCAACTGCGATGCTGGGTTTTACTGTGCTGCAAGCTCGCGTTGTTGTGAGTAATACGGTCCTTTGGATCGTTTCAAGTGTTCTTTTGTTCACAACCAGTGCCGCTTTGGGAGCCACACCGCTGCTGCATAGGTGATTGCTGGTAGGAAAGTTGTTTTGTAGTATATTGACAGAGTTCTCTTTTTGAGACCCCAGTCCTTCTTTGTGATCCTGGCTACCATCTCGGAGTAGCCCCTGATTTTTCTCCGGATGTATTTCAGGTGCTGCTGGAAAGACAAATTATTATCCAGGATTACGCCTAAGTACTTTAGCTCGCTCGCGAATTTTATTGTGACATTTTCAATTTTGATTTGCGGGGGCCGCCGCAATTGTAGTTTCCTTTTGAGGAGGATTGATGAGGTCTTTTCTGGTGAAATTCTTAATTGGTTTTTGGAAGCCCATTGTTGTAGCTCCTGTAGTGCCCAGTTTGCCAACGCCTCCAGTTGGGCCTTGGAGTCCGCCTCCACTGTCAAGGTAAGGTCATCTGCGAACGCATGTGCTCTCACGGGTCCCAGGTCCATTTCCAGGAATTCATCGAGTACCATGTTCCACAGGAGTGTCCCCAGAACCGACACCTGTGGACATCTTCTGTGCACCTCTCTCGTAAGTTTCTGGTACTGCACGTTTATCTCCACTCTTCTTTGGGTTAGATAACTTTCGATGACTTTATACAAGTTTATCGGCACTCGGGCCTCCCTCAGCCTCACCAGGACGCTTGGCCACCAAAGTGAGTCAGACGCCCCGGCAAAATCAACGGAGATGAGCAGCAAGTACTTTTGTCTGGAGTCTGCACTATCTTGAGCAGGTTCCCCAGTGCATCCACAGTTGAGGTCCCCGGTCGGAAGCCATACTGGTTTGCAGCTTCGAGGCCTGCTGTTTCATAGTGATTTGTTATTCTTTTATGGAGTAATTTTTCAAACAGCTTGCTGGCCCCTGGGAGCAGTGCAGTCGGTCGATAGGCCTCGGGGTTTTCTGGATTATTTGTAGGATTTTTTAGTATTAATTTTAGGTTAGCTATTTTCCATGTAGTTGGGAATAGGCTAGTTTCTAAGCATTTATTGTATAATGTGAGGAGTAATTGTGCCTGAAATTCCACTGTTTTCTTCAATATTTCGGGCTCGATGAGATCAAGGCCTGGGCATTTCTTGTTTCTGATTCAATGTGTATCCTCCCCGAGTTCATCCAGGGTAAAGGGGGTTCTATCTCTTGATTGTCGTAGTTGTTGTTTTCATATATGCGTTGTTGTGCTGGTAAGATTGGCATTAATTTTAGGAATATTGCATCTAGGATGTTATTTTTCGACTGCTCCCGCTCCAAAATGGTGGTAAGATTTCCATGCTGAGTCCTGGTGGTAGCAGTTACCTCCCCCCATGGGAAGCTTATTTGTAGTTACCTTATAGACTACTTCCCAGGGGTCAGTGTTTCCTGTTGTGGAGACTATGAGCTCCCAAGCTTGTCTTTTGCTTTTCTTGATGGCTTCGGTATATTGGTTTCTGGCTTGTTTATATCTCTGTCTCAATGCTTCGACTTCATTTGCTGGCCATGTTCTTCGGGCTCTTTGAAAGTCTTTTCTTTCTTTCATTTTCCTCCGGAGCGCTGCAATCTCCGGAGTCCACCAAGGGACCGCTCTCAATTGGCGGTGTTTTTTCCTGATGGTTTGATTGTTTATGTCAATTATCAGTTCCGTAGTTGCCTTCTGTAGGTCATGTGGGTTGTTTCGTGGATCTAGGGATGGCTGTTTGTTACGAATCGCTGTAGTTAAAAGCTCCTTGTATTTCGGCCAGTCTGCCTTGGCGACTGCGTATCTGTGGCGTATTTGCTTTACTATTTTTTCCCTTGTCAGTGTTCTAGTTATTTTTCAGGTGATGACTCCGTGGTCCACGTTTCGTCCACCCTCCAGTCGGCCACGTGGTTTGCCAGGTTTCTAGTTCCTGTGGTGATATCTATAGTGGCCTCCCAGAGGGTGTTGCAGTATGTTGGTAGCTAGTGTGGCTGGTTCAATACTATTAACTGCGAATCCAATATGAAATCCTCGAGCTGTTGCTCGTTTGCAGTTCCCCTTCGGTCAGCAGTGGTGCTATGCCATAGCCGGGGGCGACAGTTGACGTCCCCTCCTATAATTATTTTTTTGTTTGGTAGGGTGTTCTGGAGCTTTAGAGGTAAGTGTGTGTTGTTGTCTTACGGCACCAGGTGTTTCCCCCATCTGCGCGTTGCTTTCATTGTGGTGAACCAGTTCACTGGGAAATGCCAGAGATTTAAAAGTGTGTGGGAATTGTTCATGTGTTGTGTTCTGTACCGTTGTTCATCTGGTCATTTAGCCGTTGGACCCCTACTGAGGCCTAACGTTGTCCCACTTACGCCCCGTGGAGGCAGACCAGGAACCCAGTAGCTGTAGATTCACTCTGGCAGGTCCTGCCGCTTAATTTCCTGGGATTTCGGCGGCTAGGACCTTAAAAAAAATTAATTAATTTAAAAAAATATATATATATATAAAAAAATATTATATATATATATATATATATATATAATAAAAATAATAATAATAATAAAATTTTAAAAATAAACAAATAATTAAAATAAAAACAAATAAATAAAATAAAAAAGGTGTGCACTGGATTATATGCATTAGTTATTTTTGAGTGATTATTAGTACACTTTCCTTTATAGGACGCCATTATTGTTTGAAATGTCGCTAGACATTTTCTTGGAAAATCTGCTGATGCTGCATAAACCTTTTTTCTTAAATCATTTGCCACAACTAATACTAAGTTGCCGAACTGTTCTGTAATACCTTTTTTCTTACAATTAAGTTTTTAAGTAAATTTAAATGCTTAACTTTCAAATTTTTGCTTAGTTAATGTCTTAGGGTTTTAAGGCTCTATCACACAGGTAAATAGTTCAGTTACTATACACTTACATAAAAATAATTTTATATATCTAAAATGTAGTATTTAAACTCTTTTTGCAGCAAACATGAGCAAACAGCGCAGCGTGGAACTTTTTGAATAACACGCTTTGAGCAGTCCCTCAGGTGAGTGTATCGTAAAAAGAAAAGGTTAATACCACGTTTTACCTATAGTTTGACTGTTTTGAACACCTTAGGTTACCTTCAGTTATTCACCTTTCTATTAAATATGATTAGCATTAATTTTGATTAGTACAATTCGTGCAAAAACGGGGATTTTACTGATTTTACGATAAAATTATACGTTGGAACTTGATGTGGTTTCATTCGCTGTTTGGCCAACTTACAGAATGCTGAAATAAAACTTTAATGCAATAAAGAGATAAATTAAACACGTACAAGTGTCTCTTGAATTTTCATTTTGTCGGGCACTTTCCTTATTATATATTAATGATTTTCCATCTATGGAATTGACATTAGGTCTCCTAGAAGGTTATTTTAAGCACGAAATACGTTATTGTAAATAATTTAAAGTAGATTATTTGTGTGATTTTGTTATTTTATTTTTTTTTTACATAAAAATCTCTTTTTGTGCGGTTATTAACTGTGGTATTGTACTCGTGCATCCCTAGAGTTAATTTCGGAAGATTTTTTTTCTAGTTTAAAATTGCTGTCAATGAAATTTGTTTTATTTATTGATTAGAAAACGTATTTATCTTAATTATATTGTTACGAATATTGTAAAAGTAATAGTAATAATTTTTTCTAACAATAGTCACTACCAAGAGTAGGGAGGAATGTATCCATAGTTCTTTCGTAAAATCTGGAATTCTGGGAGAAGTAGAAATTGAAAATTTACAGTTTACAGGGAGAAAGAAAGAGGGTTAATTTCAGAATATTTATATTTGGGGGGACGTCATATAATTAGTTCAGTACATTATATTCAACACATTTGTTTTCGATATGTATGACGATTTTTATTTAATTCATTAAGACTTGTTTGTGAAATCTTTATTTCTTGCTAACATTTGGACACCAGCTTATTTACAAAGAACGTGCAGCATGGCATATCACATTGGTGAAGCAGTTTCATTTTCCTTTCATTTTGGCGAGTCGATTATTTTAATTTTGTACTTTACTTCTGAATCTTGAAACCTTTTTTGCTGTTTTGAAGTTCATTCATTCATAAACGATGAAAAAAAGTCCTAAAGAAGACGGGATTTTGTCATATATCTAATCTCATGTTCCGCCTTTTATTTAGTATTTCTCTCAAAAGTAAAGGAAGTTTCATTCTTAAATTCCCAAATCCGTATGTTTCTCTTGACTTGTGCATTGTGAAGGATAAAAAAAAAAAGAAGAGAGAAATCTTTTAATCTGCCTCTAGTGCAACGTTTAGAAAGATAATTAAGACGAAACCAGAGAGTCTTGTCATTGGAATACCTTCAGACAGTCGCAATTTCTTTTGTTGGTCCTTCCATTTTCTTTTTTAACGTCTAGAGTTCTCCTCAAGAAGTCTGAGAAATAAAAAGAGTGGTAAATCTATTCATCGAGGGCGGCTTACAGGTATTAAGGTTTTTTTCCCTTCTTTTCTCTCCTTGAAATATCAGAATGAAAAGTCTTAAAATCTGTTGTCGTCTTTCGCTGTCCGTGTTGGATTAGTGAAATTGAAAGGCTGCCTTTGTGTCATTTCTAACGTTCTTTTCCAACGTTTGAAAAGTTTCTTTCCCAACGAGCTGTTTGCTTATTATGAAGTGCTTGTTAGGGCCCTGTTTGGGTGGCATTCATATTGGCAGTGCAGTCTGTCGAGGTACGCGGTGTGTGTGTAGTAGGTTCAGAAACTTTCTCTCTCAATGGAAATGTCTAGAATCTGTCAATAAGCTCAGTGGAATGGTACTGAATACGTACCCAGTACGGACAGCATACGTACTTTGTGAAAAGCAAACACGATTATAAAATGATTTTATTAGGTTTAGGTGTATGATGAATGTGATCACGCTGAGAACATGGAGCGTTCCTTAAGGAGAGCAATTTCCTACCTCAGAACCGATCACAACTATTCATTAAAAACAATAAAATGCAATAGTTATTTATCAGCATTAATCATAATTACATTGCTGAACCCGCTAATTTGTACATAAATGTTTTAAAATCCTAATCCACAAATTATTGTAAAGCATTTCAATACACAGAAATAATAATAGGTGGAGATGGGCTTATGTCTAGGAGCCATCCTTCATATCAAGACACGCACAAGCAAATATACAGAAAGACTACAGCATATATAAGAGTATGTATATAAAATATGTATATAAATCTTGTATATAAATTGATTAATATGTATCTTGAGAATGTATATACAGTTGTGTGTTAATAAATAAAAAAAAAAATTCTCGTATCAGCATCTCTTCGGGCCACTGAAACATTGTCTGTTGGGAAAGAAATTTGCAACAGATGGAGACTTCGTGCGAGCCATTCATTTTGACCCACTGCAGACGGGGATTTTTTTCGCAGTAGATATCGATGGTTGATGCTTGTCCATATCGGACAAAAACATAAATATGAAGTCTTAAAACGATGAAATTAGTTTATAAATCTACCATCAAAGTGCTATCATTAAGTAAAACCTAGTAACATAAAGGGTTCAGATGATTCGGAAGATTATTTATTAGAAAAACTTGGATTGCAGGAAGTTCTATTTTAGCCAGCGAGTTATAAATTACTGGAATAAGTTGCCTTCATGGGTGGTAGAGGCCGACAGTTTGGGGAAATTCAAAGGTCATCTGGATAGTACTTTCGGGTAAGGGAAGCACATAGGATGATAGGTTTAATTTCCTTTTTATTTTATTTTATTTATTTATTAATTATTATTATTTAGTTATTTATTTATTATTATTATTATTTTTTTTTTTTTTTTTGTTTTTATCATTGTTTTGTTCGGATTTTTTTTTTTTTTTTTTTTTGGCTGGTGCAGCATAAGCCATAGGCTTTCTTGCACCATGCGGCCGTTACTAATACTAATACTAATACTTTCGAGCCTAAAGGTGATAAGACTTCTGGATTTTGATGGCTTATATCCAGTAATTTTGAGGGAGGCGGCAAGAGCGTGTATAAAACCATTGAGGTTAATTACGAGGTCGTTACTAGATTCAGGAGTTATTTCTTAGGATTGTAGAAGTGCTAATGTATCGCCAATACATAAAGATGGCTTTAAGAGTGAAGTGGGTTAATTACCGACCGATTCGTCTGACTTCGTTGGCAGGGAAAATCTTGGAGGCAGTGATCAAGAATGCATTACAAGATCACTTAAATAGAGTTGGAATTCTGAAGGAAGCACAGTTCTTCTTAAGGGAAAATCACGTTTAACCAACCTAGTTAGCTATTTTGATAGATTCACTTATGGGTTGGATGTAAGAAATAATTTCGACATAGTTACTTGGATTTCAGGAAAGCATATGACTCAATCCCACATGAGAGTTTACTGTATAAGCTGAAACATGTGGGAAAATCCTTAGCTGGGCAAAAGGCAGTGGGCTGTGATTAATGGCTATTCTTCAGATTGGGCTAACGTAAGACGTGGGGTTCCCTAAGAATTTGTACTAGGACCACTATTTGTTTTTGATCTTATTAAATGACATGGGCGAAGGGGCAGAAGATATCAAGATCGGTAGAGTAGTTAATTATCAGCGCTAAGCACAGCGTGTTCATGGCAACTTAGACTTAACAGACGGTCATAAAAGTGTCAGCCATCTTTTAATGTAGCAAAATGCAAGGTCCAAAATGCTTGGGGTACAGCAACCCAAAAATAACTTAAACAATTGGGGGTTGAATTAAACTGAATAGAGGAAGAAAAAGATTTGGGAGTTACAGTACGGTCGGACAAAACGTTATCTGAGCAGTATAGACAGGCACAAAGGAGGAGCCAGTGTCCTATCGATGATGATTTATCTAATATTTGCTTGTAGAGATAGGGAGATCGTAATACTGTTGTATAAGGAAATTGCGAGACTACACCGTGTTCAAGTATAGAGGCCGCACATAAAAAAAAAAGACACCAATCTTCACGAAAGGTCCAAAGATGGGCAACGCACTTGGTGGGACGCTAAAGGGCGTCCATATGAGGAAAGACGTCGAATATGTGGACTGCTCAGCATGGAAACTAGATACCTTAGAAGAGATTTGATTGAGGTATATACGGCTCTGAGAGGTGAGGTTGAAATTTTCACTGTTATAAATGATTACAGAACCAGCCTCCATCAAATTACGCGATGAGAAGTTTAGGCTGGATTGCAGGAAGTTTTCTTTTAGCCAGCGAGTTGTTATTTATTGGAGTAAGTTGCTTCAGTGGATAGTTGAGGCTGGCAGCTTGGAAAAATTCAAAGCTCAGCTAGATAGAGATACCTACGCGAGAAGGGAGTCAGGGAGTCAAATTAGTGGATTATATATATATCCAACTAATTTGACTCCCTTCTCGCGTAGGTATCTCTATCTAGCTATATATATATATATTATTATTTTTTTTTTGGAATGTGCAGCAAAAGGCCAAGGCTTCCTTGCACCATACAGCTAATACGAATACTATCGTTTGCCTTCTTCCTAGCCGTATGGTATGCGTTTCTACTTTGCATTACATTACATTGGATCTACCATTCTGATTTCGGATGTCTCGAATTTCTCCAATCAATGAATCCGTCTTAATAATGCATAAATGTTATTGCACGTCTCTTAAGAGAAGTACTGTTTGTTGTAGAGTATCATTGAAGAAATTCGTAGTGATATCAAATTGAAATGTGAAATGCCTTGTGAAACTCTGTATTTTACTTGCAATTTACAGCATTTTAAATAGTCTGTGTAATACTACTATTGCGCTTCAGGTTGCTGTTTTGAAGTAGACATCTAGAACTGATTTGTCAAGCGCATAATAATACAGTATTATTATTCAGAGATTGTCACGTTTTCTTTACCGGGAGCTATCGAGATAATTATTTTTAATTTTGTTTCTCTCCTTTTAAATTCCATTTAATAGAAGATGTTACTTCATATGCTTTGCAGCCAACTTCCCAGAAAATTGACGGAGCAGAATTCTTTTGTCAGAATTTGATATCTTGTATTAAGGTGTCAACGTTTGTTCCTTCCGGCACAGCCCAGTCTGTCACTGTCACTATAGTTATACTGGAACTTCATCTGGCGTCATGGCTCACTAAAGCAGATGAGACAAAACGTTGAAGCACTTTAAAATAGGACATGTAGATATTAAAATCCTCTGATCATATGTAGCCGTCCCGGAGTATAAACAAAAAAAGGTTTCCTGGTCATATCATACCCATAAGCTCTTTGAGAACAAGTACTGTATATTAAAACTCGAAGCAGTAGCGAGACCAGCGAGTCTGCATTTTAAAAATATCAGATTCTTCATTATATTGAAAAACTGTGAACTAAGACATGGGAACGATATTTGAGATTTTCTGTTCACTTTGAAAAATACGTTTCGTTTTTATGGGTACCAAAGAATTCTTTAATGGGGGGAAAAGCAACGAATGACAGTCTTACAGTGGTTGTAACAGGTTGTTCCGTTTATTATTATTTTTTATATCGTCGTTATATAATAATTATGACGTTGATAATTTTAATTTTAAGTGGTGAGAAATGATTGAGAAAATGTGGTATTATAGAGGAATTGGCTGCCAGCAGGAAGGAGAAGAAAAGGAAGTATAGGTTATAATATTCGAACATAAATAAATCCAAAAAGCTGGAAAAAAGGCTTTACAGTGAATGTAACTTATATAAATAATTTTAACAATATTTATGGGAAGATACAATTTTTTTTCAATTTCTCGCTAAAATAGTTTTCAAACGCTTTTGCACATCCAGGTATGGTATACTATCTTAGCATTTTATCTCTTTGTCTTGTCTGAATACACTGTCTGAAAACTTGCATGATAAATTCTGAATGCACGGTTGGTTTGGGCTAAGCTCATCGAAATGCCCTTGATGTTTCTATGAGACTAATAATTGTCATCCTTCTAATTAGTCTTCTTAGTAGCCTTCGTTTTATGATCTGAACCAAAAAGGAAACGTGCACCTGCCGCAATTTTCCGCTTCTGTTAGTACAGTGCTCTCCCATGATAATTAACATTAATTTTTGAGTGCTTCCACTAGTACATGTCAAGAGTTCTCATTTCTGTCAAGAAATTCTTCCTTCAAATTAATGATTCGTAGACTATTGACAAAAGTGATATGAAGTGCATTCTGCTGCGTATGAAACAGATGCAGTTCAACAAAAATCTGAAAAGACTCTGGACTATCCATGTTGGCAGCTTTCCATAAAACAGCTCTGGCATTTGCAACCAACTTCTATACAAAGATTTTTTTTATTCTTAAAACAAACTAAAACGAAGGTTTTGTTTAAAAAAAGTAATCTTTTTTGTATGACTCTAAAAGCCACATTCCTACTCCTGTTTGAAAACAGCACTCAAATTAAGTATTGCCTTTGATTACGTTTAAATACGAATAGCTAACCATGTGGAATTATAGAGAGAATGTCAGTATAAAATTCTAAATCCATTCTAAATCGTAGTCATTTTTATTTCCGTAACAGCCACTTTATATTGGTCATTTCATACATTGATGCTTTCTAGAGTACAGACAAAAAGCACTTTAACGTGATTTGAATGCCGAGATTTTTCTCGGAATTCAAATCACGTTAAAGTAAATTGCCATACTTCATTAATAATTCACTGAAAATAACGAAAAAAAAATCTAAATTTTTTTATAAGATTATTTCAAGGCACTGTGTTCTGTGGCATCGTAAATGATATTTTAACACTTAAAAATTGCGAAATTGATGTCACCAAAGAAATAAATCTTGATCGTATCCATGAATAACTTAAACGTGCAAAGCGAAGGATAATTTAATTCGTACGCACACTAGTTTGAGCGAAAACTGTCACTTTTGTTACAAATTACAGTAGGGCCTCGATTTACGGTGACATCGACATCCCTTATTCTCAGAACCGATATACCATCCATACGATCTTTTATTTTAAGGACCGATGATATTTTCAGGTACCGAAGGCTTTCCGATATAGCTGGAACGATACATGGGTGGATTTCGGACGCGTGGCGCACGGAACATCACTCGTACGAATTGTTCTCAACCAATCTTTGTTCAACAACGTTATCGTTCAATGTGTGGCGCACAAAACATCACTCGTACGATTGTTTCAGATCTGTGACGATCTGAAACTTCAAGCTGCGGTCAACCAGTCGCAGTGCTGTGCGCTTTGAAGACTTTACAGCCAGCAGAGGCTGGTTCGAGCGCTTCAAAAAAAAAAAAAAAAAAAAGGCGAATATAAAAAGTGTTGAAAGGCATGGGGAGGCATCCAGTGCTTGATAATAAAGCAGCCGAGACCTTTAAAATTGAATTCCAAGAGTTAGTTGATCAGGAGGGTTATCTTCCCCAGCAGGTTATTAAGATTTACGAAATCGGCCTCTTCTGGAAGTGAATGCCCAGGAACACGTACATCACTAAGGATGAGGCTAGTTTACCTGAGCCTATGAAAGATAGGCTCACTCTTCAGTTGGGTGGCAATGCCTCTTGAGATTTTAAGCTGAAGCCTTTGCTTGTGTATCACTCTAATATTCCCATAGTATTTAAACAACAAAAGGTCGACAAATGCATGCTGCGAGTATTTTGGCACAATAACAAGAAGGCCTGGGTTACAGGATATGTCTTCAATGCATGGGAGCTTGAAGTTTTCTGTCCTTCAGTGAAGAGTTATCTTGAGAAAAATAAGCTTCCTGTGAAGGCACTGCTCCTGCTGGATAATGCGCCAGGCCATGATCCCAACCTTGTTCAATCTCTTCAGGTACAATTTGACTTTGTTCAAGTCAAATTTTTGCCATCCAACACCACTCCTCTTCTTCAACCAAACCAGCAAGAGATTGCAAACTTCAAGAAAATCTACACCACGAAAATGTTCGCAAGTTGCTTTGCAGCGGCCTCTGATTTTCACCTCCATATGGTGAAAATCCTTTCACCCTCAAAGATTTTTGGAAGTCGAATTTCAACATGCTGGACTGTGTGAGGCTGATTGTAAGTTCTTGGAATGATGTTTCCACCAGGTGCTTAAATTCAGCCTGGAAAAAAAATCTGGCCTTTAATTATTCATAACGTTGACGAATTTGAAGGTGATGGTGCTTTGACAAATGATATTGTCACTCTTGGTAAATCAATGGGTCTGGAGGTTGGTGAAGAGGAGCTACAAGAGTTGGAGAAAATTACGGAGAATGACACTGGACTTCAGGAAGCTAACTGTCAAAACCAGTCCATTTGGACAGTTTCTTTGTCAGTAGCAACAAAAGACTGAAAGGACGCGTGACGCTTGATATAGTCCCACCACCACCACTACGCCACCATTGATTTCATCAGCTCTGCACTTCGTCTGTTTTTTTTTTTTTATTTTAAGATGTTTAATGACTATTTATTAAGTAATCTTTATTAAAAAAACTCATTTTTAATCTAAAAATGAAGTATAACATGCAAGAAATACCTATTTTTATGTGTTGTTGGGAAATGAATTACAGGAAATCAATGTTTTATTGGTTTCAACTTACAATATTTTCAACATACAATGAGTTTTGTGGAAAGAATTACCATCGGATGTTGTGGCTCCACTGTATATTAAAAAAATTAAACGTATTGGCGTATGCGTACATATTGAAATCTATCAAATAAGACAAACTTCGATAACTGTTTTTTGCTAAATCAGTTTTATTATCCATTCATATTTAACCTCAGTCTGTTATGTGCAATCTACGGGCTGATAACTATTCTTTGATTATCCTGTTGTGTTCCTCAGAATTTTAATAAGATGTGCTTAGGCGGTAGTTTTCATCAAAAAGGACACTAAAGATATGGGCATTTTGATAAGTAGAGCTCATTGTTCAGCTCCTTTTACCTTTTACTCAACAACTTTGCACAAGAGCGTCATCTCCAAGTGAATTGATGTATTCTCCTACAGTCAGCCTGGCTCTATCATTGTCTTTTAACAGACACGTCTCTTACGCATGATGTCTAGTTACAGACGTGCACTAGAGAAATTTCTCTCGTCAAGTGGGCTGTTTAAACTCTACGTCAATAATTTTAATTAGCATTTGGCGAAGAGACTACGTCTGCCGAAGTACTGTAATACCCCCTTCTTGTAGCTCTGTATTACTCGATGATGGCAGATAGAAATTTAATTATTGTGCGGTGCAAGTACGATATCTGTATTGGGTAGTAATCCGTCTTCTATAAGCCACAGTAAGTGTACGTCGTACCTTGCGAAATGAAAACGCAGCCTTCACTTGACATACACACTTAATATTCCCATAAATTAAGATGTATTACCATTCCGAGAATAACATCAGAATGCCTATTTACTAGTAAATTAACCTAAATTTGGTAAAATTAACGTAATATTCATCTGCATAAGTTCTGTTGCTGTAAAAGCGGCCTTTAGAAGCTTTATTTACTTCATACATGCGTGGCAGTCCCATTTAAATTCTTAATTATCCAATAACTTTGGAAAACTTATTAACTGTTTTTCCACTTTTAATATAATATTGATTGCAACATGATTAATATTATATTAATAGCAAACCTAATCTACTCCGCAGGTAAACGCACCACGACTAGCTGTTAGAATATTCCAGAATAGCTGCGTGTGTAGGGAGGGGGAATAGACCTCCCTAAATTTACGCGAATCTAAACGATTAACTGATAGGCGAGTCAGGTGACTAGTGAGCAGATATTGGGGAAGATATCTGCTCGGTGCCTATCGGAAAACTCAGTCTGCTGCCTGCGTAGTAAGTTGGGTTCCTAGTAATAATAGAGAACTGTTTGTTCACCAACTAACTTGTAAACTGAATAAATTCGGCAAATTTGCTTACGCTACGCTAAAACTGACAAAACAGATATTTACGCAGGTTCAGAAGTTAAAATAAAAAGTAAAATTAACTTGCTTCACAGTGAATAAGGTGTATTTAAACATTACGCTGGTTTTCCATCTTATGCTTAGAACAGATCAAAAATTAAAAGAAAAGTACTTCAATAGAAGAGGCAAGGATTTTATATTAGAGACAGTTTTAACTTTTCATTAGATATTTTATGCATAAATGCATTGATCGAAACATAGTGTGTTTTAAGTTTCTTTATTGAGTGGTTGGGCAGAGCCACTCAATAATAGCTTTGCCCAGATACTTTGTGGGCAGAGGGGAGTAACACACACACACTGCAAAAAAAAAAAAAAAAATATATATATATATATGAATCTTTGTATTAAGATATGTGTTGTGTGTCTTATGTGTTTTTGTATTAAGACAGTCACAAAGAGAAGAAATGCAAATAGATGCAAAGAAAACTGTAAAGTGGGGTGAGACGTGTTGCTTCTTTGAATATAAAGACTGTGCAGGCTGTTCGACTGCAGTAATCTGAAGCCATAATGGGGAAGAAACGCGCGATTTATCAGCGTGACTTTTAAAAAGATCTTATCATAGATGCGCGTTTAGCAGAAGCCAATTCAAGAAACGAATGTGGGGGGGGAGGTGTATTTATGAAAATGTTATTTTATATATTTGGTTATTTTTATTATTTCCCCTTTTAACAACTCCCCTTTATAATAACTCCCCACTTGCGCAATCTGACTATTTTACTTCACAGAAAATTTCCAAGTTCTAGGGGAAATCTCCTTGAGGTGTTTAATTCCCTTTGGATAGGCTTTTTCTCAGAATAACACAGAGACACACAAATGTTGTATAATAAAAATACAGTTTATTGGACACTTTTACATAGATACATCAAACAAAAGAAATTTATTAAACTCATGACCAAATAGATTTAATTTCATCTTCTTATAACAAAATGTAAATGAGCAAAGTATTTTGCCTATTGAGTAAACTCAAGGAGGGCTATTTCCTTTACATAAATCATAAACAACTATCTCCTCCTTTAAACTAACAAAATGTTTCTACTTCCTTACTCCTGAGTTCAATTAACTTTCAAAAGAATCTATTAACATTCTCCTTTCATTACAACACAATTCCTACTCCAAATAGATAAAGCTCCGATACTCTTAATTTCAGTATAAATCATTACTCTGTTTTCTAACAGATTATAGCCTACAACCTTCTCTAATCTAGATAATTATTACTATCAAATTTCTACAATTAACTACCTGCACATTCGGGGGTTACTGACATCCGTCTATCCCCTTTCAAAATTCATACTTAGTCATTCACTTATTTAACCAAATATTAACAAGTATCAATCACTTCAAAAATTTTATATCTATTCCCTTCCAAAATTTATCTATATGTATATTGACTTGCGCTGGGTAATGTCCTTCAGTCCATAACATTCACTAACTTATTCATTACAATAAAGTACTACTTATACATATGTGTTCAATCAAAAGTTCTGATAAATTGGTTATCAAGTGTCTATAATCGATGTGATGGTGAGAGTACTTAAACAAACTAATCACTTACTGACATAACTTGGCAGACTTCACGGTACATCCTTCTCTAAGCGAGTAGGGAATCCTTTCTATCTGGGTCGCATCTCACAATCACTGGGGGCGTTCGACATAAGATGCTGGATTCCTTCCTGGGTACCTTTTTATTTCTTTATGGACGCATTAATTTCATCTGATCAGAATGGCTGTACTCTTTTTGTCCGGCTTCGGATTTCATCAGCTCCAGCGTACTTGCTCTCAGAATATCAGGCAATCTCGTTCCTTCATAATGGAGTTGACTCCTTCTCATCTACTTTAAGGATCTTGAAAATTTTTCCCTCTTTTCTATGGCACGTGTTCATCTCTCACTTCAAAACTCAGTCTACTTTTGACTGACTGTCTGACCGACTTCTGCACCTCAACTTCATCTTTCCACTTACTCGACTGCTTCTCTCACTACTTATTAGATCACTGACTTAACTGTTCACTTAAAGCTTATCTACCCCTCATACTGACTACACATTAAACTTAGCCACTTTTCTCCACCGGCTACTCTATCTAAAAAAAACTCATTCCTTTCTTTTCTTCTCCAACTCTCATCTTACTGCCCCACTCACTGACACTGACCCACTCTCATCTTACTGCCCAACTCACTGACACTGACCCACTCTCTTCTTCCTGCCCTCCGCACTTCTTCTACAACTCACCCGACCAAAAACAATCTCTTACTCCTGAATTTTCCACGCCTCCCCACAGTGGGTTTCTTCCAATCACCTCTTTCTTTATTTATTATTTTTCCTTTAATTCGTTGAAAAGCTTCGGTCAGCCAGCCCTGTGGCACGTGATTCACAATACCCCTCTCCTTTTTTATTTCCTACCTGTTAACATCCGTTGAGCTCTTTCATGTAGGCCGAATGCATCAAAACAACTCCTTCTGGGTCATCACAGCTTGTCTCAAAAGCACTACAGACAAACCACAAATGTGTCACTGGAGACCATCGCGTCTATTTTTAGAGGCTTGTGTGTGCGTTTTGCCATATGCGTTTCCGGTGCGTGACCCCTCATAAACTTGTTGCGCCGTACCACCTGCTGGGCTTGCTATAGTATTTTCCGTCAGTTTTCTGTTTTTGACGGATGTAAAGCTAATTTTTCTGTTTTTCGTTCTTCCTACCTTTTAAGTTTTACAATCCTTACTGGATAATTCTTGTTTATTGAACTGACGCTATTAACATTTCTCCCAACGGCAAGAATCCAAAAAGGAAAACTAACTTCAGAAGTCAAAAAAAATATTTTATTTTTGTAAGATTTTCAGATCTTACACGAAAGACATAACAGGTTTCTCAGAAGCATCCATCTCAAAGGTTTTTAATGATTGGAAGGCAAGCGGTTCTTTCACATCTCAAAGGCAGATGTGGCAGAAAAACAATACTTCAAGATCGAAGCCATTGTATTCTAAGGAGGACTGCATGGAAAATTAAGAAATCCATTGTGCAGCAAACAACGTCTGAATTCAACCAAGTCCAGAACTGCCCTATTTCAGCTATGCGCAGGCAATTGAAGAAATTGAACGTTGGCCTGCTTATTCGGGAGACATTTGTTTCTGAGGAAAACAGAAAAATATGCTTCTAGTGGTGCCGAAAATGTCGTGATTGGACAGTGGAACAATGGAAAAAAGTCATTGTGATCAGACGAATCACTGTACACTTTGCTGTGCATCGATGCTAGGCTGAGAGCGTAACTAGAACTTCAAAAGCGATGGACCCTGCTTGCCTTGTTAAAACAACCCAAACATCTGGTGGTGGTATAATATCATGGAGAATGTTTTGTTGCATGAACTAGGTCCGTTGATATCGGTGGAAAGTCGAATGTCATCCAGGGAGTACTTGAATTTTGTATCAGATCTACTGCACCCTGCAATGTTACTCCTTTATTTCGAAGGCGATGGCCAATTTATGAATGACAGTGCAACAGCGCATCTTGCCAGAATCATGCAAGAATGATGCGGAGAACATGACACGGATTTTCACCATCTTCCCCAGCCTCACATTCAGCTGATCACAATCCCATTGAGAATGTGTTGGATGTATGCGGGAGAGAGCTATTCGGCAAGTAAGTCCTCTTCAACTTTGGCGCAGCTACGCGCTATTTTGCTGGAAGAATGGTTACAATTAGACAAAACACATCCACTGAAGCACCTTATAAAATCGAAACTAAGGCGGCTAATTTCGATACTGAATAAAGGTTCGTATTTTTTTGGCCAGTCATTTACCACATTTTTGTAAAAACAAAAGGGTGGTAGATTACCTTTTCCCCCGCCTAGTTTTGAATTTATTCTGAAAAAGTTATGGAATTAGGTAGGTTGTCCTATCCTTTTCAAAACATTTTGAAAAAAAAAAAATAAATAAAAATAAATAATAATAAATAAATTTGAGAAGTCACAGTAAGTACACTGGATTACTCGCTTTTTTTTTCACTTTTGTGGAAATTTCATAACCTGAACGGCAAACACGTGCGGAATGCTTACCTAAAACGAAACAATTTCTGAAGACATTTTCAATAACTGAGACTAATAGACTTGGATAACGCTAAATTATCTGTTTCTAATCGGCCTAAATCCGTGTATTTCTTCATTACGATATTTTAATTAATTAACAATAGTAATACTTTGGCCTTCTTGTTATGCGGGACGAGGGAAAGATGGAAAAAAGACGCGGCATAACGAAAGGCCTCTTAGTCTTTTGTTTTGTTTGCACACCTGAGTGTTTCAGTCTTTTTTTTTTTTTTCCTTTCCGTTTACTCCTTGACCGAATTCGTTACAACGTCTTTTCCTCATTGTCTGTGTCTATGAGCGTATTGCCAGGATGCAGTGTTTGGCTTCCTTGCAGGAGGGAGGCTTCAGTTACGATTAAAACCACTTCAGACGGATTAAAACCACCCACCCTATATGCATGATGCAAAGCGGGAGACTGTGCGATGCTCGGACTGTAGAGTCCGGATATCGGATTCTATAGTTATATTTTCGTAGGAGGCTTGAGGCCAGTCTCAAGTATACAGGGTTCGCTACTTTCCACACTCATTTGGAGAGGTCTGGGTTTGGGTTATAGACTGGAGGAATTCTTCAAGCGAGTTGAAGTTATCTAATCTCAGACAGAGGTAGTCGGATTTTCCTTGTGGGTTATTCGAGTTTTTTTAGGCCCGAAGTAACATGTAAGTAAATATACACCGGTACATAATGTTTCAATATGGCCTGAGTTGCAGATGTATCTACAAATCAACTTCGGCAACTCTTCCTTGAGAAGGAAGAGTTGCCTAAGGCCCACCGTAAGCAGTACTGTGGGCCTGGACAAGATAATTTTTTTAGCTTAATACCTTCCATATTTTAGCATCAATTTCAGTGTTAATTGCAAAACGTGGACCCGAGGACATTAAGTGAAACTTAAGTGGACTTGTATAGCCTCAGTCTGTTAAGCGCAATCTACTGGCGGATAACTATTCTTAGATTATCCATATCCTTTCTCCTCTGCTTTTCTTCCCTCCTTCCTTTCCCCTTGCTGTATTTTCCCCCTCTTCTCTATTATTATTCTTTCTTTTTTATTGTTGATTGAATCTTGATATTCTTCCGTTGACTTAGGAATTGATTTTTTTATCAGATGTTTCCTTTTAACCACACATTGTTAAGATCTTGAATTCAGCAACCAGATTTTTGGATTAGAACATGTCTTTAGGGATTTTTTCTGCCTCCTCAGTTATGATTGATTTTTTGAATGTTCATTTTACCTGCAGCTGTATATATTATTTCAATATGGGCGCGAAATACAGTACCTCATGTTTAATTCAATCATTCTAAAAATGAAAGATGTAATGCTATCGAAATTTTACGTTTGAAGAAAAACATAAATCTGAAAAAATTATCATTAACTTTTCGTTTAAAAAATACCAAGAATGGCGTAGTTGTTTAAATGTTATTACTTTATGGTAAAAAAAAAATAGAAATACTACATCTTTGTATTTTGGTTTCTGAAATTAACGACGTTAGTGGAAAAAAATATTTTAAATCACCTCCAGGACCACCGCAAAACCTGTGTCTCTCAACTTTTTTCCCACAGTTTTTAAACAAGGCTACAAAGCTTTTTAATATAACTGACCCGATTTCTTCCATGCTCTGCTTCACGAGTTTCGTAAGGAGGTTTAAAAATATTTTATTAATCATTGCAGTAATTCATTTCTAATTTTTATTATATATTTCCTTTTGCGACTCTTATCAGGGATTTAGGTGTTATTTTAGATTTACATTTTCTGTCTTAATCTGTGCTCGTAAAACAACTTTTACAATTGTTTTTAAAATATTACATAATGTCCTTTTTATGTAAAAATGTCCATCTTATAGTATTTTTGTAATGTAAAGATTAGTTAAAAAGTCAACTGTTTAATGAATTTGTAGACATTATCTGTTGTGGTGATTCTAATGTGGAACTGTGTGATATGACAATTTGACAATGCAGCGATTTTGTTCTTAATTTCTGTAAAAAAAACACATGCGCAATATGTTGCGTGAAAGACATACGTGAAACTAAGCTATATTACTAAATATATAAATGAAGTGTGCTAACTCATAGGTTGGCTAATAAATTACGTTCATTGAACCTTAAAGTGAAATAAATCGCACCTGATTGAATAAAGTTAGAGGCAAGGTCCTAAACTAAACCAGTCAAACCTGAGTATAGATAATCGACATTTCGGAACCACTTTGATCGCTGTTTTTTCAGCTAGCCCCAAAGAATGGATATACCAACAATACCAAAAACGTTATCAAAAACTAAGAAGATCAATTAAGGTTTGCAAAACTAAGTTTTTGAAAACCAACAATCTCCCTATACCATTCATTCAAGTAATAAGCTCAAGAACCACAGAAATAGCAAGGTCTTTTGATATCATCATCTATTATGCAGGATCTAGTTTCCTGAAAAAACATTTCAAGAAATAAATGTAAGTATGACTCCTATAACCCTAGGGGGCCAGTTTATAAATCAGTGTTCCGCCGTAGATGAGTTCATATAGAAGATCTTACGGCGATTTTCTTCTCGACTAAACGGAAATTCGAAAGATGTATTTACGGATGTATAGGCAAATCAAAAGTAGCTTTTCGTGTCCTGAAATGCAACCGAAATTGGAATTTTAGTTAGCCCTCATCCTTTATAGATAATTAATACAAAAGAGAATTTTCAAAAACGCTTTCTACATTAGGAGCTAGAAATGAGGCGATAGGAAAGAAGAGATATGTTTTAGGATATATATGTTATATCACTAACAGGACTTTATCTGCGAAAACCAGATCATATCCTAGCCTAATGCGTAAAAACCAGATCTTAGTCTAGTCTAATGCGAAATATCAGATTCGAGTCCAGCTTAATGTATATTGGTTGGTAAAATGAACAAATAAAACTCACCCCTTCCTCTACAACGGACAACAGTATTAGCATAAGAACTGGAAGCTAAGGGGGGCTACCAAAACTGGTTAAAGACAAAAGACCTATACTCGCTGCTAAAATAGTCACCGGAATTATATCAGAATCCAATATATGAGACATACATTCATATATGAGACATACGTTGTATGTTCATGGCACTTTCACCCCCCGCATGTCTGAGATCAGTCCGATAAGACAACAGGCTTGTCTTATCGGATTGTTTCCTACAACAGAATGTTGCCTGACAGAATCAAACTGATCTCCATCTATTGATATCAACGCAGCATATAGGCGTCATGTGTTTCTCACAGCAAGCTCCCAGCTGACTCTTTGTCATAACTGGGTGGATTGATCCATTGAACATTCCGCTGGTTTCGTTTCCGCTTGGCATATGGCTTCAGCAAGTCCAGCTGTGGATAGACAACCATCATAATCTCGAGTTGGACTACATGCATCTGCCACAGCGCTTCGTAGGATATGTAAGTCTCTCTCCGTACACAAATTCAGTATGTTGTATTTTCCTATCGTTACATGATATGTTACTTTGTTTTCGCATTTCTTATCAACCATTTTTTTCGCATGAAATATCCATTTATTTTGAAAACCCCTCACGACTTGCCGTGATGGGAATAAAAAATATTTTTTTCTTTATAACCACGGACATAAGACACGGAATTTCCCCACAAGCCAAACGCACAGAACCTTCCAGCAATATGCTGGTCCATTATAATGCATTCATAGTGAGCTATTATCAGGATAGATCTGAACAAGATTTCTATGTAATTTATTTTAGCTTTAGCTTAATTCTCTTTACTTTTTCGCTGTGTTATTTTATTAGGTTAAAATGAAAACGGTGTTCAAAGTCGCTCCGAGACGTGGAATATCTGTATTAATTTGATTTAGTTTAGATGCAGTTTATTTCAATTTTAAGGTTCAATAAACTTAATTAATTAGCGATAAATTACGTGAGTTTGTGCACTTCATTATGTTATTAGTAACCTGTACAGATGCTTGTGAAACAGCATGTAAGTTGAGCAGTGAAAGTGTTTTTAAAGGGGCAACGATCGTCCGAAATAGGAGCGCAAAGTTTTCATCGTGTATCTTCCTTTTAAATAAATAAAAATAAATTTTCTGTTTATACTCCGGGACGACCAAACGGTCAGAGGAGTTCACAAGATAGACAGAATACAAGAAACAGCACCGTATTCAACAGTCACGGTCTTGACCCCCGGTCACTCAAGGCACGTGTACTTATGCACGGGCGCGTCTGACCACTCGGCTAAGGCGGGCTATTCCTTCTCCTTCTTAACACTGGCTCCGTTTCATCAGAAGCTGATAGTATATTATGATAACTCTACATCTACAATGAATATTCAAATAAGTTCGCATGCCGTGAAAATTAAGACATTTAGGAGTAAGCATAAAAAACTGAAAATACATCTTAACATACAGAAGAAGAAGAGGTACAGAGGATTCATTAGACACATATTTTATATATGTGTGGTAAATATTTATGCTCTAAGATAAAAATAATAGTTTAATCTTAGCGCGTTCGAAGATTATGCAGCAGTTAATGCCATATGAAAGAAGTGTAAATTTGAAATGCAGGAACGAATATTTTAAAACGTAAGAAATGTATTCATTGGGGATTAAGACTGCGAATCAGCATGAAAATATGTTTATGGTAAGGAAACGTTGCATGCTTTATGGTTTGGTAGAAAATTATTTAAAAATATATTCCACATAATTAATTGGAAATACTGGACGTTAATTAGACATCGAAGAAGGAAGAAGAGGGATGATAGCGTCACCTTATGAATAAATTCATTGACTGAAGATATAATAATTACTTGTGCAAATCTAATGAATAATATATGTCCGTTTATACAGGGTGATTCACCAGTGCGACAAACTTGCAGGAGGTGTAGGGGGGGGGGCACAAAGACGAATCGGAATCACATAGCATTGCAGGGTCCAAAAGCCTTCGTCATGCGGTAGAGGACGTTGAACGGGAGGTCGCGTGAACAGCGATCCCGCTGGAAGTCAGCATTTGCGAACCGGTTCCCGAGGCAGTAGGATGGACGAGTATTCAAACGTTGAACTGGCCGACATGCACCTCGCGTATGGAGCTGCGGACTGTAATGAGTTCACACCATCTGCAACGCGTCCAATCATTGGAGCCTGCGGATTATCCACTCCGGAGGACTTTTGCTACTTGGTTTCTTCAACAGAGTGCGGCAGACAGCGCATTTGCTGCGTCCGTATTGTTCAGGGATGAGGAAAATTTCACAAGAGAGGGAACCTTCAATCAACATCACGCCCATTTGTGGGCTTTGGAGATCCCCCACGGTACGGGAACACGTGCAACTCAACGCCGTTTCTCTGTCAATGTTTGGGCTGGCATTGTTGGAGACCACCTCATTGGACCGTACCTTCTGCCCCCTCGTCTGGACGGTAGGGCATACTTAATCTATCTACAGCAAGTCCTGCCCGAACTTATTCATTTTTTTCATTCATTCATTTATTTACACACCCAAATATTATCTACAATTTCAAGAAACATAAACAATAATCTATATACAATTTGATGTACATTTTCATTCTCATATATATAATTACCCTAGCATATATATATATATTGTTTAGAATACAGTTGAGGAAACACAGTACAAAACACGTGTGTGTGTGTGTGTGTGTGTGTGTGTGTGTGTGTGTGTGTGTGTGTGTGTGTGTGTGTGTGTGTGTGTGTGTGTGTGTGTGTGTGTGTGTGTGTGTGTGTGTGTGTGTGTGTGTGTGTGTGTGTGTGTCCTGGTGTCAAGGGTGGCCCCTAGGCATAGCCCATCTCCATCTAGTGGATCCGTATTGAATGTAGGACCTCTGCAAAGAAGCAGCCAATACCTGTGCAGCTGCTGTCTGCACAGGTATTGACTGTACAGGTAAACTGTGTATAAACTGTATTATACACAGTTTACAGATACAATACACTAACTCCTGGTGGCCTTAGCTACTTTGTCTCAAATACGAGGTGTGTCTAAAAAGTAATGAGACTGAACGCGTGGCTCGAAAACTGGCAAAACTGTAGCCACGCCTCCGACACCAACCGAGACGTACATTCTTACTTGATGTTCAGTACAAGTTTCAACTCGATAGCGTGAAAATGTCTGGCTTGGACAGCGAGTTGTGTAAGTGTGTGTAGTAGTCACGCGTTGCGAAAATGGAAAAACGAAATCTCGAACAGCGTTGCGCGATCAAATTTTGCGTCAAACTTAACCAAAACGCAACAGCAAATTACGAAAAATTAAAACGGGCTTATGGAGAGCATGCTCTATCGAGGGCACAGGTTTTTAGGTGGCATAAAGCATTTTTGGATGGCCGTGGTAATTTCGAAAGATGAATCTCGTTCAGTAAAGATCTTGCACGTCAAAAACGGACGAAAATGTGACCAAAGTGAGAGCTCTCGTGAGGTCTGATCGCCGTTTGACAGTCAGAATGATCGGTAGTGAGTTGAATTTGAATCACCAAACCGCTCACGATAATTTGACCGAGGAATTGGGCATGCGGAAAATTTGAGCAAAACATTTGTGGTTCCATAAAACCTCACCAACGAACAAAAGGAAAACCGAAGGAATGTGTGCCTGGACCTTCTTGAACACATCGAAAATGACGAAAAGTTTTTCAAACGTGTCATAACAGGTGATGAAGCGTGGATTTTCGAGTACGATCCCGAAACCACACGACAAAGTTCGGAGTGGCACACGAGCAACTCACCGCGCCCGAAAAAAGCAAGAATGAGCAAAATCAAAAATCAATTCCATGCTAATTTGTTTTTAAGACAGTCAAGGTGTTGTTCATAAGGAATTCGTGCCTCAAGGACAAACAGTTAAACAACAGTACTATCGTGAGGTCCTTGAACGACTCCGAAAAAAGGGTTAATCGTGTCCGGCTGGAGATTGCGGACTCTTCGATGCTGCACGATAACGCTCCCTGTCACACTGCCATTTCCGGGACCGAAGTTTTGACCAAAAAGGATATTCCAGTGGTTCCGCAGCCCCCATACTCGCCTGATCTGAGTCCGTGTGACTTCTTCCCTTCCCCAAGCTCAAATTCCACCTCAAAGGTCCCGTAATTTTGGAACTGTGGACAACGTCCAAAAGGTCGTGACAGACCAGCTGAAGGCACTTTTAGTTGAAAACTTCCAGCACTGCTACCGGGAGTAGGAACAACGTCTCCGGCGGTGTATGGTTTCCCAAGGGAACTATTTTGAAGGGGATAATGTGATTTGTAGTTCAGTTGTTAATAAAGAAATTATAGCACCAGTCTCATTACTTTTCAGACACACCTCGTAAATAAACAAAGGAACTAAAGTTTCGTAAAACGAAATACTCGCATAAATAGATATAATCCCATAAATCTTGAATTTTTTTTTGTTCTAGTGTTTTATCTTCTTTTGTAAAATCGTAATTTGTTTATATATTTATTTGATAGATCACACGCACACACTACAAAGAGACAGTCACTACTTCTCATGTATGAACCTATGAAAAGGAGTTTGTTAGTGTACACCATGCATTACCTTTCAAGCGCTTTAGCAAATAGTAACAATTCGTGATTCATTAAAAAAAATAATAAAAGAATAAAAAAAACGAGCAAGAATGTGAGAATGAGAAAATTTATTTTCGGGGAATCTATCACATTGCCCATTCTTTTGCCAACCGGTGCGCATGGCAACAAACTGGTTCAGCTGCAATATACGGTATATGAATGTATGTGATATGTATGAAAAAAAATAATAATTGCCTGATTTCTGTTGGTACGATTTTAATGAAATTTGGGATAGCTCAATAAATCTTTCGGATAGATTCAAATATAAAATTTCATGAAAATATGCCACTGGAAATCGAGTTGTTACATGCGGACGGACACAGTGAAGACAATGGGCGCATTATGCATATAGGCTAAGCGCCTAAAAAAAGGCCTTATTAGAGCCACTCGAGGATTATTTCATGTAGCTGTGCATGCGTGTTAAGTCTGTATATTGCATGTTTTTTTTCTGGTCGGTATTTTTTTTTTTTTTTTTGGGCGAAAAACTGGAGTTTCCGATTCATCATTTGAGACTGACTAACTCAGCCAGTGAGTGAAAAAACCCATAAAAGTTTCCCGAGTCAGTTGATGAGATTCCTATCTGGGCCTTTTCTACCCGGTGTGGAGAGGATGATGATTATAATCGCTGATCTACCCTGGAAGACTATGTACTTTGCCGTCCCGGGGTGGCCTCCTTTTGTGGAATAAACAGCTAATAATAATAATAAATATAATGAGCGCACTTAGAAGGCCGCTGTAGCCTAGTGGTCAGACGCGCGGGTGCATAAGTACACGTGCTTTGAGTGACCGGGGTTCAAGCCCGTGACCACTGAATACGGTGCTGTTTCTTGTATTGTCTATCTTGTGAATTCCTCTGACCGTTTGGTCGTCCCGGAGTATAAACAGAAAATTTATTCTATTTAAATTTTAAAAAATGAAGAATTGGAAATAATATACTCGTAGTTTGTGTTAGATTCAATAGGCATAATAAGATAGCCTTCCGTGATAAAACATGATTTTTAGGCAAACGATGTAACAAATGGTGGCTTTCCTCTTTCTCCAGACAGCCTTTGGCGTCCCACGAGTGTATCGCACCCAGTTGAACGTTTTCTTTAATCTTGTTAATATTTTTAGAAGTTCTTTACATTTGAGATTAATGTATTTTGTTCCTTTCACAATAGCTATGTACTCAGATATGGTAGTTAGGTTCTTAAAAAGTAGTACAGTATGTACAATTTGAAATATAAAAGGCATCTAAAAGAATAACATTATCTGAAATAAAGTAAGCTAAAAGAAATACACAGAGGGAGGAATTTTAATATTTTTAAGCATACGAGCCAGAAAATTTGTAATAAGAGGGGTAATATAGAATTATTCAATAGCAGATTTTATTATGTGTTTCGGTTCTGATTATGTACCCTTGGCATTACATTAAAAGGGACCTTCTCGTGTTTAGTGAAAGAAAAGATAAGTAAAAAACTCCCTTCTGGTAAAGATAGCTAACTGGACTGGAGGGGGGGGAGAGAGAGAGAGAGAGAGAGAGAGAGAGAGAGAGAGAGAGAGAGAGAGAGAGAGAGAGAGAGAGAGCATGTTAATTGGAGCTGTGTTACTTTGGAGGTAATGTAGGAGACCAGTGTTCACTTACTAGGTAAGCTTAAAGCTTTGTTACAACTAAACATTTCCCCAGAAATCTAATTAATTTTAACGAAACCCACTCGTGCACTACTCTGTTAATGAAGCCGTAAATCCCCCTGTTCTCTTTTGTAATCCAGGAAGTGATTGGTAACATCTGGATGCAAGTAGAGGAAGTAGAGCTAACTGGCAAATTCTAGGCCTGCCAGATGGTCAGAATTATCTTTCTTGAGAATGTAGCTGCTCCGTCAATACGTTTTAACCACCAGAAAAGAAAGCGCTAGAATTAATTTAGCAGGTATAATCTAGGTGCAGTTTAATTAGCTTCCTTGTGGTGATAATCTAATGTTGTAGTATTGGGTCGAGGCTTGAGGTACAAATAATCTTGTGTAATTGAATATCTGTAGCCTTCGCTATTCCAGTGAGCAGTACTGTTTGTTTTCGACGCCTTTCCACCAATACTCACATTTTATTTGAGTTCTCTTTAGTTAATTCTTTATGTTTGTGGTTACCTTTTGATATTTTTTAAGGATTTTCTTTGGTAACCATAGCAGATATATTCGTAATTATGGTAACTGCCCAACAACCTTATTGAGTTTTTGTGCTCACGTTAATTACAACCCACCAGAAATATTCTACCGAAAACGCTTGTCCAGCAAACAAAATTCAGGGTCACCTGACCAGAAACAGTCTGGCCTGAGTTTGGATCCCGTCAGTGGTGCCACGAATTTTTATATACTTTTTTTAACAACGTGGGTGAGTTAGTCGAGCTCAGGCGAGCTTCACGTGGTTCTTTCTCTCTTTGCTGGACTAAAAACTCTGGTTTTTCGTCCAGCAAACCAACCGAAGAATGCACGTAGTTACAAACACGCAATATATTGAGGCGTCAGAGCCTTAGTTACTTTGGTGCTAAACGTATACACCTAAAGTAACGTATTCTACGGAACTTTTTCTAAGCCATGCATCCGATTAGGGAGAATACTTGGATATCAATGTTTTGCTTTCGATAACAGATGCAAGTGGTGCTTTACATAATCTCTAAGCAAAGACTAATTTTATGTCCAGGGTAACTTTATACATTTTACATTAGGAAAGGTGGCTCGAATACCGTTTAGCTGAATGCAGTCACGTCTGATATTATTTTATTGTCGAAATTGACGTGACTGATTGAAAATTCCATACTTTCAAAAGTTTTGAATCTAGAATTATGCTGATATGTTGCTCATTTTAGTAAAAAGTGGAAACAGATGGAACGATTTGCGATCACCGTAACCTTGAAACAGGCTTAAAAGGCAACTAAAATCGCAAGTGTTGAATTCTTAGCTTTATCAATAGATGCTGCTTTCATACAGAACTTTATCCGATTTATAACTTTCCTGATATTTTTATTGTTTTTTCGTTAATAGCGTTATCCTAAAACGTGTTTCTTGATGATGCTGTATGGATAAAATAGTAGTATTTTCGGTTATTTCTATTCTATATTATAATATCTATATTATAATTATATTATATATTATACTATTATATATATATATATATATATATATATATATATATATATTCACACACACACACACACACACAAGGTCAGACATACAGTAACAGTTTCAATCCAGCCAGATCTTGGATCTTCTTGGATCTGTCCCATTTCGTTGTAGAGCCGATGCCTGTGGCTAAAGGTTCAAAGATTGGCTGTATGTACAATGTGTAAACAAAATACTTATGTCGACATTGTTCTTCTTTGGGGCTATCCCATTGGATGATAACCTTTCAGTGTCAAGTTGTTCATTCTCTTAAAGTCTTTCTTCCTTTTCTCCTTCCTTTTTTGGCACATCCATGGGAAAGACAGTGTATCCTTCACCAAAAAGTGATCATAACACAATTCTCTCCTCTCTGGGCTCTAACATCACACAAAAAAATTGTGCTTTGTTGTTTAATAATCACGTAATCAATTATTGATTCTGGTCCCCTTGTTTTTGGAACCTTGTGAATTTATGAATGTCTCTATGTTGGAAGAAGGTGTTACTAATGTTCATCTTATATTGAGAGCAAAGTTCTATCAGTCTCTTTCCGTTGTCATTCTTTATGTGCTATATTTTCTTAATTTTCTTAGACTACATTTTCTTAATCCCAGGTAAGCCCCACCACCACGAAAAAGTAAAGATACCATCGGTGGGGCCGCAAAGAACTAATGACATTAAATTACTCACTTGCTCTAATAACACAGTAACTGATACCGACTTAATCTGGAGCATCAAACCATTGATTATGCATTTCTATAATACCTTGATGTTATGTCTTCCCATTAGCAAGGACAAACGTGCTAAAAAAAAACTATTAGACGCAATGCTCAAGTATGTATCCTTGTATCTCCAGTTATCAAAGTTGACAAAACATAAAGATCTTAGTCTCATTTGGAACACCAAACTAACCTGTGTACATTACTTCAGTATTCTTAGTGTTAAATACTTATTTTTAATAAGGAACGTTCTTTGGTTGTTAGTTTTTTTTTTTTTTTTTTTAGGAGCATTAGCAACTAAGGCCATATTGCTCCGGGATATGCGGTGGTCATTCCCTGACCTTTCCGCATCCTCCGTATTTGGTGGTGACGGGCTCGAATTCCGGTCTAATCAAGAAGCGTGTGCTACGCACTGCTGCTCCTTCCCACCTGGCTACGGAGGCGCCTTTGGTTGTTGTATTAGGGATTTTGGAGCGATAAGGCCATATGGCTCTGTATATACTGTCTGTAACTTGCATATGTTCTGTGGTTGACTTTCTGGTTGAAGAACGTATAACCCGGGTTCCAGGGAGATAAAAAACCATACTACCCACTCCTGAGACCGACCAACTCAGCCCCCTTTGTGAAAAAGGCCATAAAAATCCTCACGGCATCGATGGAACTTGAACTCAAGTCTTTTTTCTACCGTGAGTAGCACAGTTGGTAGAATCAAGACTTGATTCTACCAACTGTGCTACTCACGGGGGCAAGGTCCGTTGGACCAGAATATCCTTATGAATCATGCTTCTAGAGGCATTAATTTAGCGATTTTTTTATGATTCTAACATCTGCATACACTATCCTGATTTTACTCTCCTCTTTCGTAACAAAAACGTGAATACATCCGAAGACACGTTCTTTCAATTCAAATAGAATTGACTTCAAAAGTATCAAATATCAGAATAAAATTAGAAAATTACAATACAGTAACACGATGTTTCCACATATAAATAAACTTCATGCTTTTTTTTTTGCTGCTTATTAGATTCACAGTTTTTAGATGTTGTTATTTTTCCTCAAATAAACACTCTTTATAGTCATCAAATGCTATTCTTTTTTTAATTATACACTTTTAAATTCCTTTTGATTTCTTTTCCACTTACTCTTTAATTTTATGTACATACATTTTTTAACCTCAAACCTATGAATCCATTCATATTTTTTCCATTACATTCATTATTCATTTTTCCAATTATTTTCCTATTAACCTAAGTATGTTATACGAGGGGGGGGGGTATGAAAACGTTCGTACCCTGACCTAGAAAAAGCATCAGGAGGAAGATTCCGTTTTTAATATAAGTTGTCTACATATTCACTAACATGTGAAATTTAATTCTCATAGGTGATCTCATAGATTCCGGGCTACACCAGAGGTGGAGCCCGGAATCTGAGGAAGGACGATATGATTGACAAAGTGGAGTATCGAGCAGTGATCAAGGTCCTGCATTTGCTGGGCAAGAAAGCTCAGGAAATTGACGAAGAAATGAAAGAAGCTGTCTATGGGCAGAATTATCCATCCTATGACAACACTGTAAAAATGTGGAAACGGGAGTTCCAGTGCGGTCTTTGACGAGACAAGAGAAGGATGGCCATCAACATCCACAGACAGTGAGACGGTTGCAAAGGTTGAGCATCTGGTGCTGAGTAATAGACATGTGACAGTTCATTTAATCGCAAATGCAGTGGGAATTAGTTATGGGTCTGCCCACAGCATTTTACTTGACAAAAACCAAACTATTATTTTTAGGCCACCCGATTAATTAAAGTCATCTGCCGTGCTATATGTCTTATATCTGTAAATTGCGCGTGTTCTTTGGTCGATTTGTCTGTTTTGCTGGACGAAAAACCCCAGTTTCTGGGGGGGGGGGAAACCTTGCTATCTATGTCTGAGACCGACTAACTCAGCCACGGAGTGCATTTTACGTGACCATCTGCACATGTCTAAGGTCTCCGCACGACGGGTTCCAAGATTGCTGACGCCTTTGCAGAAGCAATGTCGAATGCAATATACTCGCAAACTGTTGGATTTGTGTAATGTGGATGTTGAGAACTTTTTTGATCGGTTGGTGACAAATGTTGGGAGAACCAGTATGATCGCAGACTAAAGACATGTCAAAGCAGTGGAAGTACACCTCCTCCCCACTTCCAGAAAAGGAAAAGACCACTCCATCTGCGAAGAAGGTGATGTTGTCCGTGTTTTGGGAGAGAAAAGGGTTTATCCTGATAGATAACGTACCTTGTGGTTCCACACTTACCGGAGAATATTAGAGGAATCTTTTGAAAAAGTTACGCGATGCTTTGAAGGTGAAAAGATGTGGAACGTTAGCCAAAGGTGTCCATCTTCTATCAGACAATGCACCGGCTCACACGGCCGTTACCACCGCCACCACCAACTTTGTTGCCCAGTGCGGCTTCGAACTACTGCAGCACCCACCCTAAACTACTGACCTAGCACCGTCCGACTTCTTGTTTCGAGAAATGAAGAAACCATTGCGTGGACGCCGCTTTGATTCGTCTCAGGAAGTCATCAGTGAAGTGGAATTGTCGTTTCAGGCAAAAAGTGCGGACTTCTCTGATCAAGGCATTAAACAACTGATTCATAGATGGAAGAAATGTGTTACTGTACATGGAGAGTACCCATAGAAAAGGATTAAAGTTCCTGTGAAGTTCACCTTTTGCGGCTATTATTTCTAGGTACGGTTACGAACTTTTTTGATACCCCCTCATATTTATTATTTTATAGGATAATCTGATGAATCAAAGTAGGGTATCATTTCTCTCATATCTTCATAAAAGTTGTCAGTGTTTTATAAAACCATCTATATCTTGGATGGACGTACACAACTCCAGATACTGGAAGGCGTACGTAACCGGTGCACGCTACTGTACTGAGATAATTCTTTCCCATGTGCATCTGTTCCGAGGTGCCATTGGCCCCGAGTTCGTATTTATGGATGATAACGCCACACCCCATCGCACCGTAGTTGTTGAATATGCTTTTAAAGTGAGGACATTGTTCGTATGGATTGCCTGCCCGTTCCGCCAATCTAAGTTCCATCGAACACATATGGGGCGCTCTGGTAAGGTGCCTAGCGGCACGCCCACATCCGTCAGAAAATGTCACCAGCTGAAGATGGCGCTGACAGAGGAATAGACGATGTTACCGCAAGAACTTATCAACAACATTGTTCTAAGTATGGACAGGAGGTGCAAAGCCTGCATCGACATTAGGGGTGGCTATATCTCCTACTGAGGACCACCTCTTCCCTTTGTTCCATCTTTGCCAGTGATGCATCTGTATCATGGCAGCCAGTGCTATGTTGCTATCTTGAATAAAGTCCCTCTGTACCTATTTGTTTCCGTTGTTGTGTTGGTATTGTTTCCTTCATTTCTGTACCTCACGAGTTTCCTTTGGTATGTTTTTCCCATGAGAAGTTACAGGTGAAACCTGACTTGGTCCTTAAATCAAATTTTGCACACCAGTGTACCTTGAACTTTGGCGGATGTAACATTCATTACTACAATAGTGAAATTATAGTAATCATACAATACCGTGATAAATCTGACTATAAAATGAATAAGGTAAAGTGAAGCCATTATCAACCCACTGCAGGATGGAAGCCTCCTCAACAATTCATGCTGAGGGAAGTGGACCATAATCTGCCACGCTGGTCCAGTGCGGGTTGGCAGATCGACCGTATTCAGCAGTTAGGGGCTTGAACCCCGGTCTACTCAAAGAGCGTGTGCTACTGCACTCCCGCTCCTGACCACTCGGCTACGGAGGCCATAAAAAAAATGAACAGCAAGTGATTAAAAAACGGTACTCACCTTGTATAAATCTGCAATAAATTTATTGGTAGATGGTGGCTAAATTTAGGTTGGAAGATGCATTAAAAGGAACTAAGGCGGAGAATGGGGTGAAAATATTTTAAACAGATTTTAAAATGAGCGCAAGGAGGTAGAAGTGCAGATCTCCAATCCTTGGTTGTCATAAAGAGGTTAAAGGATGCAAATGAAAAAAAATGAAAAAAAGAATAAAAAAAATGACATTCATTACTAGGTAAAATAAAAATAAATATTTTTTGTGATATTTTCAAGAAATACAGGAAGAGGTAATTTCTTTTTTGTGTATTTGGTTGCTTTTTTATACCCTTTTGTGTCTGGAAAGTCAGTCTCCAGACTAACAGCAGTTATTAATCTTGGAATTCAAAATAAAATCAAAACACAATAAACGCAACATCTCTGTTTTTATTAATGTCGGTATTGTTTATTAATTTTATTAATTAATGTCGATATTGTCGGTCTTGCCTAAAAGCAGTGGATAATATGTACATAACAAGATGCGTTATAAACCAGAACGCGCATAGGTAACTCAACGTTTCAAGGGCTCACCAAAAAGTATGTGAAATATAGAAACCTGTCAGTTTATTCCCTTCAAATTTCAAAATGCAGTGATATATGTTATTTTCAGTTTCGGCACGGTTTAGCAGAAGTATAATCATAGAAGAGTTTCCAAGAGGACCGGAAAGTGCCTCGTATTAGCGTCTCCTACTACTTAAACCCCATCAGAACATTTTAAATACCATACAGTGGATATCACTTGACTCAATTTTTCTTAAGGCCATCATCAAGTGGCATCTTGGAAAGATAAGAAGGATATAATAAAGTGGAGAAGTGTGCTCACACGAGAACCACAACTTCGAGAATAGAGTTTCCAAATATTTGTGTTAGTTTGTAAATTAAGTTTTTAAATAGCCACTTAACATTCATGCAACTCTAAAGAACTTTTTTTTTATTTGCTATCTGTACATACTGCCAAAAGGCGCGGAAGAAAGCGATTTTTAACGATGAGTAATTTTTAGAAAACATGATTATCATAAAGGGGTTCATTAATTAGCTGAAGATAAAGTATAAAGGACGCCATTGTAATGAACCTTCGGATTATTCATTAACGCTTTCCTAAGGTAAAATTAAGTCAATTTTTAAGCAGAACGTCGGAAGCATGTTCTTACGCACTTTGAGAAAGTGGTGAAAAGTTTGTTTGTTGTTTATTTTGCTTTTGCGCCAAAGAAGCTAAGCCTATGGGATGTCAGTATATTGTCTGTAAATAGCGTGTATGTTATGGTTGGTTTTCCTGTTTTGTTAAGATGAAAAACCGTTTCTAGGGCAGAAAATGCACAACCCTCCTCCTAAATAGACTCTAACTCTGTGGAAAGAAGCTGCTGTCGGCACTCTGCGTAATACTCCTATGCTATTAACACCGTTACCATAATGTTCTTCTGTCCCGTTGACTGGATGTTTATTTCTTCGTTATAAACTTTTAAGTTACTGCTGTAATTTTTTGCTAGGGGTTATGCAAAGAGAGAGAGAGAGAGAGAGAGTAAAAATAAAAGTGATAAATATGCGAAGATCGCTGAAACGGATCGAGAGTTTTTTTTTATTGTACTCACTCATGAAAAAGTTGTTGAAACCTATAGTTATAAGTATCATTTATAGGTTGAGTGCTAGGAAGTCAGAAGAAGCTTATCAACATGCAACTTGAGAACTTATATAGGTCGCAATTTTCGAAAAATACATAAGAAGGAAGGTTGGCCCAGAGAGCAGAAGCAGAGAAAATAAATGAAGAAAGCTCATTCCGGTGGACATGGAGTTGAAGTGAGACAGGATGCTAGCTAGTTGCAAGCACATGTGCTAGCTGGATGCTAGCACATGTGCGTTCATAGTGATTTTGAGGAAAGTAACAGAATTGCAGCTGCTAGCTTAGAAGATCAAGGCCTATAAGTAGGAGAAACGTGTTGATATTTACTAGAAGCGAGACGGGATGCTATTGATTAACCTGGTTGCTTTATTTTAAATAGAATCAGTTTCCAGATTAAAGATATTCAGAAGGAAAAATAATGCTTAGAACGCAAGACAAAACCTTGTTTTTTTTTGATAAAATTAGATTATACTTAAAAGGATTAACGTTTGACTAAGTTATGTCTTCCACCGTAAGGCCTCCATAGCCGAATGGTCAGGAGCACACGCTCTTTGAGTAGACCGGGGTCAAGCCCTTGACTGCTAAATACGGTCGATCTGCTAACCCGCATTGGACCAGCATGCCAGATTATGGTCCATTTCCCTCAACATGAATTGTTGAGGAAGCTTCTGTCCTACAATGGATTGATAACGGCTGCTGCTTACCTTTATGTCTTCCACTGGATAATGATTTGAAAGTCGATTTACGGAGTTAGTGGTAGATGTTTGAGTGACTATGCTTATTTAAGAAATAGGAATGAAAGCTGGTTTGTGTGGTTTGGGGTAAACACTGAAGCCAAAAGATATTAGAATATGACTCGAGTCCATTTGCTTCCTTCGCGAAACACAGGAAATTTTGTGTCCTTACCCGAGATCGACTAATTCACTGCTTGAAAAGGCCTTTAGATTTCTTAACGTAATCGGAAGAAATCTTAATTGTCATAATTCCAAACCGGAAGTAAATTGCTACCAGTTAGATTTCTCCAACTTAAGAAGGAGTAGAGTAAGGGCAAAAAAGATGATACTTAATGATTTGTAGTATTTAGGAACTGCCTGGAAGGGGGAAATTTTATGTGAAGAAGGAAATACGCCAATGAAAAGGCAAGGCAAAACAACGACTAGCTCCGGAATACTTTTTAAGGACAATTGGAGAAATTCTACCAAGAACTGTAGACTTGCTGGTATCAGTAATAATTACATACACTGAGTGATCACAGAATTATGACTACTCCTATGAAAACTGAATGCGACCCGTTGACCACGTAAGGTACGAGAGTGCGCACTTAGTCGACCTACATAACATAGATAAGGTGTTAGTGGTTCAGTAGTAAAATTCCGAGCGTGATGGGTAAAAGGAAGGATTTATCGGACTTTGATAAAGGACAGATTGTGGGAGCTCAACGAGCTGATGCCTCGATTTCCCAAACAGCTGAATTGGTGGGGTGTTCGAGAGCCGCCGTTATTAAGGTGTACCAAGACTGGCGTCAAAATGGTCAAACAACGACCCGACGGCAAAACCGCAAAGGACAGCGAAATGTTGACGTTGGAGGTGATCGCCGGGTCCGACGACTCGTACAGCCGAACAGGCGCAGTACTGTTGAAGAGTTCAATACCCAATACATGGGCCAACCCGGAACAATATCTGGCATGACCATGCGTCGCACACTCGCACGTATGGGCTATATCAGCAGACGACCGGCGCTTCCGTAGCCAGGTGGGAAGGAGCAGCAGTGCGTAGCACATTCTTCTTGATTAGACCGAGGTTCGAGCCCGTCACCACCAAATACGGAGGATGCGGAAAGTTCAGGGAATGACCACCGCATATCCCAGAGCAATAGGGCCTTAGTTGCTAATGCTCCTAAAAACCAAATAACAACAGCAGACGACCCCTACTCTGGCCTCTACAGTGTTCTGTATCACACCACAATGTATACTACGCGGATATGGGGAAAACTCCTGGTGCCATTAGACTCTAAACACATTATACACGTATGGGCTATACCAGCAGACGACCCCTAGCATCCTCTCCTAACCAAGGTTCATCGGCATAAAAGACTCGCTTTATGCAAATAGCATGCAATTGGACGTTAAAAGACTGGAAGGTGTGCTGGTCGGATGAGTCACGTTATTTACTCCACACCGTGGATGGTTGTGTACGGATTTGGTGTGCACAACATGAGGCTCTTTATCCATCATGCATGGTATCAAAAGTGCAAGCCGGTGGAGGCGGTTGTATGGTGTGGGATATGTTTCACTTCACTGGCAGGAACTTGGACTCCTGGTGCATGTGGAACAATGTATCAGTGGTCTCTGCTATCGTCAACTGCTTGCTGACTGTGCTGTGTACACCCCGCTATGTTACACTTTTTCCCGAATGGCGATGGTGTCTTCCAAGATGACAATACGCCGAGCCATCGAGCACTCGATGTGCAGGAATGGTTTAAGGTACACAGTTCTGACTTGTAGTATATCGATTGGCCTCCGAACTCCCTCGATATCAATCCCATAGAGCAATTGTGGGACATTGTGGAAAGGCATATCAGGCGTCTAGATACACCAATCACCTCCATACCCGCATTGCTAGCCGCATCACATACAGCTTGTTTGGCCCATACCTCCCGAACGCTTCTGACATCTTGTTGAATCAATTCCACATCGGATAGCTGCTGTACTGAGGGCAAAAGGAGGACCTTACAAAGTATTAGGTAGGTGGTCATAATTGAGTGATCACTCAGTGTAGAATACTTAGTAATAGTAATGAATTCTTAATAATATAACGAATCCTTGACAGCAGTGCCTAAGAAACAATGCCCTCGCTGAGCACATTGGTTACTGTCGTTCTTCCAAGATATTCGAATTCCGTCGAGATGGGAAGAACTTTTATGGGCATTTTTCACATAGTGGCCGAGTTAGTCGGGTGTACGGTTCCCTCGGAAATTATAGTTTTTCATCCAGTTAAACATCCAGTTTGCTTACATAATACACTGACACCTCATAGCCTTATTTGTTTTGACCAAAAACAAACGGACAAAAAAAAAACATCCGTGCGTGTGTCTGTGTTTTATTTTCCGAGCTAAACAAAACTTTGAAAAGAGAAATCTCGATAATGTAGAAATCTTAAAATGCAACAATGCAGATTTTCGCAATTCCAAAAAAAAAAAAAAAAAAAAAAAAAATAATAATAATAAAAAATAAATAAAATAAAAATAAATAAATAAAATAATAATAAAAATAAATGAATAAATAAAAATAAAATAAATTTAATTAAATATCGCCTTTTAGAGGGGTTTCAAACGATGGCAACGAAGTTGTGAGGCTGCTGAAGGAGGGGTCTTCTCAGGCTATGATCTTAAATGAAATATTTATTTCTTCCTTCCAATATCGGTAGATTTTTGTACTGGTGTTTGTTTTTACCCAACTAAATACAGGCTGATTATAAAATAAATCTCAAAGTTTTGAGGGTTGTATTTCTCAAAGTTGAAAAACAATTGAAATTTTGAAATATTCTTATTCTGGACACATTCAATGTACTCGACATTAGATTTCCATAATTGCGTGATTTAAATTTATGCCACGAGGCGAAGGATGGCTATTATTTTCACAAATAAACCAACCGACAAAAAGTACAGCAGAATGATAGACACTCCCAAATTACGAGAAATACCTCGTGCATGGAATTCGTTTGATTTCTGCTATGTTATTTATTTGGTTTTTAGGAGCATTAGCAACTAAGGCCATATTGCTCCGGGATATGCGGTGGTCATTCCCTGACCTTTCCGCATCCTCCGTATTAGGTGGTGATGGGCTCGAATCCCGGTCTAATCAAGAAGCGTGTGCTACGCACTGCTGCTCCTTCCCACCTGGCTACGGAGGCGCCTGCCTCTTTTGCTGAATAACAGTTTTCGAACTGGTAAAATATCATATTTAATGAGAACTATCGTTTGTGTAGCATTGTCTTAAATTTTTTTTATAAAATTACCCACCAATTTACTGAAATATCGGCCATGATGGGGATTATGCACACATTGATATTTCTGTTGAGGAACTTCAGCATTGCATCCTGGGCATGAAAAATAAATTAATTAATTTTCTGTTTTTACTTCAGGATGGCTACATATTATGCCACAGGAGTTCAAAAGACAGAAAGCACAAGAACATTATCGCATTTTGCGGTAATGTTACGAGGATTTGAACCACCGTCCGCTCAAACGCGTGTGCTGTTGTGTTCTCTTGGTTAACCACTCAGCTAAGCTAAGCTGGAATGAAATTTTCTGTTTATATTCCGGAAATGCAAAGGTTAGAGGAGTGTACAAGATGGAAAGAACATTTACTGTATTTAGCGGTCAAGTGATCTAGAACCAGGCCAACTCAAATGCTCTCTACTTTTGTGTTTGACCGCTCGGCTGTACCACTGCTTCACTACCTCACCACTTTGTATCCCTGTCAGTGCTTTTCGAGCCATTAATAGTCTTCCCACACCTGGTGGCATAAACTTGAAATATGCAATTATGCACATCTAAGGTCGGATGTCTCGAGTGCGTGCCTAATATAGGAACTGCCATAATTTAAACTCTTCCAACAAGTTTTTTGTGAAAATAAGGACTAAAAGGAAAGTCATTTTATAAGCATCTTATCTGTGTCTCTTTCACATTATATTTGTATTGATTGAGCTCAGAGTATTGCCACTTCTGAATTTGAAACTCAGTTTAGAACAAGAATTTTGATGCTTAAATCATATCCTGTAGTTTTACACGAAGAAAATTGTCTCTGACTTTAAAATAAAAACACATTTACCAGTCTCTGAGCTGAAACTCCAGGTCGTAAACAAGACTGGTGAAATGAATGCACTTGCTAGAGAGATGAAATGGAAAGAAAGTTATTTGAAAGGCTATTCTCAAAGCAAATTTGCAGCAGGTTATTTGAGCGCGGTGCACGAACTGACAGGTTGATGTAAGCCATTTAGAAGTTGGGTTTTTTTTTTTTTTTTGCTATTTTTTTACGCTGGTTAAAAAAAAGCTGCGACTAAAGCCACCGCTAAAGCTAAAGGTGTCTGCAACTGTGAACGTTGCAAGTAAGATTTGTCACGTCAAATAAGACATTTAATATTTAGTGTGAATTGATAAGACAACGGCAGCAGTGCATTTCCAAGGAAGGGTTAAAGTAGGGATTAGAACCCATTTTTTTGCTAAATGGATAAGAATGATGCAAATTTGGAGGATGGAAAGAAAAATTTTTCATTGATGAATATGGAATTTATTTATAATGATATTTGGGTAAGTGTAATGTTATATTTTAAATATGTGTTGTTGTGACTGGCTACTAGAACAGTGGCAGTCTGAAACACATGTATTTCGAGAATTAGAAGTGGTGATAAGAGCCATAAGAGTACTTTTTCAGAGTTATCAACCGAAAAGTACTGTACATTAAGCGATCACTAGTGAGTACGCTGACCCATGTCGAAATCCAGTTCATAACCCAAATAAGTTTTTAAAGAAGAGATTAAACTTCTCAAGGAACTTCTGAAGAATTTCTGAATGAAAGCAATCCTAAACAAGCAAAGCAAGTTGGTAATTCTATGCATTTTATCCTCACTCGCGCGCAAAGTTTGTTCTTGTTCCTCTCTTTTGGCTTGAATAAAGCAATTAGCTTTTTTCTTTTAAATGTTTTAAAATGCGAAGGTAGCTGTCCAATACAATAAGTCCACTTAACCTGGGGGAAAATTGTCAAGAGTTGTGTGCTACGTCATATTCATGGTACTGTTTGTGAACGATGACTGAATGAGAATGTCCGATATATGCTAACTGTTGTTCCCTGAATAAGTATTCTATAAAAAATTGTATTAAATTTCTCCTGATTAAGCTGTACAAATGTGAATGAAAGCAGTGATCACCTGTGTAAACTGCGTGGTGGCTAAGTGAATGTTTTATGATTTGAGATGAAAAAAACTGTGCTTGTCTTGATAGTTATCCTCGTTCAGGTGGCACCTGTGTCCTGTCTGTGTGTGAGATGATGGATAAAACAAGGTGAATGAGTGTTGTTGTTAGTAACCAATCTGCTCCTTAATAATAATTTATTTATCCCTATTTTATGTACACTTTTTTGGGAGATAACAGTAAAAAGAGAGGGAGAACACATAAGCCAGTGACTTTTTTAGGGGATGTTCCCTTAAAAAACGATGTTAATAACATTAAAAATATACAGTTTTGAAATTGTTCAGGTAACGTTCAAAAAGAAAAGACATACGAGTAAATAAGTTGGAGTGAGTTTTTTGTACATTTCTTTACAGAAGACTTCGTAAACCATCACTATTTATATAGCATTGTGAAAATTTTTACAATTAAATGATGAGATATATTCACAGAAATTTCCAAACTGTTTTCCAACTGCTTCCTTTA